>NC_140518.1:45705528-46275528 GCF_964339955.1 Pipistrellus hanaki
TTGTGTATCTCACATGAGTGAAATCATATGGTTCTTGACTTTGTCCGACTTACTTGCTTTGCATGATATTCTCTAGGTCCCTCCATGTTGTCACAATGGCAGTATTTCGTCTTTTCTTACGGCTGAGCAGTGTTCCATTGTGTATCGTACCACACCTTCCTTCCCAGTCCTCTGTCGCAGGGCACTTGGTTGTTTCCATGCCCTGGCCACCATGAATAATGCAGTGAACGTAGGGTTGAATGTATCTTTAAGAATAAATGTTTTCAAGTTTTTCAGGAAATACCCAGAAGAGAGGTTGCTGAGTCATGGTAACTCCAATTTTAATTTTTTGAGGAACCTCCATACTATTTTCCATGGTGTCTGTACCAGTTTACGTTCCCACCAACATCCTCTCCTTGTCTTGTTGATGATGGCCATTCTAACAGATGTATCTCGTTGTAGTTTTGATTTGCATTTCCCTAATAGTGAAGTTGATCATCTTTTCATATATCTGTTGACTACTTGTATGTCTTCTTGGGAGAAGTGTCTGTTCAGGTCCTCTGCCCATTTGTAATTGGATTATTTGTCTTTTTGATGTGGAGTTGAGTTCTTTATATGTTTTAGATATTAACCCCCTGTTGGAGCTGTTTGCAAATATCTTCTCCCATTTGTTCAACTGTCTTTTTGTTTTTTGATGGTTTCTTTTGCTGTGCAGAAGCTTTTTTGTTTGAAATAGCCCCATTAATTTATTTTTGCTTTTATTTCCCTTGGCTTTAGGGTCAAATTCATAAAATCCTCTCTTAAGACCAAAGTTTCTAAGTGAGTACCTATGTAAAGGGAAAAGGGGTCACATATATGTTGACGGAAGGCTTGGCTCTCAGTGGTAAGCACACAATGCAGTATACAGATGATGTCGCATGAAATTACACACTTGAAACCTATATAATATTATTAACCAATGTTTCCCCAGTGTATTTAACTTCAAGAAATAACGTGTATGCTCTTTCCACACACACATACATACAAATTAAACACATCTCATCCATTACCGTAAAGTCATTCTGAAACTTTTACGTGTATCAGGGTTCCCTTGAGACCTTGTTCGCCCCCAGGGTTTTAGTGGGACTTAGTAGGTCTGGGGTGGAGCCTGAGACTTTGAATTTTTAACAGATTCCCAGATGCCGCCCCTGTTGCTGCGGAGACCACACTTGAGAATCACTGCCTTAAAGTCTCAAGATTGGGAAGTGAATATTTTCATTCCTTTTTATGGGGAAAGCCCATGCTTTTCAGAAATATAATTGAGGACCTATTACTCATGATCCACTCAAACAAGCACATAAATCCTTTATTAGTATTCAGATATTTATCAAAGCCCAGAGCACCCACACACCTCACTGTCTCAGTCAGCGCACAGGTCCGAGACCACAGAGGCCAGTCCTGGCCCCACCGACTTCGGCTCCCCAGCCCCAGTGCCTTTGCTGGAGACGGTGCGGGCGACACGCTCCTCCTGGCTGAGACCTGAGGCTGTTGGGATCACACCCAGGTTCCAGCGGCACCTTTTGGTCCGTTTCCTTCCAGTGTGTCCTCCAGGGCCTTGGTGCCATTGCCCTCTGAGGTCCTGGCCATGCCTTTCCTTCTGTCTCTTCCTGCTGTCCTTTGTAAGTCCCTCACTTAGGCTGCCGGCACCTCCACCTTCCTCTCTTTCCTCTTCAATTTCCCTCTTCTTTCCTTCTTCAGCACGTTTCCTGAGGCCTGTTTTGTGCCCGTTCTACTTGTTGCGGATACAGCAGCAGACCAGGACATACACTCTGCTGCTCTCCTTGCCGTCTAGAAAGCAAATAATGACACCTTGTCAGCTTCCCGTTATGGAAGGGAGCAAGGAACCTGTTGGGAGGCAGGGGGCCTGCAAAGTCTAGGTGGACCGGCCCCCGTTTTGTAACCCACAGTCTTTCCCCAGGACATCTGCATGGACCTTTTCCCTCAAGAGTGGAATTTCTTCCCCGTCCTGACATGGGTGGCCACTCCTCCCCAGCCAGACCAGCATTGTCCGGGGCCACCCACTCCTGGCCAGTGGCTGGATTCTTGCTCCCTCCTCCATCGCTCCCTGGGCCACTGTCTCCACCACCTGCTTGGCTACAGGACACCCTTCATTGTCGTTCTCCAAGTCCTTGTCCACACCCACCTTTCGTCATCCCTTCCTTCTCACCCCAAGAAACCGACCCAGAGCTCCTTCCTTTTCTGTCCCCAAAACGCACTTCACTCGCAGACACACTGTCCCCAGGCGCACTCCTCCTCAACTGCTCTACCTCCGTCTCTCCTCTTCCTTAGCCTGGGCACGGTCAGCAGCTCCTCCTACGGGCGACTTAAAGGAGGGAGGTAAGAAATTTGGTAACTATTCCAGGGGGTATTCCCTCGCTATTGTAAGTTTTGTACACCGGCCTTTTAAAGAGCAATTTCAAAAGCAATAAGCGAGCTTGTTGTGAGGATCACACACATGCCCCTCCACGGTAAGCTGGGGCGGGCTGTCCTAGCGTCACGGTGCGGATCAGACTTCCCGATGACTCTGCCGTCCGAGTGTTTTAAACGCTGCCTCCCAGACAGCTGAGACCAGTGAGGGAGACGCTGCAGGGCCGTGGCTCTAGGTAATGATGAAGACATTGACACCCAGGATGCATGTAGAGAGTTGGAATAAAATTTTTACTTGAAATGTGAATGGAGGGGAAAAGCAATATTTTGTATTACTGTATTGTATATGATGTTATTTTAAACATGCATGTATAACTGAATAAATTAGATATTATAAATAGACATCTGACTATTTTGTCAACATCCCTAAACTTTTACTCAGGTCAGTACCTTAATTTTTTTTTTTCCTTTGCCTTAAATATAAGATCACCTATCATTAACAGGCTCCCTATTGCCTGCTAAATCAAGTCCAAATTCCTGGTTTACATTTACAGCCCTGACTGACCTAGCGTCCTAGATCTTGGGCCACTGGACCTTAAACTGCACTTCTCCCCACTCTTTCCTCGGGGCCGTTTACACTTCACAGCCCATGCCTTTGCTCAGACAGTGCCCACAATTCAAAGTGCCCTTCCCACAGTCTGCCTGAGGAGGTCCTGGCTCACTTCCTCCTGTCCTCCAGAGCCTCCCTGATTTCCATCTGAGTCCCCCGGAGCACACCTCACATCCAGTTGGGCATGAGTGAGGGTCAGTTCTGCCCCATCTGCTCCGGCGAACGTGTGAGCGCTTCCCAGGAGAGGGCTGGGGGCGGGTCTGTTTTAAGTGAACCAGCCCAGCTAATGGCCTTCCATCTGCCCAGGACCTGAACTAACCTTCCTGTGCCTTAGACTTAACAGTAGAAGCTGAAGGGGTGATGTCAATACTGTATGTCTCACCCAGCTTGCTTGACTCACTGGTTGAGCATCCACCTATGAACTCGAACAGGGCAAAAGCCCGGGTTGTGGGCTCAATCCCCAGTGTGGGGCGTGAAGGAGGCAGCCCACCAGTGATTCATTGATGTTTCTATATCTCCCTCTGCCTTCCTCTGAAATCAATAAAAATATATATTTTTTAAAACAAATACTGTATGTCTCTCTCATGCTGTTTCAGCAGTTCACAAGGTGTAATTTGCAGGTGTCTGAGTGTCCCTGAGACCCTCTGGGTTAAACTATTTCATATTAACACTAGGATATTAATTGCCTTTTCACCATGTGAATATCTGCTCTCATCGAATAGAAGCAATGGTGGGTAAAGTTTCCAGCTCTATAACAGGAATCTGGACATTGACACCCAAGTTGTACCTAATCATTGTATTCTCACCACCATGCACTTGACATAAAAAAAAAAAATTAAAAAAAAAAAAGGCTGAAACCGGTTTGGCTCAGTGGATAGAGCATCAGCCTGCAGACTAAAAAGTCCCAGGTTCGATTCCAGTCAAGGGCATATACCTTGGTTGTGGACACATCCCCAGTGGTGGGTGTGCAGGAGGCAGCTGATTGATGTTTCTAACTCTCTATCCCTCTCCCTTCATCTCTATGTAAAAAAATCAATAAAATACATTTTTTTAAAAAAGAAAGAAAGAAAGAAAGAGGAAGGAAGGAAGGAAGGAAGGAAGGAAGGAAGGAAGGAAGGAAGGAAGGAAGGAAGGAAGGAAGGAAGGAAGGAAGAAAAGGCCCTGATCAATTTGGCTCAGTGGATAGAGTGTTGGCCTGAGGACTGAAGGGTCCCAACTTCAATTCTAGTCAAGGGCATGTACCTTGGTTGTGGGCACATCCCCAGTAGGGAGTGTGCAGGAGGCAGCTCATTGGTGTTTCTAACTTTATCCTCCCTTCCTCTCTGTAAAACAATCAATAAGATATATATATTTTTTTAAAAAAAAAAAGAAAGAAAGAAAAGAATAAAGGCCAGGCCTTGGCTAGTGTGGTTCAGTCGTTGTGTACCTGTCAACCAGGAAGTCACAGTTCGATAACCAGTCAAGGGTACATTCCTGGGCTGCAGGTTCGATCACTGGCCCTGGTGGGGGATCATTCAGGAGGCAACCAGTTGATGTGTCTCTCACATCTCTCTTCCTCTGTCACTTTTCCTCTCCTGCCTCCCCTTCCTCCCTTCCACTTGCTCTAAAAATCAGTGGAAAAAATATCTTTGAGGATTGACAAAATTTTTAAGAAGCCAATTTCTCAAAAGAATGTCCTGATGAAGCAGTAACAATTATTTCATTAAATTTCAACCTGCAAGTACGTTTTTTAATGTGGGACAAAAGGGAAACACTCATAAAACACGTCTGCACATGGGGAGTATCATGGTTGTCTCCAGGAAACGCACTTACGTGCGTGTTTGCGTGTGGGCAGCAGCACTCGCTGCTGCTGCCCCTGGCACCTGGGAAGAACTGACAACTGTTCGCGCAGATTTGGGTGTTTAAAAGGCATTTTCTTGAGCCCATCACTTCAAGAAGAAAACACAGTATTTACTGCAAAGGATAAAATTTGAATTTTCATACAAAAATTAGAATTTTGGAAAACTTATTTACCACTGTGAGCTTGATAATTTCCCAATACAGGCATTTCTGATGAGATCTGATTAACAAATGTGATTTTTAAAATACTGTATGATGAAATGTATCAACATTTGGAAAATTGCACAGCCCAATGAATCAATATTTTTCAAGTGACCAATGCATGATATACAAAACCATGTATGTAGGTAAAAGATTCATTCAAAGTGCAACATCTACCGGTAAATTTTAACATGAGTATAAAAAGCTCATCGATAGGGTCTCAGGTTCTACATTCAACTAACCTTTAAGAAACACTTGTCAACCTGCCGGTGTGGCTCAGTGGTGGACCTATAAACCAGGAGGTCACAGTTCGATTTCTGGTCAGGTCACATGCCTGGGCTGTGGGCTTGATCCCCAGGAGGGGCCTGCAGGAGGCAATAATCAATTCTCTCTCATCATTGTTGTTTCTCTCTCTCCCTCTCCCTCTCTGAAATCAATAAAAATGCATTAAGGAGAAGAAGAGAAAAGGAAGAAACACTTGACAAGTTTTTGTGCAGTATTAAAGAATATCCACAGAGCTATCAAAACACTCCTCCCTTTTCCAACTATATAGTTGAGCCCAGAATTTATTCATGTTTTTCAGCCCAAACAACAGATGAAATCCAAACAGATGAGAATCCAGCTGTCTTCTGTTTAGCCAGATAGAAAAGACTTGCAAAAATGCAAAACAACAACATCCAACTAAGTTTTTTTTGTTTCAAAAGTCTATTATATTTTCACTAGGGGCCCAGTGCACAAATTCGTGCACCTTGAAAGGAACTGTGGGCTGTGAGGTTGTGGTGAGCACAGGGCTGGGTCTCAGCCCATCCTCTGTGCCCCTGCCTGGACCCTCCCACCACGGCCCCAAGTCCTGTCTGCCAGCAGCCCTGCTCCTGCCATCACTGTTCCCATGCACTGCTGGCACCTACCCCAATCGCTCTGGGCCAGCAGCGGGTGCAAGCAGGGCCAGCACCATCAGAGGGTGTGAGTAGTGGCTGCTGCCCCTCAAGAGCAGGGGGAGGTGGACAAGCCTGAGGAGCGATGGGGCTGGCAGCCGCCACTCATACCCCCTGATGGTGCTGGGCACTGACAGTGGGTGCAAGCCACGGCTCTGGTGCTGGGAATGGGTGCGAGCAGGGCCAGCACCGGCAGCAGATGCGAGTGCCGGGCAGGACCGTGGCACATAGGAGCAAATAATTTTCAGTAACCACCAGAGGCTTGCCCTGATGACAGTGACTGGTCTGGGTCCTGCCTGCTCACCTGCTCCACCATCTCCCCACAGCCAATGCCTGCCATGTTCTGCACTCTGCTGCCTGCTGCTGACATCAACCATGTTCCACGTGTGCCTCCTGGTGGTCAGCACACATCATAGCGACCAGCTGTTCAGTTGTTCTGCTTTTCAGTCTATTTGCATATCAGCTTTTTATTATATAGGATTAGAGGCCTGGTACATGAGATTCGTGCACGAGGGGTCAGGTGTCTCTCAGCCCAGCCTGCACCCTCTATAATCTGGGACCCCTTGAGGGATGTCCTACTGCCCATTTAGGCCTGATCCAGTCTAAACAGGCAGTCGGACATCCCTCCCACAAACCAGAACTGCTGGCTCCCAACCAATCGCCTGCCTGCCTGATTACCCCTAACCACTTCTGCCTGCCAGCCTGATTGACGCCTGTTTCTCTGCAGGCCTGATCACCCATAACTGCCCTCCCCTGCCTGCCATCTTGTGGTAGCCATCTTTGAACAGCCCATGTGTGTTGGAGTGATGGCCAATTAGCATATTATTTTATTATATAGGATAATTACATGTAAAATGTAATTTATGTTAATATTAATGTGTATTATTTTTAAATAAAAATAATTTAAGCATTTTTATGTTTTTAAAAAACATTTTTATTGATTTCAGAGAGAGAGATAGAAACATCAATAATGAGAATCATTGATTGACTGCCTCCTGCACACCCCCACTAGGGATTGAGCCCAAAACTCTGGCAGGTGCTCTTATTTATTTTTTTTAAATATATTTTATTGATTTTTTACAGAGAGGAAGAGAGAGGGATAGAAGTTAGAAACATCGATGAGAGAGAATCATCGATCAGCTGCCTCTTGCACCCCCCCTACTGGGGATGTGCCCGCAACCAAGGTACATACCCTTGACGGGAATCAAACCTGGGACCTTTCAGTCCACAGGTCGACGCTCTATCCACTGAGCCAAACTGGTTTTGGCCTGGCATGTGCTCTTGAAAGGAATCAAACCCAGGACCCTTCAGTCTGCAGGCCAATGATCTATCCACTGAGCAAAACAGGCCAGGGCAAGCATTTTTGTTTTAACTTCTGATACAGTGTATGTCAATAGGTAAAACCCACACAAACTAAAGTTATTTGGAGATCTTCAAAACATTTTAAAAATGAAAAAAAAATTTTTTAAATGAGAAGGGTTTCTGAGATGAAAACATCTGGGAAGCTCAGGCTAGTGGTGGAAGCCACACGGAAGAGGCCAGAGCTTGTCTCCGCAGTGCTCTTTGCATGGAAGTAGGTCCAGTTCCAAAGGGGGCCGCGTGCTTGCTGGGGTCTTCGGCCCTGCCTCCTCTCTGGACCCTATGCAGTCTGCTCTCATAATGAAGATCCAGCATTTGTGCAGACCTGGGTTCCTCATTAGAGGCTGCTCTGACCACGAGGACTTTATAGCTGTGTAATTGCCAAGACGGCAAACAGATTTCCTGCCCTCCCCACTGTGGTGAGAATTGCTGACCCATGTGCTACCCAGTTCAGGAGGAAGTGAATGCTGGGTCCTGACTGCAGGCCTCTGGGGAAGGAAGCTCGTGGGTTCTAACTGCGTGTGGTCTCGGGGCAGGAAAAGCAGAGGCCAGGGACCAGAGGGAAAGCCCTGAGACCACTGAGGCCGCTCTCAGCACTGGGTGCTGGGCTAGGAGGGAGGAGCAGCAGCCCTGCTGTCCTCCCTAAGCCTTCGCCCGGCACCTCCTCTGGAGAACGAACCCCTACAACCCTGACCTCACGAGCACCCAGAGGACAGTGTGAGAGGTTCTTCTAAGAACAGTTCCCCTTCTCCACATCCCCAGAAACTGGGACACACAAACACACGCCACCAACTGGGTGAAAGGGCTGACCACGCTCCAAGTGTTAGGAACACAGAGCAACTTGAACCCCCACACTCGGCCGGTGTGAGCAGAGCCGGCGCCCTTGGGAGACACTTGGTTAAAGTCCCTCAGTGCACCTCACCTCATCGGGCCACCTGGTCCCGCCAAGAATGTGGGTTTGAGGCTGGCCCCTGTTAGTGCTTGCATCCTTGTCGAAGGCGCGTGAGGCGAAAGCAGCGGAACCAGGGATTGCAGGAGCAGTCCTCTGTGGGCTCTGAGACTGAGGTGCACACCTGTGTCTTTATCCACATTCCTTTGTTAGTTTTTGCTTTAGCACATTTGGTGTTGGTTATTTGCTACTGATAGAGTCCTAACTAAATACTTCCTCAGCAAAGCTCCCCGTACAACTTCTGCTCAGTAATGAGCCACAAGTCAGTGTGTAAGCTGCACATTTTCTTTTAAAGCAGTGGTGTGCCAAGGGACCATTGCTTGGTCTGTGCTTACAAGATGTGATGCAGTCTGAATTAAGGGCCTCTGTGACTTCTTAAACATCTCCCTGGTGTCCTCGAGTGGGATTATAATTCTGATGACATTAAATATAAACAGTTCAAAATTGTATATTAATTATTAGAGGCCCGGTGCATGAAATTGGTGCACAGGGGTGTGTGTCCCTCAGCCCAGCCTGCACCCTCTCCAATCTGGGACCCCTTGAGGGATGTCCGACTGCCCATTTGGGGTGGGGAGGGGACCAGGCCTGCAGGGGAGGGGAGTTGAGGGGGACCGGGCCTGCAGGGGAGGGGAGTTGAAGGGTCCAGGCCTGCAGGGGAGAGCAGTTGGGTGGGACCCAGGCCTGCTGTCAGTCATCCCTCTCACAATCCAGGGCTGCTGGCTCCCAACTGCTCATCTGCCTGCCTTCCTGATTGCCCCTAACCACTTCTGCCTGCCTGCCTGATCACCCCTAACCACTCCCCTGCCAGCCTGATTGCCTCTAACTGCCCTCCCTTGCAGGCCTGGACACCCACTGAGCATACAGTATAGCACGGAGCCTGAGTTTTCTGACATTTTCAAGCTATTCTTTATTAATTACCCTTCAGGGTAAGTTGACAAATGAGTTCCCCTGCATTTGAAACGTAATCAGGTAGAAAAGAAAGCTCGCACTCAGGGTGAGCCTGAGGTCAAACTGAAAGGACTCGGAAAGCTGGGAAGCAGGGAAGGAAGCAGGACTTCTCATTAGAGCCACTGTTTACAATACTGAGTCTGCGTGAGCAGACGTGTCTCTGGGAAGAGGGTTCTGTCCTCAGCTTCTTACAGAAACCATAGCATCCCAAAAGGTGCATGATCCTCGCTCTGCACCATCTCTTCAGGGGCCTGGGCAGTAAACACAGAGGGGGAGGAGGGAGAGAAGGCAGTTTGAGCACCATGACTTCTGATTTTTTAATTTTTAAAATTTTGTTCAAAGTATTACATGTAGCCGGGACCGGTTTGGCTCAATGGATAGAGCGTCGGCTTGGGGACTGAAGGGTCCCGGGTTCGATTCCGGTCAAGGGCATGTACCTTGGTTGCAGGCATATCCCCAATGGGGGGTGTGCAGGAGGCAGCTGATCGATGACTCTCTCTCATCGATGTTTCTAACTCTCTATCTCTCTCCCTTCCTCTCTGTATAAAATCAATAAAATATATTTAAAAATAAAATAAAATAAAATAAAGTATTACATGTAGTAGTACATACATCTCCTTTTATTTCCTCATTGACCTTCCCCCAGCCTCTCCTACCCCATCCTATGCCCTCAGTCCACCTCCCCCAGTGTCTTGTGTCCATCGGTGTGCTTATATGTGAGCATACAAGTCCTTTGGTTGATCTCTTCCCCACTCCCCAACACTCCCCAGCCTTCCCGCTGTAATTTGACAGTCTGTTCCATGCTTTACTGCCTCTGTATCTATCTTTATGCTCGTCAGGTTATAATGTTCTTTATTTTTCATAAATGAGTGAGATCATGTGGTGTTTTTCTTTCATTGCTTGGCTTATTTCACTTAACATAATGCTCTCCAGGTCCATCCATGCTGCTGAAAATGGTAAGAATTCATTCTGGTTTTGCTATTGAACTCAGGGGTTCACTACTTGGTGCCCTCTATTAAAAAATGAGATGTGGTTGTCACAAGGAACTTTTATTTACTTGCAGCAAGTAAAGGAGGAGCCCGGATTCACATCCCAAGCTCTGCCTGTGGGAAGGAAGCCAGCCATTGCTTAACTTGGTTAATCACATGTTTATGTCTTCTTTGCAGTTGGCTACTTAATCAAGTTGGATTCCTGTCAATCTTATCCTGTTTATAGCTGGTCTGCAAAATACTGTGCTACATTTACACTTAGCAAGAGTAGCATTTAGTAAGAATGGTCTGGACCTTGAGACTCTTTTTCTAATAGTTTTATTATTTTGTGTCCTATTTCCTTTCTTTTTCTTTTTTTCCCTTTTTATTGAATTTATTTGGGTTCCACTGGTTAACAAAATCATACAGGTTTCAAGTGCACAACTCCACAACACATCACCTGTACACGGGGTTGTGCGTTTACCACTCCAAGTCTCCCTGGGTCACCTTTAATCCCTCCTACCTGCCCCGCCCCCACCTTGTTTCTGTGTCCATTAGTTTTCTTTTTTGCTCAATCTGTCCACCCCCTTAGTTGCTCCTTTCACAGCTGTCAGTCTGCTCTCTATCTATGGGTCTGCCTCTATTTTGTTCGTTTATTTTGTACATTAGATTCCACATATGAATGAGATCACGTGGTACTTGTCTTTCGCTTATTTCACTTAGCATAATGCTCTCCGGGTCCATCCCTGCTGTGGCAAAGGGTAAGATTTCCTTTTTTAGGGCTGAATAGTAGTCCGTTGTGTAAGTTACCACAACTTTTTATCAGTCCTCTGCTGATGGATGCTTGGGCTGCTTCTGAATCTTGGCTGCAAAGAGCACAGGGTGCATTTGGTGGGAGTGCAGACTGGCGCAGCCACTGGAGAAAGCATTATGGAATCACCTCAGAAGATTCACCAAAAATGGAACTGCCTTAGGACCAGCCTTTCCTAAGAGTTTCAGGGGGCGCAGCAGCAACCGGGAGACGTGCTCCTGTGCCCTAGATCTCTGTGCTCTGCACGCACCAGCTTCAGGCCCGCTGACAGCTGGAGTTCAAGGCTGCGCGGGGCCCTGTGGCTGGAACGGCGAATCCCCTCCTCCCTGAGGCCGCGGGCGGCCGGGAGCCACCGCCCGGGAGCCACCGCCCAGGCGCCGCCCGCGGGGAGCGCGCACTCCTTTTCCTGGCGGAGGGAGCGCGCGTGGCCGCGTGCGCCGTCACCAGGCGCGTGACGTCGCGAGGCCGGCGGGCCGTGCGGGAGCGGCGCGCGGGGAGCCGCTGTGAGGCCGGGGACGAGGGCCGCGCGGCGGTGTGGGTCCCAGGGCGGAGGCGGCGCGGCGCCCGCGCGGAGAGGGTCGGGGCGGCGGGACGCGCCGGCGATGGGGAGGCCCGGGCCCCGCACCTCTCCCGGGCGCGCGCGCGGCTCCGCGGGCGTCCAGTGACCGTCCGGGCGGGGTGCGCCGGGCCGTTCGCCAGGGAGCCGCGGCGGCCTCATGAGGAGCGCCCGGGGCCGGGCCGGGCCTCGCTGACCCCGGCCCCGCGCGCGCGGCGGCCTCTCCCGTTCCGCCCCGGCCTCCCGGCATGAGCGTCCGCCGGCCCCTGGGGCCGCGGCTGCCCCCACCCCGCAGCCCGCGGGCGCGCTCCCGGCCGGCGGCCCCGCGGCGCTGATCCCGCCGCTCGCCCCGCCGCGGCCATGGAGGTGGTGGGCGACTTCGAGTACAGCAAGAGGGACCTCGTGGGACACGGGGCCTTTGCCGTGGTCTTCCGGGGGCGGCACCGCCAGGTGAGCCGGGCCGGGCGAAGGGCCTCCGCGGGCCTCCCTGCCTCCCGCCCGCGCGGCCGCAGCGGGGCCGGGCCCCGAGGGCGGCGGGCGGGGCCGCGGGTGACCGCGCTGCCATTGTGCGCGCCGTCGGCCCGCGTGTTGGCAGGTGCCGGCGGGGCCTGTTCTGCGGCCCCGGCGCCGGGCAGCGCTCCACCTGCCCCGGCCGGCGGGTCGGCGCCGGGTCCGAGCGCCCGGACGGTGCGGGGGACGCGCGCCCCTTAGGCGCCGGGGGAGCCTTCGCCGACCTCACTGGGCGCCGCGCGGCGCGGGGTGGACGCACCTTCGGTGTGAACCCGCTCCCGGGGCCAGCACTGGGCACCGGGAGGCGGAGATCGCACCCCGCGGAGAGCAGGCTGCTTTCCGTTAGCCCCAGGCTTTCTCAAACTCGGTCCCCCCTGTCCCTGCAGGGGTCCCTCCACACCCCGACGGGCGCCTGGGGTCCCCCCTGTCCCAGGCGGGGTCCGAGTGGGAAAGATGGTTCTACGGTCCCTTTTCCAGCCCAAATAAACACGAAAGCAGGTTCAGCTGTTTTTATGTTTGTTTGTTTTTTAAAGTTTTTCCTGTTTTGAAAATTAGGGTCATACAAGGTTTTAGAATTTAGAGAATTTGGAAAGTCACCTCGGGAGTGGACATAATCTTAGAGGGTTTGGCAGTTCTGATTGTTGCCAAGGGGCTGGCTTTGTTGCTTATCTGATCAAGTGATAAATGCTGCTTTTCATTTGTTTTGAAAATCACTTAAAACTCAAGAAAAAAATAGTTAAAACACGGCTTAATCCTGCCAAGCTATCAAATACTGTTTTCAGTTAAACATACTACCTTCTTTTATTATCCGCTACTCTCCATAACTTCAATGGTTGTAAACTGTTCTCTTTTCCACCTACCACTGGTTACTGTGTGATCTCCGTATTATCATTTAGTGGCTGTCTGCAGGACATGAGCTGTTACACTGTAAGTCATGAAATCACTTTCCAGTTGTTGGTTCTTTTCCACTTTCCCCCCCTCAGTGCTGTACATGAATTTGCTAAAAAGCATCTTTAAGCTTATAGATTTCCCCCCCATTGAATTATTTCCATTAAATAATTTCCAGAAGTAACACTATTTTTTTTTTCTTTTCAGAAAACTGATTGGGAGGTAGCTATTAAAAGTATTAATAAAAAGAACTTGTCAAAATCACAAATACTGCTTGGGAAGGAAATTAAAATCTTAAAGGTATGTTCCTTTATGTGATATTTCATACTGGGTTAAAACTTACTTTAAAATAAACGAATATATGTTGACACACTAATTTTGGTAGTTGGACTCAAGTTTGAGAATTTTCACCTGTTGCCCTTATTTTTGCATGCTCAGTTTTTTGAAACATTGAAACTGGGAAGCTATTTTTTTTTTTTTAAATAGGTGTTTTCAGTTCTTGTCTAATGCTTAGAGTGATTTTTGTGAAAACTCCTAATTTCTTTCATTCTTATCCCTGTTTGTTGTGTTACTTACTGTCTGGAGAGAGAGCAGGCCTCCCTTATACATCACTGACCTCTCCTGGTGATCCCTCTCCTGAGACAGTTGGAGAACTGGGTGCGCTTGCAATCTTATTTTCCTTGCAAATTGAAGAAAGTTAGTTTCCTTAGATCACTCACAAGCAATGTTATCCCAGTGAGATGCTTTAAGGACAAAAAGAGTCCTAGGGTCCGATAAGTCCTCCTTACTAAGTACTTCTTGGAGAGTTTCAGAGCAGTGGCTCATTGAAGAAAGCCTGAAAGTGATGCAGTGAAGAGGCTGGTGTAGGTGTGCTTAACCCAGCGTGTCCCAGACTGCTGTGAACCTGGAATGCCAGTTTTCATCAACACTGCTGGGCTTTGGACAGTTCTTTGAGCAAAGAATTACACTTTATTTTCTTCCCTGCAAATAATATGCTTCTTTTAAACATTTTCCTATTTATTTATTTATAATCCTCACCTGAGGATATTCCTCCATTGATTTTTAGAGAGATTGGAAGAGAGGGAAAAAGAGAGAGAAATATCCATGTGAGAGAAACACATTGATTGGTTCCCTGGCTGCAGGAGCCTGACCAGGGCCCAGGCTGGAGAGGAGCCTGCAACCGAGGAATGTGTCCTTGACCGGAATCAAACCCGGGACTCTTCGGTCCGAAGATTGACGCTCTAGCCACTGAGCCAACTGGCTAGGACTTTTTTTTTTTCTTTTTTTTTTTTTCTTCTTCTTTTTAAATCTTCACCCAAGGAGTGAGGATATTTTTCCCATTAATTTTTAGAGAGAATGAACAAGTCAGAGGAGGAGGGGGGAGAGAGAGAGAGAGAAACACTTTTATGTTAGAGACACTTAAATTGGTTGCTTCCCACTCACACTCTAAAGGGAGCTGGAGATTGAACCTTCAACCAAGGTGCCCTTGATTGGGAATTGAATCCAAGACCCTTCGGTCTGCAGGCCAACACTATAACCACTGAGAAAACCGGCCAGGGCCTTTTTTTTTTTTTAATCCTCACCTGAGGATATGTTTACTGATTTAGATAGGGGAAGGCCTGGTCAGTGAGGCTTAGTTGGTTGAGTGTCTTCTCTGCACTGAAAGGTTGCCGGTCCCATTCCTGGGTCTGAGCACATTGATGTCTCTCTTTCTCTTCCCTAAAAAAAGAAAAGTCAATTAGGAGGGAGAGAGAGAAAGTGAAAGAAACAAAAATTTGAGAGAGAAACTGACTCCTGTGTGCACCCCAAACGGTTCGAACCCTCAACTTAGGTATGTGCCCTGGCCGGGAATTGAATCTGAAACCCTTCTTGTGCAAAGACAACGCTCCAACTAACAGCCACCAGGCCAGGCATAATGTGCTTTTAAGAAGCACTTTGGAATTTCATGACACTATTGCTGTTAGAAATTATATATTAAATTTAAGAGACCGGCAGAAAGTCAATAGTCATACTTACTATGACATTTATTTTGTAAATGAGAATACCTTGTTAAAAGTCTAAAAAACAATAGTGGTGAAAAAATATTTGGGCCCCAAGTAAATTTTGATGAGGCACATTTCTTACCGTCTAGTAGATTGAATGTTGTAATCTAAAAGAACTGTAGCATACTAGAGATAACATATATGCATGTGTATGTGTATGTGTACTTAAATTAATTTTTATTTGCATATTGAAATATATTAACATTATTAGAATAAATACAAATATTTTGAATTCTTAATTTTCTTAACAGGAACTTCAGCATGAAAATATCGTAGCACTCTATGATGTTCAGGTACCTTATTTTGGATTTTTATTTTTTAAAAAGCTTTCATGTCAATAAGGAACTTACATTATTTTCTATTTCCTAGACATTTAAGTGACTCTTGATTGAAAATGGCCTTATTCTTGTTGAAAATATATGTAACTTGAGTTATATACTTATTAAGACATTGTTTAAAGTAGCATAGAGCAATAGGATAAAATAAACAATGTGCTGCATGGGTAAACTTTTTAGCAAGTGATGATACACTAAAGGAGTAGTGTTTTATTTATTTATTTATTTATTTTTATTTATTTATTTTTTTAAATATATTTTATTGATTTTACACAGAGAGGAATTGAGAGGGACAGAGAGTTAGAAACGTCGATGAGAGAGAAACATCGACCAGCTGCCTCTTGCACACCCCTCACTGGGGATGCACCCGCAACCAAGGTACATGCCCTTGACTGGAATCGAACCCGGGACCTTTCAGTCCGCAGGCCGACGCTCTATCCACTGAGCCAAACTGGTCCTGGCAAGGAGTAGTGTTTTAAAGGTCAAGCAGAGGAGCATTGAAACCAGACCTAGCATTTCGCAATAAATGTAGGAAGGACTATTGTGGACTAATAAAAAAATGTACAGAGCATTTTTCTTACTGCAAAAGCAATTTGCTAATTGTAGAAATATTATAAAATAAGTAAAAAGGGAACTGCTTATTCATATCCCAGATATATCTGAGATTATCATTGTGGCATAATGTAGATTTACATTTTATTTAGAGGTGGAAAGGCTGGTTTCTGACGTTATCTTCTAAGGCAGGGTTTCTGTGTTGTCAAAATTACCCTTGGGAATCCTTTTAAAAAGCCCATTTTTGGAGCAACTTAATATTTCTAGGTGGAGCCCCAGAGCCAGTAGTTGGCTTATATTTAGAGGGCATATTGTATTTTAAAAATCCTCCCTTTAAATATCACAATCACACTTGGCTAGTGTGGCATCCACCCTGTGAGATCCGTTCTCATTCCAGAGCCGCCAGTGCATCACTGACATGATGTCATTCTTTTGTTTTGCTGGACAGTTGATCTCAGTAAATGGATGGGTTATGTGATTCTATTATACTATATTTCTAGCTAGAATCTTTTCTGTCTGTACTTGGATTATCAAATTCATTCACTTTGTACGGTTTTGAATGGCTACTATATGCTAGACATTGTTCTAAACTAGGAATAACCAGTGAGTAAAAGTCCTTGCTCTGTGTGTATTTAATGTTAGTGGGTGAGAGAAGATGGACAGCACTAGATGTACATTTTTCTCCAGATAGTCATTTTTCATCAAGTCATACCACATCACAAAATATGTAACTCATGTTGTGAGATGTTTAGGTTTTTCCTATTAGAGAAAAGTGCAGTGAGAATAATACATTTATAATAAAAGTAGGTTTACAATTGTTTATATGGAAAATAATACAATTATTAATAATAATACAAGAATAAACTGCTCTGGGTAATCACAACTATAAACTTATTTTTGCCCATTGTATATACTTACTGAACATATCTGAATTTCTTTTGAATTCACTTTCTAGAATTGAAATTACCCGGGCAAATAGCAGGCACAGTTTTAAAGTTCTTTGATTGTAGAGTGTGATTGCTTTCTAAAAAATTGCAATTTAAACTCCATGCACAGAATATGTGAGTGCTATGGGGAGTGTTTTATTATCTGTTTAAATTGGTATAACTCATTTCTTCATTCCAGAAATTCAAAGCAGCATAAAAACACAGTGGAAAAAAGTTTAAAGTCAAAACCAAGTTCATCTCACAATTCCCAGTGGAAGTGTCAGTTCTCCTCAGAGCTGTTTGTAAAACTGGTCTTAGTTTCTGTTGGTAGCGGGCATCCAGTGGTACAAGTCCTTACCTAGAATAAAATTGTTAAGTATTAACTCTTACTTTTCCATTTTTGAGACGCACAGAAAATTTAATTGCATGCACAGAATATGTGAGTGCTGTGGGGAGTGTTTTATTATCTGTTTAAATTGGTATAACTCATTTCTTCATTTCAGTATAACACTACAGGGCTAAATTATAACCTTATTTACCTAAAACCATTTTGTGGCTATTTGCATTGTTTCTTATTGTTTTCCTATTAGGGATAGTGCTCTACAGCATGTACATACATCTTTGCTTATTCATGTGTTCCTAGAGAATAGTACTAGATGTGGGATTACTTGATTGAAGACATTACTACTAGAGGCCTGGTGCACGAATTTGTGCAAGGATGGGTCTGGTCAGGCCAGTGGTGGGGAGGGGCTTCGGGCAGTTGGCCTGCTGGCCCCACCCCCGATTGAGGTGTTGGGGCCAGTCAGGGCCCAGATCAGGCTGGTTGGCTGCCGCAGTGTGCATCATAGCCACTGATCGATCTGGTCGTACTGGTCTCTGGGCTTTTATTTATATAGATATTGCCTTCCAAAAGGTTGTACCAATTTATTTTGACCAATAATGGCCCATGTTTTAGTTTTCTTTTTTGACAATTTCATAGGAGAAAAATACCTTAGGTTTTCTTTTTATTTTGTAAGTCAGTGCAATGACCATCTTCATGTTTTATGTGTCTTTTCATATTTCTTTTGTGACTTTTTCCTGTTGCTGTGCTGGGATGCTTCAGTTGTGTTCATTTTTCTTACTGACTTTTGTGATCAGTATTTCTTGAGCCAGGAAAGGAAATGTGGAGGAGTATGAACAAAATAGAAATGGGCCTTGACCTCGTGGGACTTAGAGCAGTGTAGTGGGAAAGATGCAAGAAGCACACAGTTACTAATCCTCAGTGTGCACAGTGCTGGGAGGAGGCCTGTAGGAGAAATCTGGAGGGACATAGGGGGTTAGGGAGTAGGGCAGTCAGTCCGCTCTGTGCAGCTGAGAAAGGATGTTGAAACAGACTTGATGGAAGAGGGAGCGAAGGCTGGGCTTGTGTAGTGGGGGAAGAGCAAGTAGGGAAGCTAAGCTTCCCCAGCAGATGAAGCCTGTGAAGAGCAGACAGGAAAGGCCAGGGTTTGGGGAACTGGAAGGATCATGTGGTAGGAGTGCAGGTGAGGGAGAGCAGTGTTAGGTGATGCTGGAGAGGGTCACAGGGCCACATGTGATCTTCATTCTAAGGGCAGTGCAGAGCTATGGGCCAGTTTGAAAAGCAGAAGCGCGGTTTCATGTCTGCTACAAATCTTTGAGCATTCTTGGCACGAGATAAGTATTGTCAATAGGAATACCTACATTAAGGTCAGTGATCTGGGTAAATATCCATCTCTTGGTAATTTTTGCCACAGGGAAGAAAAGATGGCTCATTTAATAGACGATGCTGGCAAAACAGACATCTGAGAAAAAATAAAGTTGGACCCCTATTCTCATTTTCTAAAATAATTTCCAAATGAATTAAATTCTTAAATATATAAAATAACTAATAACAATCTTAGAATAATATTTAGATGACTATGTATAGTCTAAGAGATAGAAAGACATTTTAAATTAAGGAAAGACATTCAGAAACTATAAATGTAGGGACATAAAAATTTAAAAATCGTATTTTATGGCAAATAATAACACTAATCTCAAACATTATGTTGAGAAAAGGAAGGCAGTTATATACAGCTACTGTATGATTCTATTTTTGTGAGTTTCAAGAAAATACAAAACTCAGCTAGGGTGATAGAAATCACAGAAAGAAAAATGGTAGCTGAGATTAGGGCAAAGGGGCATGAGGAAACTTCTTTAAAAATAGGTTTTTATTGTAGGGAGAGGGGGGAAGAAAGAAACATTGATAGGCTGTCTTTTGCACACTTCCTACTGAAGTCTGAAACCTGGACATGAGCCCTGACTGGGAATTGAACCTATGACTTTTTTTTTTTCCTTTTTGTTGTTGTTGTTATTGTTAATCCTCACCTGAGGATGTTTTTCCATTGATTTTTTAGAGAGAGCGGGAGAGACGAGGAGAAAGAGGGAGAGAAACGTGGATGTGAGAGAGACACATCCATTAGTTGCCTCCTGAATGCGCCCCAACCCGGGCCTTGGATTGAGCCTGCAACCGAGGTGCATGCCCTTGACTGGAATTGAACCCGAGACTCTTCAGTCCGTGGGCCAATACTCTAATTACTGAGAAACTGTTTTTGACTGTAACTACGGAAGAGGCTGATGTCTTCTTAATGACTGTTAAAAAGTTAGGACTTAGACATTTGAAGAATTATGGGCAAATCAGGTTCAGAGTAGGTGGGTGCTTCATTATCAACTTACAAATTTTAGGTCAGTGATGGTCGAAAGAGGGTTTTTTTCCCCAGCACCACCAACCAGTTAACTTAATTCTGACACTATCCACCCAGAGATAGCATCGGATCACACAGGTTCAAGGTTCAGTACTACAGACTGCCCCTCCACCCTTTAGACACTAATGGCCAAGTTCAGGTTGTTGCCAGAATTCTGACCAACCTCTCTCCCCTTGGGTTCAGTTAATTTGATAGAGCAGCTTACAGAACTCAAAGAAACATGTTACTTACAAGATAATCTGTTTATTATAAAAACTCATTTCTCAAACATCTCCCATTTCAAATAACTTGGATCTTGACAAGTTGTTCACAGAAAAAATGTCTCAGTTGTCGAATGAAACAGGTTTTCTACCTGACAGCTCTTTCAAGCGGATACCTCAGCATGACACAGAGCATCTCTCAGGCAGCAAACGAGGGAATGTTTTGTTTTGTTTTTCTGGCAAAATCAACTATTTGCACAATTTTAAACCAGAAAGAGGCTACTAGAGTGCTAATGTTGCTAAGAGTGTGAAAGAAACTGATCACAGACAATTGAAGAAGTAGAAAAACTTGTTGATTTGTATAAGTGAAAAGCAGTGAGCCAGAGACAGCCATTTTTGGGGACAGTGCTAAATGAACCAGCAAAGATGCTGCATGCTGACCTGAAATATCTCTGGACCAGGTGCTAAAGTGATGTGTTTAAGGCTCGTAGGGGTGGTTCGATAAATTTAAGAAATGTTTGTTTATAGATTAAATAGTACATTAGGCATGGACTGTATGTAAGAAAGGTTAAAACAGGGAATTGTTTGGATGTCTGGAATGGATTAGTTCAATTTACATGATTTCTAAGGGAAAAGCTATTCGGTTTTTTAACAAATCGCTTCTCAAATAACCTTCTGGAACGGATTAAGTTTGAGAACTGAGGTTCCTCTGTAATGGGAACTGCCAGATGGGAGCAATGCATAAACAAGGTGTGCTTTTTGGGTACGGCACTCCCGTCGAACCTTCGTGTGCTCACTAGCCTGGAAGCTCTAGGAAGCTCTCCTTTGGGGTAATTGTGGAGTCTTTGTTATACAGGCACAATTGATTAATTCATTGGTCATTGGTAATTGCACTCAACCTCCAACCCTATCTACTCTCTGAAGGTCAGGGAGTGGGATTAAAAGTTCCAAACCTCTAATTACATTTGGTCTAGGATAGTGGTCGGCAAACTCATTAGTCAGTAGAGCCAAATATCAACAGTACAACGATTGAAATTTCTTTTGAGAGCCAAATTTTTTAAACTTAAACTTCTTCAAACACCACTTCTTCAGGCCATGGTATTTTGTGGAAGAGCCACACTGAGGGGCCAAAGAGCCACATGTGGCTCTCAAGCTGAGATTTGCCAACCACTGGTCTAGGAAATCAGCCCCCAATCTTAGCTTTCTGAAAGTCACTTCATTATCATAATAAAAGACATCACTTTGGATATTCCAAAGGTTTTAGGAGCTCCGTACCAGGAATAGGAACATAGACCAAATACTAGCTAATAAAAGAGTAATATGCAAATTAACCATCACTCCCTTATACCAACAAGCCACACCCACCAGCCATGCCCACCAGCCAATCAGAGCAAGTATGCAAATTAGCCCCAATCAAGATGGCTGCTGCTACAGAGAGCAAGTGGAGGCTTGGGTTTTGCTGGCAACGGAGGATGCTGAGCTTTCCACACATCCTGGCTGGCCCAGGCCTCCACTCCAGGCTACAAAGTTTCAATTATAGAAGATAAATCCCAAGAAAAATGGCAGCCACAGAGCTGGAGAGAGCAGGCTAGGGTTGCCCCCGGTGACTGAGGAAGCCAAGCTTTCCACCTGCCCTGGCCACCACTCCAGGCGAGGATATTTTTCCATTGATTTTTATTTGTTTATCTATTTATAAATATATTTTTTTGATTTTTCACAGAGAGGAAGAGAGAGCGATAGAGAGTTAGAAACATCGATGAGAAAGAATCACCAATCAGCTGCCTTTTGCACACCCCCTACTGGGGATGTGCCCGCAACCAAGGTACATGCCCTTGACCGGAATCGAACCCAGGACCTTTCAGTCCACAGGCCGATGCTCTATCCACTGAGCCAAACCGGTTTCGGCTTTCCATTGATTTTTAGAGAGGGTGGAAGGAAGAGGTGAGGGGAGAGAGAGAGAGAAACATTGAGAAACATTGATGTGAGACACATTGATGGTTGCCTCCCACATGTGACCCTGTTGAGCCTACAACTCAGGTATGTGCCCTTGATCAGAATCTAACCCAAGACCCTTTAGTTTGTGGACAAGTGCTCTAACCACTGGGAAAACAGGCTAGCATCTGGCTTTCTTTAAAAAAAAATTTTTTTTTGATTGATTTTGAGAGGGGGTGGGGAGAGAGAGAGAGGTAGGAGGAAGAGGAGGAAGAGAAACACATCAGTTTGTTGCTTCATTTATTTTGCATTCATTTATTGATTCTTATACGTTGTCCTGACTGTGGATTGAACCTGCAACCTTGATGTATAGGAATAATGCTCTAAACTAGGGATGTCGAACTCAATCAGAGAAGGGGCCAAAATCTAAAATCCAGCCTAAATCGCGGGCCGAATGGTTTACTGAACAGTCATAAACTGACAATGTCATAAACTGACATCGGAGTGCAGTGATGACAGCGCAGTGCGGGCCACATTGCAAGGCCTGGCAGGCCGGATTTGGCCCGCGGACCTTGTGTTTGACACATGTGCTCTAAACCAACTGGCTTTCTCTATTATATTTTGTATCTCTAAGATTTTTCTGCCGGTTTAGTATAATCTGAGAGGAAGAGTCCTGGATCGAAATAAAGGAACCTGAGTATAGAATACTGTTCTTATAAAACACTTATTTTTCTTTTTTAACATCACCCTCCTAAGTAATAGTGTAATGGGAATGATAATCCAATCTTATTTACCCTTAGGATGCTATGAGGCTGCCAAGTACTAAGTAACCTTGAGAGGAGTAAGTTTGAGGCCTGCAGTTGCATTTCTCTTTTCCTATGAGATAACCTCATAGGAGTTTACTGAGGATTAGAGGAGGAATTAGGAAAAGTAGCAGAGAAATGTACAGTATGGGTCTTTAGAACCAGGAATTTTTCGTTTAATAGTTCTCTTGCTATTAATTCTTTTGTTACCTTGTAGTTCTCCACTTCCACATGTTTGAATTCTTCTGGAGATAACCATCTCCTTGAAATTCACTTTATTATTATTTTATTTATTATTTTGAAATTCACTTTATTTTTTTAAACTAGAAAATGAATAGGCTCTAAGTGGGAAAACAATTCAAGTGGTTTAGCAGTATATAAAGTACCTCTTCTGAAGCCTCTTTTTTCTTTTTCAGAAGGAACCTTGTTGTGTTCCACCCACCCTAGTTCCTCCTTGACTTAAGAGGCTAAAAGAAGCAATAAAAATGGCTTGTTGTTATGGTTTCTCCTTTGTTTCTCCCTCTCCCCATTCCTCCATGTTGAAATGGATCTCACTTGCTGGAAGTACTTGGATCATGGGTGTGTGCAAGCCCAGCTTTAGTAGATCCTGCAGTGTATTGGTTTATACTCCCAAATGTCTGCCACCAGGTGCTCCACATCCTTGACAATTTTGAACATTTGGTGAGGTACTTATTATGATAATGATTTTAATTAGAGTTTTCCTGATGACTGCTGGTTTGAACACCTCTTGTAAGTTTATGAGTCATTTAAATACCTTCTTTTTGAAATTCCTATGAAAGTCTCTTGCCTGTTTTCCTGTTGAGTTGTCTTTTTGTTATTAATTGCTAGAATTCTTTATGATGGTGGGTATAAATCTCTTTCCAGATATATCTATAATAATAAAAGTGTAATATGCTCATTAGACTGGACGTCCTTCCGGACATCCTTCCAGATGACCTTCCAGATGAAGCCAGGGCTGCCTGGGTCCCAGGTGCTTGCCGGCAGTTGGAGGGAAGCCCAGGCCCTGGTTGCCAGAGGGAGGCTGGTGCTGGTAGCCAGGGGAAGGAAGATCTACTCTTGCATGAATTTCATGTATTAGGCCTCTAGTTTTATCTAATAAAAGAGCAATATGCAAATTGACCGTCACTCCACGACACAAAATGGCCAGCCCCATGTGACCAAAAATGGTTGCCCCCATGAGGATACAAGATGGCTGCCACAAGATGGCTGGCGGGGAGGGCTGTTGTGGATAGTTGGGGGTGACCAGGCCAGCAGGCGAGGGCAGTTCGGGGGGATCAGGGCTGCAGAGGAGAGAAATTGTGAGTGATCAGGCAAGCAGGGAGGGCAGTTAGGGGTGACTGGGCTGGCAGAGGAGGGCAGTTGGGGGTGATCAGGTCTGCAAGGGAGGGTAGTTAGGAGGGACCAGGTCTGCAGGGGAGGGCAGTTGTGGGCAATCAGGCAAAGCAGGGGAGGGCAGTTAAGGGGTGACAAAGCTGGCAGAGGAGGGCAGTTGGGGGGACCAGGCCTGCAGGGGAGGGCAGTTGGGGGAGGACCAGGTCGCCAGGGGAGAACGTTGGGAGGGAACAGGCCTATAGGGGAGGGTAGTTAGGGGAGACCAGGCCAGCAGGGGAGGGCAGTTGGGGGTGACCAGGCTTGCAGGGGAGGATAGTTAGGGGTGAAGACTGGCAGGGGAGGACAGTTAGGGGTGACCAGGCCAGCATAGGAGGGCAGTTGGGGGATACCATGCCAGCAGTGCAGGGCAGTTGTGGGGAGACCAGGTCTGCAGGGGAGGACAGTGGTGGGGGGACGAGGCTGGCAGCAAAGGGCAAATGGGTGGGAACCAGGCCTGCAGGGGAGGGCAGTTAGGGGAGATTAGGTCAGCAGGGGAGGGCCGTTGTGGGGGGACCAGGCCTGCAGGGGAAAACAGGGGTGACCAGACTGGCAGGAGAGGGCAGTTAGGGGTGACCAGGTCGGCAGAGGAGGGCAGTTAGGGGTAATTGGCCTGGCCAGGGAGCAGTTAGGCATTGATCAGGCTGGCAGTGGAGGGGTTAGGGGGTGATCAGACTGGCAGGCAGAGGCAGGTGAGCAGTTGGGAGCCAGTAGTCCTGGATTGTGAGAAGGATGTCATTCTGCTGGTTTAGACCTGATCCCACAGGGGTATGATGTCACAGGCATAGGCAGGGCCTTGTAAATTTCTCCACCCTTTGGAGTTTTTTTGTTTGTTTGTTTGTTTGTTTTTTGCAAAACCTGCCCTTGGAAGTCTCCAAAAGAGATAAGAAAAGCCGTAAATAACAAGTTCTTTTGTTCTTTGAAATTTACTACTTTGTTGCAAATAGTTAACTTGAAAAGACTTTTTTCTTGCCTTTTTACAAGCAATCTTGGAACCTAACTAGCCTTTGTTTTAACTCTAGGCTACACACCTTACAAAGGTATAAATTTCTTATTTCTTTTGGCAGACGGAGACTTCCAAGGCAAGATTTGAAAAAAAAACAAAAAACTTTTAATACTCTGGTTTCTCTTCAGATCGCATAAATCTTTCGCCTTTTACAAATTTATACCTTTAAATCTGCCCCAGAATTTTAAAGTTTCAACCTAATACAGTAAAATCACAAATCAGAGAAGAGCAAATGATAGACATTTTTATTAGCTAAGTAGGCTAATTTCCTCCATCATAGAGAGCAAACATCTCTGAAAAAAATAAATCTCAGAAGCACTGCTTAAGACCTTTGCAGATTATCATGGCATTCAGCCTTTAATAAATCAAACGTTTTTGGCCAGACAAATCAACACAAGTGCAGGATAAATCAAAGTAGCTTTCACTTTTCCGGGGGCTCTCACACTTGTATTTATAGACCAGTCAATGAACAGATAATTATGCAAATTCAAACAAACATCTGTATTCACACAATTTCAGTAGACTAACCTGAATGGGAGCTAAGCAGATAACTGAAACACTGCCCAACTCTCCAAATGGATTTGGGGCACTCCTGGTAGCCATGCCCCAGAACAAAATTCTTGACCAACATCTCAGTGAGAACCTACTGGAAGAGTTAAGACTGCATCCAGTCCTTATTCTGGGTAGCAAAATGGCTAGTCCCAAGCAAACAAACAGCAAAGTGAACTCAAAATTCTTTAATCGAATTTGAATTCTCTTACCTCTGAAGGTTTTTTTCTGGTGATTCCAAAAGAATAGAGCGGCATGTCAGGTGTCCTTTGCCTGGCTCAGAGAAGCATCTCTGTGGCCCCGAACTTCATCAGGTGGACCTCCCCTGGAGATCCTCAGGGCCTGGCACCTTGGCGGGGAGCCTGTTCATCACAGGCATCTGAGAGTAGGTGCGGGTAGGCACCTGTGTCTTATCTCTTGGGGCCTCCAAATGTTTTGTCATAAATCAGCGAGTGAGATACAAGACACCTTAATGAGCCAATTAATTAGGAGTTGTTTAGTGTGTGTGGCCCAGAGGGAGGTGTCTCTTCCAAATCTCTGAGCACCACATATGGGAAGTTTCCTGTATTTATACTCTTCCAGCTTCTTTGTTTGCAGATATTACAAAGAGCTCGGTGTGAGTTATTGTTACAGACAGTTTGTGATCTTGAATACATAAAGAACAAACATTTGGCATAAGAATATGGGAATTATTATCGGTATTAGTCCGTTTTGTTAGATGGCTAGCTTGCAAGGTCAGACAGTTAAGTGTATTTTTTTCTATTATATTCAAACTAAAAGTCATTTTATAGAATAAGAGACTGTCTTAAAGTGACAGAGTGTATAGGACAAGGGACTATCTAACAATAGCAGAGGATTTGAAACAGCAGTTTTATACAAGATGGAGCTTACTATGTTTCAGTATAATTCCTCCAACTTTTCTTTTTCTAGATTATATTTAGTTATTCTTTGATATTGTACATTTCCACATAAATTTTAGAATTAGCTTGTCAATTTCCACACATACACAAAACCTTGGATTTGTATTGGAATTACAAGGGGAATTTTTGTGTGGAAAGGTGGTAAATTATTATTTAATTTCTTTAATGAATATGGCCCTTTTCAAATTTTCTATTTATTGTCGATTTTAGTAAGTTGTCTTTTTCTTTAAGTTGTTAATGAATTCGTTTCATCTAAAATTTGGAATACTGGCATAACATTATTCACAATAGTATCCAGATTTTTTCTTTTTGGAGATTTGTTTTTTTAACTTATTAAGGCGTTTGAGTAGGGAAATAATTAAGTGAAATTCATGATGTTTAATTTTTTTATGGCAGTGTGGGGGCAGGAAGTAGTTGGGAGTGAGGTTCCCTGACATTAGGAAAGGAAGATAAACGTGTGCAGCTTCAGAAAACCCCCTGTGTTCTGGCTCACAGGTGTACTTGCCCCGTTTCTCAGCTTTTCTGACCCACAAGCCTCTCGTCAAGTTCCTGGTGCTCCAGCGTTATTTGCACTTCACTTTTTTATTAATGACTTGATTGGTTTCATTAAAAATGGACACATTTTTCATCTTATTTATCGAATGAGTGACTCAATCTGAGCGGGGGAAGCTAAGTGGTTGTGTATAACCCCAAATCATGAAGACTGAAGTGGAAATTGGATTTTGTGCTGCATGAACAGAAGTTCTTCATTGCCATTTCGACTCCCCTGGGAACTCCTAGTTTTCTCTTCAGCACTTAGGATGAAGCATTATTATATGATTAAATAATACTGATTTGAGAAGAAATTTTGTTGGAAGTTATATTTCATTCTTGGTATTTTTAGGGTTGATAGTATAGTTTGGTCTGGATTTGATCAGCACTAGTTCACAATGGAGATGATTGAATAAAAACAAAAATATACTAATACTTTTGTTTTTATTTCTGATAAGGGCTAATTATTTCTTATAGACTTACGCTCCTAGCTTTCGGGATCTGACTTCTCTCTCCTTTCTGACTTCTCAGTCACGGGCCCTTCTGCTGGGGAAGCCCGGCATGTTTTAGGCTGGCAGCCTGCCCCTGCCTCCCCTCGCAGAGAGCCAAGGGCATTGCCATTCTTCCAAAACAGCATATACCTTTGGGAAGCAGGGGTCAAAGAATTCGGCATGATGTATTTTAATTTTTTATCTAGGTCTCTGGGGAGTAAGCAAAATAAGTCACCCTAGGTCACTGAGATTCTAGTAGGTCTTAATTTTAATTGAGGTCTTGGCCTGTGGCATCTCATCCTGTGGTGGGCATGGTGAACGCACTCTGGCAGGCGCCTCGTGTTGCTGCTTGTTGCACAGAAGTGCCCTCAAGTAGCTTTTGTGAGACACCAGTTTTTATTTCCCATCTGTGTGAACAGACACTTTCTTAAAATCCAATAAAAATGAACTTTGAGAATGAAATGTAAAAGGCCCTACAAATAGTTCAGAGTTATTATTAGGTTCAACAGTCATAAAGTTATTTTGTTAAATTACTGTAAATTGTAAAAATCCTTACTCCTAATTTCTGTAGTTACTTTGTGGCTAGCCAGGACCACATCATTCACTGTGGACCTCACTCTCAGGAATTCTGTCCCAGACCTGCTTCTTGTTGCCCCATTGCTCCTTCTCCCATAGAACACTTTTTTTTTTTTTTTGTATAGCAGAGGTGGAGATTTATTGAAGAACAAGTACAGACTCCCACATGGGGAGGGGAAGAGTCCCCAGAATACCTTACTCTTGAATTTAGGATCTTGGTGAAGCCAAGTGCTACTTGGAAGGGCAGTCTCTTGAGTCACATTTGAACAGTGGCTCAAGTTAAGCTACATGGAAGCAGAAGCCCAATTTAAAATTTAATTAACACTGTAAAAGGTGTTTTTGAAGCATCAGTTAATCAGTCATTGAATTGCTTAACCAAGCAACAGAACTGGAACTATATTAATTTGAGAGAATGGGTAAAATTTCTCAAATCAGTTTGTTACCAAGATGTAAAGAAATGTTTTCAAGAGAATTCCCAAAAAATCCCAGATAATGGATTGCCTCCAAATAAACATAAAAACCAGAAAAACAAAAATGAAGTATCCTGGATGATGTATTCCAGGCTATGCATTTAGTGTTAGAGGGAGGATTACCAACTCATTGTTCCAGACCATGAACCTTCAAAGTAGAAGTGTTTCCCTGAGGACTCTGGTTATGGTTATAGTTATGGTAAATTTATCGTAACCATAACCATGACCATGACCAAAGATAAGTTTGTTTTTTTTCCGTTCTTTCCACGATTAGAATTGAACTACTACTTCTTCTTCTTCTTTTTTTTTTTAAATATGTTTTATTAATTTTTTACAGAGAGGATGAGAGAGAGTTAGAAACATCGATGAGAGAGAATCATCGACCAGCTGCCTCTTGCACACCTCCTACTGGGGATGTGCCCGCAACCAAGGTACATGCCCTTGACTGGAATTGAACCTGGGACTCTTCAGTCTGCAGGCCGACGCTCTATCCACTGAGCCAAACCGGTTTCGGCAGAATTGAACTTCTATGACTATATTAGTGTCAGCAAAATTTGATTTGGCTTCGAAGCTGAAATGCTTAAATCAATGTGGTGGGGATTTAAAATTTCATTTGCTAGTTGATATTGTGATTTATTTTTACTTGTTTAATAATGAACAAGTATAGTATTTTTGTTAAAGTTACTTTTTAAATGTTGTTTAATTTTTTTTCTAATCTAAATGATGTTTTATGTTGTTTACTTTTCAGGAATTACCCAACTCTGTCTTCCTGGTGATGGAGGTAAGTAGTATCCAAGTTTCTGCTTAATTTATTTCAATTCCTTTTGATTAATATGCACTTTAAAATTGAGAGTATATAATTATTTGAAATTTTGAATTAATAAAGTTGATTCAGTGATTTAGCTCTCACTTTATAAGGAAAATAGTCTTAAATTTTTTTATTCTAAGGTTTTTCAGACTAACATTATATACAAATGAATTTTTAATTAAAATTGATAACGGATTGAATTAATCTTGAACTGGTATCCTTATTTTAATTACTCTTTCTTTTATGTATCAGTATTGCAATGGTGGAGACCTGGCAGATTATTTGCAAGGTAATTTTTGTGTGTGTCAGTGTTCAGTAAAGATGCACTCTAATCTGTTTAATTCTGAGTTATTTCTGAAATGCAATCTCTGCTTTCTGCACTTATATATAGAAATATTCAATAAATATTTGTGTATTTGCTTAACACATTGTGGACGGATCACAAGAATTCTCCCTTCATATTACAGTGTTTTACAAAGTGTCATACTTTAAAAAGATATTAGCTTGTAAGAACATGTAATAAATATGTAATAAATAACTTCAAAACGCCATGGGTATTTACAGACAGTCCTTGGGTTACGGTGGACTCCATGTGAGTCGTTTCATGGTTACGTCTCCATCTCCCATTTATTTATTTAAAAAAAAAAAAGTTCCATCATTTCGATGTATGTACACATGTGCTTTATGTTTTTTATTATTTATTTACCACAAGTAAAGGTCAGGAATTATCATTCTTTTAAATTTTTTTTACTGTTTCACTTCATTCCTGCTGTGTGTGTGCTCCATGTGAGTGACGTGGGTGCTTATGTGGGTGGGTTCCGACTCACGGTGAAAATTGCTGTACATCACCCGTAGGAGCGAATCTGTGACGTGACCCAAGGACCTACTCTGATTTTAAAGCGTGCCTTTAACATTTATGTAAAACATTTTTAGTACTTATTCAGCAGAAACATATTTGGCCACTGGGCAAAGCCAGCAATGAAACTACTGGTCCACAGTGTGTTTATTACAGTCACTTTGCTGGTTAACACAGTTTGTTCTCACGCTACCCTCGGGTATCGCTGCTTCCTTTGTGTATGCCTCCCTTCCCGTGTTGGAGAGGCGGGTCCTCTTCCCCAGAGAGAAAGAAATCACATGGATTTCTCTTCTTCCGGGGTTGCCATCAGTGAACCTTGCGCCCTTGGCGTTTCTTTCATAATGAAAATAAAATTGTAATGGGAGAATGAATCCAAGAATATGTTGATTAATGTGAATGTTTTATGTAAATTAAAAATGTTATAAGGGATTAAAAGTAACATTGACAATATTTTGTGTCACAGAGTAAGATTTTAGTATTAGATCGTTTTTGAAATTATGTGTCCAAAATGTGTACATATAGGATAAGCATTCAGGTCAAATTGAGTTTCTCAAAAGTATTTTTTTTCTTTTTTAAAAATTTTTATTTATTTATTAAAATGTTTTTATTAAGGTATTATATGTGTACATATCTTACCATTGCCCCTCAAAAGTATTTTTAAAAAATATATTTTTATTGATTTAGAGAGAAAGAGAAAGGGAGAGATAGAAACATCAGTGATGAAAGAGAATCATTGATTGCCTGCTCTTACATGCCCCCCACTGGGGTTCGAGCCCACAGCCCCCCCTAACCAGGAATAGAACTGTAACCTTCTGGTTCATAGGTCGATGCTCAACCACTTGAGACACACTGGCTGTGCAAAGTTTTTTTTGTTGTTTTTTTAAAATGATATTAGTGGAGGTAAGCATCTACTTGATTACCCCTTAGAGATGCAAGAGAAATATGCAAAAATATTGTGAAAGGCTCACAATTCAACCCATAAATAGATCATAAGAACTGATGGTAAAAACACGAAGACATTGATAGATATACCCACAAAAAGTATGTACAGTATACAAAAGAGAAGCAACACATTAAAGATGTTCAGTTTCACCTAGTAAATAGGGAATGCAGTTTAAAGTGAGATTGGCTCTGGCTGGTATCTCAGTGGTTATAGGGTGTCATCCTGTGCACCGAAGAGGTCATGCGTTCGATTCCCGGTCAAAGGCAAGTCCTTAGTTACAGGTTTGGGGAGTGTGTGGGAGGCAACCAATGGATGTGTCTCTCACATCAATGTTTCTCTTTCTCTCTCTCCTCTCTCCTCCTCCTCCTTTCTCTACCTCCACCCACCTTCTTTCCTCCATCCCTTCCATTTTCTCTAAAAATCTATGGAAAAAATATCCTCAGGTGAGGAATAACAACAAAACTTAAAATACTGGTGAAAATCAAAAGTTGTGTAGAGAATAATATAAAGAACACTGATGTGCTGGCCAGTTTGGCTCGGTGGATAGAGCATTAGTCTGAAGGGTACCAGGCTTGATTCCTATTAAGGGCACATGCCTGGATTTTGGGCTTGATACCTAGTGGGGGGCATGCAGGAAGCAGCCGATCAATAATTCTCTCTCATCATTAATGTTCCTATCTCCCTCTCCCTTCCTCTCTGAAATCAATTTTAAAAAAAACAAAACAAAAAACACTGGTATCCCCCACCCCCACAATTAAAGAAAAGAAATTATAAATACAGGTGAGGCTCTGAAACTCCTTCTGTAGCCAATTCCTGTCTTCCCCTTTAGAGACAACCATTACCTTGAATTTGGTAGTTTATTACATCCGGTATGTGTTTTTGTATTGTTCCCAACTCAGATTGTCTTTTTTAAAAATAAGTAAATTTAGTTAAAAAAATTTTTTTAATATCATTCACCAGTAGAAAGCAGTGAGACAGGAACTTTTACTCACTACTGGTGGGAAGGAGTGGAAGCTGGAAGACTCAGTCTCAGTCTTGAGTTCCATGGCATTCTTAGTGAGGTAGATAAAAGCACCTTTCTCTGGGGTAAGAATGAGTGGCAGCTTGTCAGTTCAGAGCCCTCATTAGAACATTAATTTCCTTCATTAACAAAAGTTTAGGTGCTAGGATTGTGTAGCAGGCTTAAGTTAGCTTCGACAGCGCTGTGTCTGTGATATGAACTCTGTGTTTGATGTTGCAGAGCCATAGTGTTAGGAGGAGACTGGAGCGTGAAGAGCTTACTTGTCATGGGAGTAAGACAGGCCAGCAGGTTTGCAGCACGCTCCCTGTTCACATTACTTGTTGTGTCTGATGTTAGTCAGTTATTTAACCTCTCCCTGCCCTGTTTGCGCCAGTTCTAGGTACTTCCACCATAATCAGCTTTTCTATAGACATCTTTGCGAGCATTTTCCCACAAACATTTTTGCCAAATAAATAATTGCCTCTAGGCAATTTTGCAATGAAAAAAGGTAAACTCATGGCAAATAAAAGGTACCTTTAAGAGCTTATAATGAAACATGAAATAATGAATGAAAAAAATAAAAAATCCTATTGTGAAATATGAAATAAATGCATTTAAAATGTGTGTAGATTCATGGCAATACTGTGTAAATAATGATTTTATCTTGTGGATTGTAACAAGCACTTGTCTTTATTCTGTGGGAAACGTGGGCCCAACCATATTCCCCCAAAGAAGGCCCGCACCTTACTATGACTGACTTATTTCACTTAGCATGATACTCTGACTCCCAGTGTACTGTATTCTAAAATAAGAAACTGACTGTTGGAGCAAATCATCATCTGGAAGAAATGCTAATATTTTAAGACCCTTCCACATCTACTTAGTACTCTATAGGTCATTATGCGGGCTGGCTGTGGTTTATATATAATACGAAAATGGGAGTAATAGCAAGAATTTCATCAATAGAGCAATAAAACCAAACAGTAACAACAACAACAACAAAAAAACCCAAACTTTCAACCGGTTATTTTACCTTTTTTTACAGCAAAATTGCCTTATAGCCAGTTAGTTTTGCAGCCAAAATGCTTGTGACAAATATATACTGCAAAGACCTATGGCCGAAAATACCTGCCACAGTCTTTATTGTTCAAATCACTTGAAAGACTTATAGCCTGGCCAGTGTGGCTCCATGGTGGAGCATTGACCCATGAACCAGGAGGTCATGGTTTGATTCATGGTCAGGACACATGCCCAGGTTTCCTCCAGGTTTTCAGCTCAATCCCTGGTAGAGGGCATGCAGGAGGCAGCCAATCAATGATTTTCTCTCATCATTGATGTTTCTGTCTCTCCCTTTTCTCTTCCTCTCTGTAAAATCAATTACAAACATTTTTTTTTTTTAAAGAAAAGACATAATATAAATTTTGTTCTAAAAAAATTGTCTAGCCCTTGGTTGTAGGGCTCCTCCCTGGTCCAGAACCTGATCTGGGTTTGTGCAGGGGGTAGCCAATCGATGTGTCTCTCTTACATCAATGTTTCTGTCTGTCTTTCCCTCTCCTAATCTCCCTAAAAATCAGTGGAAAAATACCCTCAGGTGAGGATTAACAATAAACGAACAAACAAATAAATAAATAAATAAATAAATAAATAAATAAAGTACTATAAAAATAATTAAAACATTGCCTAGACTGATACTGTTCATTATGGTAGCCACACGGGGCTGTCAAGCTCTTGAAACGTGCCCAGTCTGAGTTGAGATGTGCTATATAAATGTATACAATTGATAAATATTTTTACAAAGTAATTTCCTTGTAAGTCTAGTGTCCACCTGGCATCACACATAGTCATTTACAGTAGTATTGACTACATTCTCTATGCTGTGCTTTATATCCCCATCATACTTCGTCATCATTCACCTCTTTCAGTCCCCCAACCCCTCCCCTCTGGCAACCCTCAGTTTGTTACTGTATCTATGAAGTTTGTTTGTTTATTTTGTTCTTTAGATTCCACATATAAGTGAAGTAATATGGTATTTGTTTTTCTCTGTCTGACTTACTTCATTTGGCATAATACCCTCTAGGTCCATCCATGTTGTTGTAAGATTTTGTTCTTTTTTTATGGCCAAGTTATATTCCATCATATATACACCACTTTTTAAGAATATATATTTTATTGATTTTTTTACAGAGAGGAAGAGAGAAGGATAGAGAGTCAGAAACATTGATGAGAGAAACATCGATAAGCTGCCTCTTGCACATACCCCCACTGGGGATGTGCCCGCAACCAAGGTACATGCCCTTGACTGGAATCGAACCTGGGACCCTTCAGTCCGCAGGCTGACGCTCTATCCACTGAGCCAAACTGGTTTCCGTTGTACCACTGATTTTTTATCCAGTCATCTATTGATGACCACTAGGTTGTTTTCATATATTGGCTATTGTAAATAACCCTACTACAAACACGGGTACATACTATCTTTTCAAATTAATGTTTTGGATTTCTACAGAAAAATACCCAAAAATGGAATTGCGAGGAACTTTCATACTGTTTTTCATAGTGATTGCACCAATCTTTCTTTCCACCAACAGTGCATGCACAAAAATTCCTTTTTGTCCACATCCTCGACAATATTTGTTGTTTGTTGATTTATTGATGATAGCCATTCTGACAGAAATGAGGTGATAACGCATTCTGAATTAATTTGTATTTTTCTTTTAAAAAATATTTTTTATTGATTTCAGATAGGAAGGAAGAGGGAGAGAGAGATGGAAACATCAGTGATAAGAGAGCATGTTCCACACTGAGGATTGTGCCCTGACAGGGAATCGAACTGTAACCTCAACCACAGATTCATAGGTCAAAGACACTCAACCACTGAGCCATGCCTGACTGGGCATTAATTTGTATTTTTCTGATGATTAGTGAAGTTAAGCATCTTTTCATATGTGTGTTAGCCATCTTTTCATATTCTAATTGGATTTTTTATGTGTGTGTGTTAAATTGTCAGAGTTTCTTATCTGTTTGGGATATTAATCCCTTACTGGATATATTATTGGTGAATATTTCTCCCAATTAGTATGTTGTTTTTTGGTTTTGTTAGTGGTTTCATAAAAACACTTAAAAAAAACTTTATTGTTGAAAGTATGAAATATGTCTCCTTTCCCCCCATTAAACTCCTCCAGCCTGCCCATGCTGTCTGCCTCCCAGGCTCTCACCACCTAATTGTCCGTGTCCATGGGTGATGCATGTATATATATTCACCAGGTCTCTGGTTGATTACCTCCCACCCACCCACCCTGCCCTGCCTTCTTTGTGAGATTCCGCACTCTGTTCCATGCTTCTATGTCTCTGGATCCACTCCTTTCATTAGTTTATTTTGTTCATTAGATTCCACATATGAGTGCGATCATGTGATACTTGTCTTTCTCTGACTGGCTTATTTCACTCAGCATGATACTCTCCAGGTCCCTCCATGCTGTCTCAAAGGGTAAGAGCTCCTTCTTTTTACTGCTGCACAGTATTCCATGGTGTATATGTACCACAGCTTTCTATCCACTCATCTGCTGATGGGCACGTGGCTGTTTCCAGATCTTAACTATTATAAATTATGCCGCTATGAACACAGGGTACATACATTCTTTCTGATGGATGTTTTGGGTTTATTAGGATATATTGCTAGAAGTGGGGTCACTGGGTCAAATGACAGTTCCATATTTAATTGTTTGAGGCAGCTCCACAGTGGCTGCACCAGCCTGCATTACCACCAGCAGTGCACTAGGGTTCCCTTTTCTCCACATCCTCGCCAGCACTTGTCATTGGTTGATGGTAGCCATTCTGACAGGGGTGAGGTGAATCTCGTTTTAATTTACATCTCTCTGATGACCAGTGACTTTGAGCATTTTTTCATTTGTCTCTTGGCCGTCTGTGTGTCAATCTTGGAGAAGGATCTTTTTAGGTCCTTTGCCCATTTTATAATTGGATTGTTTGACTTCCTTTTGTTAAGTTATATTATATATATATATATATATATATATATATATATATATATATATATGTTAACCCTTTATCAGATGTATTATTGCCAAATATGTTCTCCCTTTTCATTTTGTTGACAGTTTCATTTGCTGTGCAGAAGCTTTTCATTTTGATGTAGTCCCATTTGTTTATTTTCTCCTTAGTTTCATTTGCCCTTAGAGATGTATTCATAACATATTGCTATGAGAGAGGTCTGAGATTTTGATGCCTATGGCTTCTTCTAGGATTTTTATGGTTTCCCGACTTACATTTAGGTCTTTCATCTATTTTGAGTTTATTCTTGTGTATTGTGTAAGTTGATAGTCTAGTTTCATTTTTTTTCCATGTATCTGTCCAATTTTCCCAACATCATTTATTGAAAAGACCGTCTTGACTCCATTATATACTCTTGCCTCCTTTGTTAAATATTGAGTGTAATGGTTTGAGTCAATTTTGGGGGTCTCTGTTCTGTTTCATTGATCTGTTCTTGTGCCAGTACCAGGCTGTTTTGGTTACGGAGCTTTGTAATATAACTTGATATCTGGTATTGTGATTCCTCCAACTTCGTTCTTCTTTCTCAAGATTGCTGCAGCTACTTGGGGTCTTTTTTGATTCAATATAAATTTTTGGAGTATTTGTTTGTTGGAGTATAAATTTGTTCTAGATCTGTGAAATATGCCATTGGTATTTTAATAGGGATTGAATTGAATCTATATATTGCTTTGGGTAGTATATACATTTTAATTTGTTTATTCTTTCACTTGTTTATATCTCCTGTCTCTTTTTTCAATATCCTGTAGTTTTCCAAGTACAAGTATTTTACCTCCTTGGTTAAGTTTATTCCTAAGTATCTTAATTTTGTTGTTGTAATGGTAAATGGGATTGCTTGTTTAGTTTCTCTTTCTGATTACTCATTATTGGTGTATAGAAAAGCTATCCTGCTACATGGCCAAATTCTTTTATTAAAACCTAGTAGTATTTTGGTGGAGTCTTTAGGGTTTTTTATGTACAATATCACATCATTAGTGAAAAATGAGAATTTTACTTCCTCCTTTCCAATTTGGATGCCTTTTATTTCTTCTTGTCTGATCGCTCTGGCTAGGGCTTCCAGTACTATCTCTATATATAAAGAGTCAGGGTCCGTAACATCCAAAATGACCAAAGGGATGACTAAATGCCACGCTGCACGCACAGCAAGCTTGCGTGGGTGAGGACTGGCAAGTGGGCTGAACTGCTGACCTCTCTGAGAGAGAGAGAGAGAGAGAGAGAGAGAGAGAGAGAGAGAGAGAGAGAGGGAGGGAGAGAGACAGACATGGGGCTGATCAGCAGCAGCCATGGCTGCTGATGAGTACTGGAGAGAACAGCAGGTCTGATCTGCAGCCTCCGTGGCAGCTGCTGATTAGCCTCTCTTTCTCTGGGACTTGTCAGCAACCAATCCCCCCCTCCCCCCTCAGAGATCTGAAGTTCAGCCCATTCACCAGCAGCCTGGGATGGCTGCTGATCAGTCCTGCCTTTCTGATCAGGTCCAGAGATAGGCCCAGAGATGCTCTCTGGCATAGAAACCGACCAATCAGAACCAAATCTGGGTGAAAAGCAAGGAGCCAGTGGCTGCCTAGGAGGTGGAGCTGTTGATGCTGACTGGCATAGAAACTGACTAATTTGAGTGAACTGTGAAGGCAGAACCTAAGGTGGGGGCTGAGGAGGGGTTTTAAGGGCAATAGCTGTTTGGTCTAAGGTGTAAGAAAGTGGTTCGATTTTTTAATGACTGGTGTGGCAGTACATTGCATATGGCTGGCTATCAGTCCAGATATAGATAGGGATTATGTGTTTTGTCTGCCAAGAGCAATCTCCTCCTACTGAAAAAGGTACCCCACCCCCATTTAAGCAATCCTATCCTATATAACCTATATATACTGATAAAAGGGTAATATGCTAATTAGACCGGATTGACCAGCCATCTTCCGGACAAAGCCATGGTAGTGGGGCCCAAGGCAGAGGCTGTTAGGGGAGATCAGGCCAGCAGGGGAGGGCCGTTGGGGGAAAGATCAGGCCAGCAGGGGAAGGCAGTTAGGGGCAATTAGGCAGGCAGAGGCAGATTGGGGTTATCAGGCAGGCTGGTGAGCAGTTAGGAACCAGCTGTTAAAGATTGCGAACCGGCAGTCACAGGGATCGGGCCTAAACTGGCAGTTGGACATCCCCCAAGGGGTCCCTGATTGAGAAGGGTAGAGGCTGGGGTGAGAGACATCTCCCCCCCATGCACGAATTTCATGCACTGGGCCATTAGTGTTGAATAAGAGTTGTGAAAGTGGACATTCCTGTCTTGTTACTGTTTTTAGGGGACATACTTTTAGTTTTTGCCCATTGGGAATGATGTTGGCTTTAGATTTGTCATGTTGAGATATGCACCCTCTGTCCCCACTTTGCTGAGAGTTTTAATAAAAAATGGGTGTTGAATTTTGATGGATGCTTTTTCTACATCTATTGATATGATCATGTGATTTTTGTCTTTCAATTTGTTTATGTGATGTATCATGTTTATTGATTTGCAACTATTGCACCAACCTTGCATCCCTAGAATAAATCACAGTTGGTCATGGTGTATGACCTTTTTAATATATTGCTGGATCTGATTTGTTGAGGATTTTCACATCTGTGTTCATCAGGGATATTGGCTTGTAATTTTCTTTATAGTGTCTTTATCTGGTTTTGGAATTAGGATAATGCTGGCCTCATTAAAAGAGCTTGGAAGTATTCCTTCCTCTAGAATTTTTTTTTTTTTTTGAACAATTTAAGTACCCTGTTTTCCCAAAAATAAGACAGTGTCTTATATTAATTTTTTCTCCCAAAGTTGCGCTAGGTCTTATTTTCAGGGGATGTCTTATCTTTCCATGAGCTAGATCTTATCTTTGGAGGATGTCTTATTTTCTGGGAAACACGGTAGTACATGTGTTTTCTTCCTTGAATGTCTGGTAAAACTTCCCTATGAAACCATCTGGACCTGGGCTTTTGTTTGCTGGGAGTTGTTTTTATTATTGCTTCTATTTCGTCAGTTGTTATTGACCTATTCAGGTTTTCTGATTCTTCCTGATTCAGTTTTGGGAGATTGCATTTTTCTAGGAATTTTTCCATTTCATCCACATTGTCTAGCTTGTTGACATATAGATGTTAATAGTATTTTCTTACAGTCCTCTATTTCTGTGGTGTTTTGTTTCTGATTTTATTTATTTGGGTCCTCTCTTTGTTTCTTGACGAGTCTGTAATGGTTCATCAGTCTTGTTTATCCTTTCAAAGAACCAGTTCTTGGTTTCATTAATTTTTTTGTATTGTTATTTTAGTCTCTATCTTATTTATGCTCTAACTTTTATTATTTCCTTTCTTCTATTTACTCTGAACTTTTCTTGTTCTTTCTTTTATTTAAAAAATTAATCTTTATTGTTCAGATTATTACAATAATTTCTCCTTTTCCCCCACATAGCTCTCCACCCAGTTCCCACCCCACCCTCTGCCCTTACTTCCCCCGCACTGTCCTCATCCATAGGTGTATAATTTTTGTCCAATCTCTTCCTGCACCCCCTTTACCCATTTCCTCTTGAGAATTATCAGTCCAGTCCCTTTCTATGCCCCTGATTCTATTATATTCACTAGTTTATTCTGTTCCTCAAATTTTTAATTCACTTGATTTTTGGGTTCACTTGTTGCTAGGTATGTATTTGTTGTTCATAATTTTTATCTTTACCTTTTTCTTCTTCCTCTTCTTAAAGAATACCTTTCAGCATTTCATATAATACTGGTTTGGTGGTGATGAATTCCTTTAGCTTTTTATTATCTCTGAAGCTCTTTATCTGACCTTCCGTTCTGAATGATAACTTTGCTGGGTAGAGTAATCTTGGTTGTAGATTTTTGTTATTCACCACTTGCCATTCCTGTCTGGCCTACATAGTTTCTATTGAGAAATCAGCTGACAATTGTATGGGTGGTCTCTTGTAGGTAATTAACTGTCTTTCTCTGGCTGCTTTTAAGATTCTCTTCTTATCTTTTGCCTTTGGCATTTTAATTATGATGTGTCTTGGTGTGGTCCTCTTTGGATTCCTTTTGTTTGGGGTTCTCTGCTCTTCCTGTTCTTGTAAGTCTATTTCTTTCAACCAGGTGGGGTAAGTTTTCAGTCATTATTTCTTCAAATAGGTTTTAAGTATCTTGCTCTCTCTCTTCTTCTGGCACCCCCATAATTCTGATGTTGGTACGTTTGAAGTTGTCCCAGAGACTTCTTACACTATCTTCAAATTTTTGGATTCATTTTCCTTTTTTCTTTTCCAGTTGAGTGTTTTTTGCTTCTTTGTATTTCGAATCTTTGACTTGATTCTTGTGTTCCTCTAGTCTTCTGTTGGGTCTCTGTACAATATTATTTGAGTCAGTGTATGTTTAATTTCTAGTTGGTACTTTTTCATATCCTCGAGGGTCTGAATTTATCAGCCTTTTCTAGGAAATTCTTGAAAAACCTTATAAATGTGGTTTTGAATTCTATATCCAGTTGTTTATTTTTCTCCATTTTTTTCATTTGTGATCTGTTACTTTGTCTCCGCATTTTCGCTGCTTCCCTGAATTGGTAGGGTAGCTTTGTGTGGTAGGTTTCCTATATGGCCCAGTGGGTCAGCCTCCCCAGTCACCTGCGGTGGACACTCTTAGTGCATCCCTTTGTGGACTGTGTGTACAGCCTTGTTATAGTTAAGTCTTGATTGTTGTTGGTATCACTGGGAGGAATTGACCTCCAGAGCAATTGACTGTGAGGATCAGCTGTGTCTATGCCGGGAGACCTATGCTGGACACAGCCTTATAGGACCAGACTTGCAAAATTGCAAAAGCCTCTGCAGTCAGCTTGGATGTGGCAGAGTCTCAGAGCTGAGCCGACAGTCTTGGCTTCCCGTCAGCCCTGCCTTTGCATGCGCACCTCCAGACCTCTGCCTTCCACACTCCCCTGAGTTTCCGCCTGACATTCCAGATTCCCCCAGGCTCACCCGGAACTGGGGTTCAATGCAGTCAGGAGCTTCTGACTCCCTTCCACTAGGGAGAGCTAGCAGCAACCTCTGCAGTCAGTCATATGCACTGATGTGTGTGTGCCTCCAGACCACTGCCCTCTGCAGCCTCCTCTTCAAGTCTCGGTGTGCCTCTCTCTCTACCTGACAGTCCAGAATCCATCCCCCTTTCCCCCATATGAGCCTTGGTCCACGGTGTCTCGCCCAGAACTGGGATTCAGTGCAGTTGGACCTGGGGTTCAGTGCAGTCGGGGGCTTCCCTCTCTCTCCCGCCAGAGAATGCCAGCCAGGCACTCAGCTGCCCTTCCTCTCCACGTGCACGTCTTTGTACCTCAGTCCTTTACAACTCCTCTGATTCTCCTTTTGCTTTCCTCTTTTTTTCTAGTTGTAGAATTTCCACTCAGCCAGCTTTTCTGTGGTTCTGGGTAATGTCCATTCTGTCTTTTAGTTGTAGTTTTGAAATTGTTGTGTGAGGCAGCAGTTTAGGTGTTTTATCTATGCTGCCATCTTGGTTTTTTCTTCCTCTTGTTCTCTCTTTTTAAAAAAAATATTTTTATTGATTTCAAATAGAAATGGAGAGGAAGAGATAGATAGAAACATCAATGATGATAAGGAATCATTGATCAGCTGCCTTCTGCATGCCCCTACTGGGGACTGTGTCCAAAACCTAGGCATGTGCCCTTGACCTGAATTGAATCAGGGACCCTTCAGTCCATAGGCTGATATTCTATCCATTGAGATAAACTAGCTATGGCTCCTGTTGTTCTCTTTCTAGTTCTTTAAGTCGTTAGGATTAAATCGTTTATTATTAATTTTTCTTGTGTTTTGAGGAAGGCTTGCAGTGGTATGAACTTCCCTCTCAGGACTGCTTTTGCTATGTCCCAGAGATTTTGGGTGGTTGTGTGTTCATTTTCATTTGTTTCAGGAAGTTTTTTATTTCTTTCTTGGTCTCATTGGTAACACATTCATTGTTTAAAACGTGCTCTTTAGCTTCCGTGTTTGAATGTTTTTGGGTGTTTTTATTGTAGTTGATTTTTTTAATTAATTTTATTTTTTTGTTATTCCTCACCTTATGATATTTTCCCATTGATTTTTAGGGAGAGTGGAAAAGAGGAAAAACAGAGAGAAATGTCAATGTGAGTGAAACACATGGATTGGTTGCCTCCTACATAATCCCCGACCAGGGTCTGAGCCTGGAAGAAGCCTGCAACCAAGGTACATGCCCCTGATCGGAATCGAACCCAGGGTCCTTCAGTCCACAGGCAGATACTTTGTCCACTGAGCCAAACCAGCCAGGGCTACTGTAGTTTTTAATTTCATTCTTCTATGATCTGAGAAGATTCTTGATATTATATCAATTTTTTTGAACTTGTAGAGACTTGTTTTGTGTCTTAACATGTGGTTTATCTTTGTGAATGACCCATGTGCACTTGAGAAGAATGTATATTCTGCTGCTTTGGGGTGAAATGTTCTATAAATGTCTGTTAAATCTATCTGATCTAGTGTGTCCTTAAGAGTCACTGATGCCAAAGCCAGTTTGGCTCAGTGGATGGAGCATCGGCCTGTGAACTGAAGGGTCCCAGGTTCGATTCCAGTCAAGGGCATGTACCTTGGTTGTTGGCACATCCCCAGTGGGGGGTGTGCAGGAGGCAGCTGATTTATGTTTCTCTCTCATGGATGTTTCTAACTCTCTGTCCCTCTCTCTTCTTCTCTGTAAAAAATCAATAAAATAATTAAAATATATTTTCAAAAGTCACTGTTTTCTTGTTAATTTTTGTCTGGAAGATCTATCCAATGAAGTCAGCAGGGTGTTACAGTCCCCTACTATGGTTGTATTGTTGTTGATCTTTCCCTTAAAGTAATCTAGAAGTTTTTTCACATGTTTAGGTGCACCTATATGTCAAGTAGGGTTATATCGGTTATATCCTCTTGTTGGATCAATCCCTTAAATATATTGTAGTGACCTTTGTTGTCTCTTGTAATGACCTGAATTTTGAAGTCTATTTTGTCAGATATGAGTATTGCTACCCCAGCTTTTTTTTTTCCCCTCCCATTTTCATGGAAAATTTTTCCATCTCTTCACTCTCATCCTGTGTTTTGTTTTTTGTTTTTACAGAGGAAGGGAGAGGGATAGAGAGCTAGAAACACCGATGAGAGAGAAACATCGATCAGCTGCCTCCTGCACACCTCCCACTGGGGATGTGCCTGCAACCAAGGTACATGCCCTTGACCAGAATTGAACCTGGGACCCTTCAGTCCACAGGCTGACACTCTTATCGACTGAGCCAAACTGGTTTCGGCTTGTGTGAGTCTTTTGTTCTGAGGTGGGTTTCTTGTAGATAACATATAGTTGGGTCAGGTTTTTATATCCATTCAGCTACCCTATGCCTTTTGATTAGAGCATTTAATCCATTTACATTTAAGGTTATAATTGACTAATGGCCCAGTACATGAAATTCATGCATGGGGTGGGGGTTGTTCCTCAGCCTGGCCTGCACCATCTTTAATCTGGGACCCCTCGAAGGATGTTCTACTGCTGGTTTACAGGGATCGGTTCTAAACTGGCAGTCGGACATCCCTCTCACAATCCAGGACTGCTGGCTCCTAACCTCTCACCTGCATTCCTGCCTGCCTGATTGCCTCTAACCCCTCTGCCTGCCGGCCTGCTTGCCCTCAAATGCCCCCTGTCAGCCTGATACCCTCAACTGACCCTGTGCCAGCCTGCTCACCCCCTTTTCTCCCCACTGGCTTGCTTGTCCCCAGCTGCCCCCCTGCTGGTCTGCTCGCTCCAAACTGCCCCTTCCACTGTTCTGATCACCTCCAACTGACCCCCACTGATGCCTGCTTGACCCCAACTGGCCCTGCTGCTGGTCTGATTACCCCCAATGGCCACGCTCCCCCACCAGCCTGATCATCATCCACAACTGCCCTCCCCTCTTGGCCTCTAACTGTCTCTGCCTCAGCCCAACCACCATGGCTTTGTCCAGAAGAACATTCGGAAAGTCTCCTGGAAGGTCTCCCAGTCTAATTACCATATTATCCTTTTATTAGTATAGATAGCTAGTTCATTGCCATCTTAATTCTGTATGCCTAGGTTTCTCTCTGTCACCTTCTCATTACAGCAGTCCTTTAGCATTTCTTGTAATGCTGTCTTGGTGATGATGAACTCCTTTAGTCTTTCTTCTTCTTCTTTTTTTTTTTTTTTTTTTTTTTGTCTTGGAAGCTCTTTATTTCACTATTTTGAATGATAGCCTTGCTGGATATAGTAATCTTGGTCTCAGATCCTTGCTTTCCGTTACCCTGAGTACTTCATGCCATTCCCTTCTGGCCTGGAGAGTTTCTGATGAGAAATCAGGTGTCAGCCTTATGGGAACTCCTTTGTAGGTAACAGTTTGATTTTCTCTTGCTGCCTTTAAGATTCTCTATCTTTAATTTTTGACATTTTAATTATGATTTATCTGTACATGGGCCTGTTTGGGTTCTTCTTGCTTGGGACTCGGTGTACCTCCTGACCTTGTGTGACATTTTCCTTAATCAGGTTAGAGGAGTTTTCTACTGTTATTTACTCAAACATGTTCTCTATTCCTTTCTCCCTTTCTGCCTCTACTGGCACACCTGCTATGTGAATATTGTTATGTTTCATGTTGTCCCACAGCTCCCTTCAACTGTCCTGTTTTCTTTTTTTTTTTTCACTCTGATTGAGTGATTTTTTTCAATCCTGTCTTCTAATTCACAGATCTGATCCTCAGCTTCCTCTAATCTGCTGTGTATTCCTTCCAATGTGTTCTTTATTTGTGCTCTGTCATTCTTTATATTTTCATAGTTACTATATCTTTTCTCATGTTGTTGAGCATCTTTACCATCATTATTCTGAACTCTATATCAGATAAATTTCTTAACTCCATTTTATTTATCTCTTCTGAAGAATTCTCTTGTTCTTTTCTTTGGGGTTGTTTTTTTGTCTTTTCATTTTGAGTGCCTGTTTACATTTGTGACTATATATTAGGTAGATCTGCTACACCTCCCAATCTTAAATGCTAGACAATGCCAAATGCTATTTCTGACTAATTAGATTAAGCAAAGCCTCCAGAGACTGCCTCTGCTTACAGACTTATTGGATTTAGACTTGAATAGCCCTCAGGCAATTGTCCACAGGTTTGGTGAGAGTTTTTTCTAACAGGGTGGGGCGATTACTTCATAAGGTCAACTGCATGCCTTATTTATTGGCCTTGAGGCTAATTATTATTCTCAGTCTCTTAATGGGCCTCCACAAGTCCACACCACAGGCTAAGGTGTTTTCCAACATGGTGGGTCATCTGTCTTCCCCCCAGGCAAAACCATCTAGATAGCAATTGTCTTCATGAGAAAGATGACCTGTGCAGTAGGAGGAAATGACTCAGCACAGGAAACCCAGGTGCTGCCTTCTGAGCTCTAGCCCCAGAGCCCCCAACCCTAGCTTCTGCTGGCACAGCTCCAGACCACTCTTCCCTCCCTCTGTTAGAGCCCTACGTGTGTGGCTGCACGGGGAATTTTATGTGTTGGCCCTTTTAAGAGGGTGCCTGCATTTCCAGCCATCTCTTTCTAGCAGACAGCAACGCTGCTGCTTTTCACAGCCAGGTGTTATGTGGGTACCCTTCTCAGTTCTGGTGCTCTTTGTTGGGGGGCCCAATTTGGGGATAAGACTCCAGAGTTCTCAGTGGCAACCCCCCACAGCTGAGATATCCCTCCCAAACTTCAGTTGCTGTCTGTGGGTGCCCAGCCAGCCCTTTTGAGCCTCCTCCCCTCCTCTATGTGGTCTCCACTCTCCATCCTTGGTTATCAGGGTTCTCTTCAGTGAGTCTTGAGTTTATTATTCAGGAAGTTTTTCTGTATTTTAGTTGTAATTCCAGTTAGGCCCTGGAAGCGTGTCCATGCAGCATCCACTTACTCCGCTGCCATTTTTAATCTTACTAAAAACACTTTATAGTTCTATGTACTCCCATTTGTTTAGTCCTACTTTTGTTTCCTTTGCCTAAGGAGATATGTCAGGAAAAAAAAATCTACACTAATAAAAGAGTAAGATGCAGATTGACTGTACATTTGCAATAACCACCAGCCAATCAGGAGTGGGTATGCAAATTAACCCAACAAAGATTGTGGGTTAATTTGCATACACAGGCAGCACCCCAGGTGTTCCAAGCCTCTGGGCAGCATGGGAAGGCGGAAAGGCAGCTCCAGCCGGAGCGAAGGCAGCAGGGGAAGGAAGGCCTATTCTTGCACGAATCTTCATGCACCGGGCCTCTAGTGTTTAATAAGTCAAGGAATTCTTTTTATTTTTATTTTATTTATTGATTTGAGAGAGAGGGAGGGAGGGAGAGAGGGAGAAAAAAAGAGAGAGGGAGGAAGGAAGAAAGGAAGAAAGCATTTCTTTTAAAATTTATTTATTGATAATTTTTTTCTCCAGTGAACTAATTCTTTTTTTCTTTTTCTTTTAAAATATATTTTATTGATCTTTTACAGAGAGCAAGGGAGAGGGATAGAGAATTAGAAACATCGATGAGAGAGAAACATGGATCAGCTGCCTCTTGCACACCTCCTACTGGGAATGTCCCCGCAACCAAGGTACATGCCCCTGACCGGAATCGAACCTGTGACCCTTGAGTCCACAGACTGACACTCTATCCACTGAGCCAAACCGGTCAGGGCATGTCAAGAAGTTTAATGCCTATGTTTTCTTCTTTTGCTTCCCTTGCCTGAGGAGGTATGTTCAGAAAAAATGTTTAGCAATGTCAGTTTACTGCCCATGTTTTCTTCTAGGCGTTTCATAGTTTGGGTTCTGATATTTAGGTCTTTAATCCATTTGGAGTTTATTCTTCTATGTTATAACAAGGTGGTCTAGTTTCATTGTTTTAAGGGAGCTCCCTTGTAGGACTGCCTTTCTCTTCCTGCTTTTAAGTTTCTCTTTTTGTCTTTATTCTTTGCCATTGTAATTATGATGTGTCTTGATGTGGGCTTCTTTGGGTCTCTGTACTTCCTGAACTTTTTTGTCTGTTTTCTTGAAGGTTAGGGGAAGTTTTCAGGCATTATATCTTCAGATAAATTCTCAATGCCTCTACTCCTCTGGTACCCCTGTGATGCAGATGTTGTCACTCTCAATGTTGCCTTAGAGGTCCCTTAATGTATCCTCATTTTTTAAAAAGTTCTTTTTTTTTTTTCTTTTTGCTGTTCTGATTGGGTGTTTTCTTTTTTTAGATTTTTAGGGAGAGTGTTAATGTTATTTTTCGCTTCTTTATCTTAATTGCTTATGTAAAGGTTATGTAGAACATATTATGGAGTTATATGGATGATTTAGAGTTTCAATGAATTATACTTGTGACTTATTTTTTTAACTTTTATTTATTGATTTATTTTAGAGAGCAAGAAAGGGAGGGAGTGGGGAGAGAGAAACATCATTTGTTGTTCCATTTATTCATTGGTTGATTTTGTATGTGCTCTGACTGAGGATCAAACTGCAACTTTGGCATATCAGGACAGCACTCTACCCAACTGAGCTACCTGGCCAGGGCTACTCATGACTTTTAGATTCATTGCAATAAGAAGTTTGTATTTGTGTACTTGACTGTATTTGAGTACTTATTTAAAGTCTTCATTATTAAATGTGCTGTCCTGTTTGTCGCAGAAATCTGGTGTGGTTGGTCTGTTTTCAGCTTTATATGGATGTGGGGTGGGCACAGTTGGGTCATCTTCCAGGATCACACACAACGCAGGGGAGGAACTAGGATCTGAGCAAAGGCACCCTGACTCCAAACCAAGCTGTTAATAAAGCATTATATAATACAACCCAGCGTGCACATAGAAACACTACAGTGTTTGCTTACTGCATAACAACTGTCCTCAAAAATAACATTCCTGTTACCTTTTATAGCAGTTAAAACAGGTTAAAACATCTCTTCTTAAAGGTGTCTTTAGTTATAAAGATTATGTGGTGGGACAGGAGTGTGAGGCAGATGTGGGAACACAACAGACTCCTGACAGGTCTCAGTGACAGCAATGGCCAACCCTCTCCATTCAAGGATTTCACCTGCTTTAAGCTTGTGCTCATAAAATGGTTGGAATTAAATGTGGACATTAACTCAGATATTTGACTAAAATGAAGGGGAACTTATTATTTGGCTTGTAGAGGGGACTCACGTTTGCTGAGCACCTGTTATATTGAGGGAAATGAGAAAGGAAAAACAAAATGAACACCAGTGAAAACGATGCAAACATAAATCAGTTCCCTTTACAACAAACTAATTAAACTTTTGAGATATTTAATATCTCTTCAGAGACTTAAATTATTAAAGTAAAAGAAAAGGGAGAAAATTTGAATCCAGTTTTTTCCATGGTCTCCTTAGCAACTCACTTCTATTGCTGGCATGTACAGATGGTATTTGATTTTTCGTGGTTAAACATTTATGCGACTCCTTTCCTACCAGCTAAAGGAACTCTCAGCGAAGATACCATCAGAGTGTTTCTGCATCAGATTGCAGCTGCCATGCGAATTCTGCACGGCAAGGGCATCATCCACAGGGATCTCAAGCCACAGAACATCTTGCTGTCTTACGCCAATCGCAGGAAATCCGGTGTCAGTGGTATTCGCATCAAAATAGGTAAATGGCTGTGCACTGTTTCATGCAAAGAACATTTTTGAGTCTCTGTTTTTAGATAATTATAGTTCATCTTTGTTAGAATGAGTGAGTTTGTTGATGCACTTTGAAAGTTTTTATTGAGTTCAGTGAGGTGAACACTTTACATTACTGGCAGCATATGCTAAATTTTGCACAGGGGCTCAGATTAGGAATTCCAACAGGAAATACTGCTCCTCCTTCTCCGAGGGAAGTTATAATCCAGTTCTTGGTGTTGGTGGCAAAGTTATAATCCAGTTCTATAACTCATGGAATTTTAACATAAGAAATCTAAGAAGCCCTGACCGGTTTGGCTTAGTGGGTAGAGCATCAGTCTGTGGACTGAAGGGTCCCAGGTTCAGTTCCGGTCAAAGGCATGTACCGTGGTTGCGAGCACATCCCCAGTAGGAGGTGTGCAAGAGGCAGCTGATCGATGTTTTTCTCTCATTGATGTTTCTAATTCTCTATCCCTCTCCCTTCCTCTCTGTAAAAAATCAGTAAGATATATTTTTTAAAAAAAGAAGAAATCTAAGAGACCATTTAGTTTAACCTTATTTGGCAGGTTTTTTAGTGCTCTTGGATCTCAAAATTATTTGAAGCAGTTTGTAATGCTAGATTTTTAAAAAACTTTTTTTATGGTTTTTAGAAAAATAATTTTTTAGCAATATTTTAAAATTTTCTAATGTTATATTGGTTGCATCTCATATCTGCTGGACAAAAACAGTTCAAATTCTACACCTGGTATTGATATTTAATGAGAGCTATGTTAATTAATTATTTATTATAATTAGCATTTTCCCTTGTAAAGCTTGGTGCTTGATCTCCTTGGTTACAAAATTGGCACCGCACTGACTTGTATGATTGCTGACTACTATTATTTCTTAGCTTGTCAAAATTGAAGTAGCTACTTTTTCTTTAGTAAACAGTCTTATTCATTGGCTGTTAATTTCTTTTGTGCCCTCTTGTCTCCTGAAGAATTGCATGATCTTTGTTAAGTGAGCAAAAGTATCATTTGTTTTTCTCCTTTTTATTTTGTGAAATAGCGGATTTTGGTTTTGCTCGTTACCTACATAGTAACATGATGGCTGCAACACTGTGCGGATCCCCAATGTACATGGTGAGTGAGTGTCGTGTTCTTGTGTGTTTACAGCCAGAGCATGGTATGTATAACGCTTGTTCCCAAGTAGGATATCAGTTTTTAGAGTCTGAATTGTTATTTATGCCACTTACATTAATTATGTTACTGATAATGCTATAACACAGACACCTTTTACTTTGGCACAGTGGACTGTAAAAGTTAGTTCTCTTTGCCCTTTGGCTTTAATTTTATTTTTTAATTAGTTATTGACCTGGCCAATGTGACTCAGTTGGTTGAATGCCATCCTGTGCACCAAAATGTCACAGGTTCCATTTCTGTCACGGCACATGCCGGGTTTCAGGCTTGATTCCCAGTAGGGAAAATGCAGCAGGGAAAATGCATCAGTGTACCTCCCATTGATGTTTCTCTCTTTCTCCCTTTCTCTGTCTAAAATAAATCAATAAAAAATACTTAAAAATAAGTTAAAATTAATTATTGTGGTAGAAATTTCCTACTATTGATATGTTAAAATGAAAATAAAAATTGATGAAGTATCATCATGCCATACTTGATGTGTAATATTAAGAATACTTACAAAACACCTTTTGGGTTCGGGAATCTCTTCAGCTATAGGATACGTTAATTTTTTGCATGTTGTCTTTCTTGATGAGATCCCTATATTGTAGAAGCTTTTTTACTCAGTGTCACACTTAAAGCCGAACAATCTTAGCTTTCCTCTTTATTTTTTCACTAGTGGCCTAGTGCATGAAATTTTTGCACACTAAAAGGGAATTAATTAGAGGAAATATTTTAATATTGCTATTTGTCCTTTCACTATAATAAAAGTTTTAGAGATGAAAGAAAATTAGTAAAATGTATATGAAAATCTTCCTCCTCGTCAGAGTTTGGGGTGCACCGCGGGACCCAGAGTCAAGTCCCCACCCTCGAAATCACACGAGACCCAGACTCGGCTGGCCCCACCTCCAACAAGCCCTGCCAGGCGGGGGGCGCAGCCTCAGGTTCCCCGTGCACCCTCATGGGGCAGGGGGCCTGGCCTAAGGTCCCCAGCCTGTCACTGGGGTGGCAGGCGGGCCTTGAGTTCCCCAATTAAGCTGTGCCAGGCAGGGGGCATGGCCTGAGGTTCCCCGTCAAGCCCCGATGAGCAAGGTGCCCAGCCTCAGATCCCCCACCCCACCCTGGGGCTACGCAGCCTCAGGTCCCTGCTGATTGCTCATTACCGCTTGTTATGGGAACCCTGCCTTCGTTGTGGGCGCAGCCATCTTGTGATGGCATTATGGTGTGAGGGTCAAATTTGCATATTACCTCTTTTTTATATAGGACATGCATATTGCTAGGTCTGATGGGGTTAAGCTATAAAACTTCTAAACTAATGTGAAGTATTAAGCCTAGAAATATCCTTTGTAGTAAATAAATATACCTGTTTCAAATCTAAGTTTAAAATGGATTTATTTCTAATTAGGATTTTGTCTCATCTAAAATCAACTTGGAAATCAAGGGAACTAGTAATCAGAGTTCAAAAAAATTTTTACATTAAATTTACTTTTTTATCATAATTTCACTGCTTATATACAAAATTATTAATTTAATATAATTTAGAAGTTATTTTGCACTTGTTGAGTATGAAATTAGTCCAGCCATGGGTTAATAGCTTTAAGGGTAGAGAGAGTGCTTAAGCTGATTTTTAAAAAAATATATTTTATTGATTATTTACAGAGAGTAAAGGAGAGAGATAGAGAGCTAGAAACGTATATGAGAGAGAAACATCAATCAGCTGCCTCTTGCACACCCCCTACTGGGTATGTGCCCGCAACCAATGTACATGCCCTTGACTGGAATCTAAACCGGGACCTTTCAGTCCGCAGATCGACACTCTACCACTGAGCCAAACCGGTTTCGGCTTAAGCTGATTTTTAAAGGAAATTGACTCAACAAGAAATTTACAAGGGACAATAAAAATTTTATGCCTGGAAAATAAAATTTCAGTATCCTTTTTTTTTTTTTTTTAATATATTTTATTGATTTTAAACAGGAACTGAGAGGGATAGAGAGTTAGAAACGTCGATGAGAGAGAAACATCGACCAGCTGCCTCCTGCACACCTCCCACTGGGGATGTGCCCTCAACCGAATTGAACCCAGGACCTTTCAGTCCGCAGGCCAATGCTCTATCCACTGAGCCAAACCGGTTTCGGCAAAATTTCACTATCTTTAATATATTTCACATTTCTGTTTAATGCTTGTCCTGATTGATGGTATTTTTAAAAAGCAGCATTAAGTGAGAAGTGAAAAAATAGCTGTAGCAAAGCAGCAGAGAAATAAATGCCTTTGTTTTTTAAGATAATTTTATTGTGTTTTGTAGTACAGTTTTTCTGTTGTTTTAAAAGCTTTCAAGTGACAGAGAAAAGGTATATTATAGCAAACTCTTGTGTTCCTACCATCTAAATTTAACAAAGTTAACATTTGCCCTGTTTGCCTTGAAGTAAAATATTTCAGAGACGGTCCAAGTTCCTCTTGTACCTGTCCCTTTTCCCATGTCCCATTCTTATACTCTCTTCTCCCAGAAGTAACCTCTATCCTGTAATTGCTATGTGTGTTTCTTTATTATTTTAGTATTCTTACTATATTTTATAATATATAGAAACTAGAGGCCCGGTGCACGAAATTCATGCATGGGATGTTTGGGGGTGTCCCTCAGCCCAGCCTGCACTCTCCAATCTGGGACCCCTTGAGGGATGTCCGACTGCTTGTTTAGGCAGGATTGGGCCTAAATGGACAGTTGGACATCCCTCTCACAATCCAGGACTACTGGCTCCCAACCGCATGCCTACCTGCCTGATTGCCCCTAACCACTTCTGCCTGCTAGCCTGATCACCCCCTAACCACTTCTGCCTGCCAGCCTGATCACTCCCTAACCACTCCCCTGCCAGTCTGATCAAAGCCTAAATGCTCCCCTGCCAGTCCAACTTCCCCTAAGTGCCCTCCCCTGCGGGCCTGGTCCCCCCCCCCCCCCAGTGCCCTCCCCTGCAGGCCTGGTTCCCCCCCCCCCCCAGCTGCTCTCCCCTACTATCCTGGTCCCTCTCAACTGCCCTCTCCTGTAGGCCTGGTCCCCCCCAACTGCCCTGGCCTGCAGGCCTGGTCCCCTCCAGCAGTCCTCCCCTGCAGGCCTGATCTCTCTCCCCCCCCTCAATTGCCCTCCCCTGAAGGCTTGGTTGCCCCAACTGCCCTCCCCTGCAGGTCATCTTGTGGTGGCCATCTTGTGTGTTGGAATGAGAATCAATTTGTATATTACCTCTTTATTATACAGAATGCTTGTTTCTACAACTTATTTTCATGCAACATTGTTTTTGAGATTTACCAGTAACTGTCAATGTAAGAAAGTTCTGTATTCAATAGTTTCATATTAATTAGGAAAATATCACAATGTTTTGTGTTTATTTTAGTAGGCTTTTTTTCAGTTAATTAATATGTGCATATTAATTATGTAAATAATATAATGCTCTCTCTTTCACTTTCTTACCACAGGCTCCTGAGGTTATTATGTCTCAACATTATGATGCTAAGGCAGACTTGTGGAGCATAGGAACAGTAATATACCAATGCCTTGTTGGAAAACCACCTTTTCAGGTACTCTGACTTTTTCTTATGTGCTCAGTTTTGGGATCTTCTCATTTTGCCTTTGACTTATAAAATGGAGAATACCTTGAAAGCAGTGTTTTTTGTTCCTTTGTGACATATTTTAATTTAGTTACAGGCAAAAACTACTGTAGTGAGCCAAAACGTTTTTTTTATTTTTATCTGCCTTTCCTTGGTAGTTGGAATGAGCCCATTACAGGTTTTCCAGGGCCGTGGTCGGCAAACTGTGGCTCGGAGCCACATCAGCTCTTTGGCCCCTTGAGTGTGGCTCTTCCACAAAATACCATGGCCTGAGCGAGTCTATTTTGAAGAAGTGGCATTAGAAGAAGTTTAAGTTTTAAAAATTTGGCTCTCAAAAAAAATTTCAATCGTTGTATTGTTGATATTTGGCTCTGTTGACTAATGAGTTTGCCAACCACTATTCCAGAGTATTAAAAACTAGTGGGTATGAATTGTGATGTCATTGTTTCCTGCTTAGCCTGGTTTTGGGATCTTGGAATCTAAATAGGGCTAGCCTGGGAATATCACTGGAAACTGTCCACAGGTGGCTATTCCTATCACTCTGGGTCAGAGAGAGCTAGTTGTTTAGGTTTTATGGAAATTATTTTGGGTCTGTCTCTCTGTCCTCCTTTGCTATAACATCCTGTCAAAAAGAGACCCTCTAGAACAGGGGTCCTCAAACTTTTTAAAGTGGGGGCCAGATCACGGTCCCTCAGAGAGCTGGAGGGCCGGACTATATGAACTACTAATTCCTACTGTAACACCTCGGCTGCGCTCACTGCCCAAAAAACCTGGCGGGCCGGATCAGACTCCTCTGCGGGCCGCATGTGGCCCGCGGGCCGTAGTTTGAAGACCCCTGCTCTAGAATGTAATCATGGTGATTCCTCTTGAATTCATATTGCGTAATTGCATAGAGGTTTTTTGAATCTGAATACTGGATCAAAGTGAACCTACTAGCCCAAGATGGTATTTAAAACTCAGTGACCCAGCCAGGTCAGGCAGTTATTTTTCAGATTCCATTTGTCTGCACAAGCAGCCCTAATGCGGCAGCTCTTTCTGGGAGGGTGCCACTTGCTCCTGTGGAGAGACGGAAAAGTAGTGGGATTCTTAGTTCTCTTCCTGGAATCCCTTGAAGGTCTTAAGGTTAAAATATACCCTGATTTTACACAGTAACAGTGTACCTGTTGGATAGGCCATGACTATTAGTTCTTAACCTCTAGAATAGTGGTTCTTAATCTTTTCTAAGTTTCAGGCCTCTTGAGTGTTTGACCTCAGTGCCCAGATATTTAGAATTTGCATATCTATTTCAGAGCTTTATTAAGTTCCTGGTGGCATCTATGGCTTGTTCAACAATCTATGGCTTCCAAGTCAGAATCTATGTTCTATAGCAAGAAAGTAAACATCAATCATATGATTTAGAATTTTTGCCCCTGTTATTTAGTAAACTAGAAGCCCAGTGCATGAAATTCGTGCATGGGGTGGGGGGTTCCTCAGCCCAGCCTGCACTCTCCAATCTGGGACCCCTTGAGGGATGTCTGACTGCTTGTTTAGGCAGGATTGGGCCTAAATGGGCAGTTGGACATCCCTCTCACAATCCAGAACTGCTGGCTCTCAACTGTTCGCTTTCCTGCCTTCCTGATTGCCCCTAACCACTCTTCATGCCAGCCTGATCACCCCCTAACCATTCCCCTGCCAGCCTGATTGATGCCTAACTGCTCCCCTGCCAGCCTGTTTGCCCCTAACTGCCGTCCCCTACAGGCTTGGTTCCCTCCAACTGCCCTTCCCTGCATGCCCAGTTACCCCCAACTTCCCTCCTCTGCCGGCCTGGTCCTTCCTAAATCCCTCCCCTGCTGGCCATCTTGTGGAGGCCATCTTGTGTCCACATGGGGGTAGGGTCTTTGACCACATGGGGACAGCAATCTTGTGTGATTAGTCAATCTGCATATTACTCTTTTATTAGATAGGATAGAGGCCTGGTGCATAGGTGGGGGCCAATTGGTTTGCCCTGAAGGGTGTCTCGGATCAGGGTGGGGATTCTCTTGGGGCGTGGGGCAGCCTGGGCGAGGGGCCTGTGGTGGTTTGCAGGCCTGCCATGCCCCCTGGTGACCCAAGCAGAGGCCCTGGTATCTTCTATAATTGAAACTTTGTAGCTTGGAGTAGAGTCAAGCCTCCTGCTCACTCTGTGGCCAGCAGCCATTTCTTTTGGGGTTTATGTATCTTCTACAATTGAAACTTTGTAGCCTTAAGCAGAGGCCTGGGCCAGCCAGGGTGTGCAGAAAGCTTGGCTTCTTCCATTGCCAGGGACAACCCTAACTTCCCACTCTTTCCAGCTCTGTGGCTGCCACCATTTATGTTTGGATTTGTTTACCTTCTATAATTGAAACTTTGTAGCCTTGAGTGGAGGCCAGCAAGGGCAGGCAGAAAGTTTGGCTTCCTCTATTGTCTGGGAAACCCAAGACTCCTTCCTGCTCTCTGTGGCTGTAGCCATCTTGTTTGGGTTTATTTGCATATTCATTCTTGATTGGTTGGTGAGGGTGGCTTATTGGTATAGTGGAGTGATGGATAATTTGCATATTACTCTTTTATTAGCTAGGATTAAACCTTTATTTTTTATTAACAGGCCAATAGTCCTCAAGACTTAAGGATGTTTTATGAAAAACACAGAAGCTTAATGCCTAGGTATGTTTCATTACACTGAGCTTTACTCTTCATTAATACAATTAATACATTGTTATTTATTTGAACTCTCTGTTCTATATATTGCCATTATTGAGCCTTTTTTCCAATGACAATGAGAACATTTGTTATAGCAGGAAATTAGAAAATTACTAGTGCATCATAGGTGCCTGTGTAGTGCTGTATCATTTTCCTTTGTTTTTATATTTAAAAGAAAAACTATGGGCCTGGCCTATGTGGCTCAATTGGTTGAGTGGCATCTCATGCACTTAAAGGTCTCTGGTTTGATTCTGGTCAGGTCATGTGCTCGGGTTGTAGGCTCTATCCCTAGTATGGGGCATGCAGGAGGCAGTGGATCAGTGTTTCTCTGTCATCATTGATGCTTCTATCTCTCTCCCCCTCTCCCTTACTCTTTGAAGTCAATAAAACATATTTTGTTCAGCTGGTGTAGCTTAGTGGTTGAGCATCGACCTATGAACCAGTCAGTCAGTTTAATTTTCCTGGTCAGGGCACATGCCCAGGTTGTAGGCTCAATCCCCAGAAGGGGGCATGCAGAAGGCTGCTGATCAATGGCATCTCTGTCTCATAATTGATGTTTCTATCTTTCTCTCTTTCTCTCCCTTTTCTGAAATCAATAAGAATATATTTATTTTATTTTTATTTTTAAAAATATTTTTATTGATTTATTTTATTATTTTAAAAATAAAATATTTTTATTTTATCAATTTTATTGAGAGGAAGGGAGAGGGATAGAGAGTTAGAAACATCAACGAGAGAGAAACATTGATCAGCTTGCCCTTGACCGGAATTGAACCTGGGATCTTTCAGTCTGCAGGCCAACGCTCTATACACTGAGCCAAACCAGTTTTGGCTATTTATTTATTTTTAATTTAATAAATCTTTATTGCTCAGATTACTACAATAGTTTCTCCTTTTTCCCTCCATAACTCCCTTCCACCGCTTCCCACCCCAAGCTCTGCCCTTACCTCCCCCCCCATTGTCCTCATCCATAGGTATACGATTTTAGTTCAGTCTCTTCCTGCACCTCCAAACCCCTTTCCCCCTGATAATTTTTAATTCACTCCCTTTCTTTGCCCCTAATTCACCAGTTTATTCTGTTCTTCAGACTTTTAATTCACTTGATTTTTAGATGAAATCAATAAGAATATATTTAGCACTAGCTGGTTCCTGGGTTCAATTCTGGTCAAGGGCACATGCCTGGGATGGTTGCCAATAGGGAGAGTGCAGGAGGCAGCTGAACAATGGGATTACTCTCTCATCATTAATTTTTCTCTCTCTCTCTCTCCCTTCTCTGAAGTAAAAATAATAAAACATATTTTTAAAAAGAAAAGAAAAACTATGGAAGTTATATTTGACCTGTGAGAAGAAGGAGATGCAAACAGAATAGATGTACATAAAGTAGAAAATAAGTTCTCTCTAGGCCTTCCCCGACCAGGAATAATGAGAGTTTGCTGTGTATCCTTCTAAATCTTCCTTGTGCAAGTTCCTTTGGCACTTTTGAATGCTTGTTTTTGTATATATTTATATACACAGGTATAGTTCAGTATAAATTACATCATATTTTGCAAATTGTCCAGTCCAACTTTTTCTACTCCACAATTCAGCATAGACATTATTCAGCAACTACTGCATTCTTTAAAATGGCTACACAGTGTCTCATGGTTATATATAATATCAGGTTTTGTTTGATCAGATGCTTGTTTTTATTTTCTGGTTATACAAAAAGGCATTAGTGGGGGGCACAAAGAGGGAGAGTGTGCACACATTGTGTGTTTCGATGGACCCCTAAAATGGCCGTGCTGGACTGAAGGTATCCCAATTGGCTGCTCCTTGCTTACACAGCGCAGAGTATGCCTTCCCCATATTACCACGGTGGATGCCGTCACCCTACTGCCTTACAAATGGGAAGGACAGATGGCTATAATGTCCTTCGCATTATTCTCTGTGTTAGTGAGGTTGGCTCTTTTTTATTTGTTTAATGTCCTTTCTGTAGTTTTCTGTGAATTGCATATTTCTATTATTCCTTTTTCAGTTGCCTTGTCTTTTTATTGTTGGATTTCAGGAAGCTGTATTATTTCTCACTTATGTTTATTTAAGCTCTGCCTTTTCCAGAACAAATTGGAGGCAGCCTTTTTTTTTTTTTTTTTTTTTTAAACAGAGAACTCTGTAGTAACTGTTAGTCCCAGGTTGCAGTTGTGATAAAACCCAAGATTGCCTATCTTGTGAAGTGCTTTATTCACGTAGATATTCCAGCATACCGCAGGAATGAGCACATAACAGGAATCATTCTCAAAGACTGTTCCATACTGGATTGAGGCTTTACTGTGGTACTGGTGTGAGATGTAGTGTTTGTGAAATTGCATGTACCTTTTTGTTTATACATTTAAGGCAAAAGTTGAGTAGTTAATGTAGTATATAAACTCACCATTTAGGTTGTTTGTTTGTTTTTTCCCTCCTTTCCCTCAGCATCCCCAGAGAAACATCCCCATATTTGGCTAATCTTCTTTTGGGTTTGCTTCAGAAAAACCAAAAAGATAGAATGGACTTTGGTAAGTAATATTTTCAATTTTTTCATGCTTTCTGGTTTTATTTGTATACTAGAAGCCCAGTTGCACAAAATTTGTGCACAGGGAGAGGAGGTGGTCCCTCAGTTCAGCCTGCACCCTCTCCAATCTGGGACACCATGATTGATGTCCGACTGCTTACCAGGATCGGGACATCCCTCTCACAGTCTAGGCCTGCTGGCTCCCAGGTGCTCGCCTGCCTGCCTTCCTGATTGCCCCTAACCACTCTTCATGCCAGCCTTATCATCCCCTTACCATTCCCCTGCCAGCCTGATTGATGCCTAACTGCTCCCCTGCCAGCCTGTTTTTCCCTAACTGCTGTCCCCTGCAGGCCTGGTCCCCCCAACTGCTCTCTCCTGCAGGCCTGGGTCCCCGCCAACTGCCCTTCTCTGTAGGCTTGATCACCCCTAACTGTCCTCCCTTGCAGGCTTGATTCCTCCCAACTGCCCTCTCCTGCTGGTCATCTTGTGGTGGCCGTCCTGTGTCCACATGGGGGCAGCCATCTTTGACCACATGGGGGTAGGCCATCTTGTGTGTTGGAGTAATGGTCAATCTGCATATTATTCTTTTATTAGATAGGCTTCTGAAACGATTTTTTAAAGAAGTCTATAGAGATTTAAGAAGAAAATTAGACTCAGTTTCACTTTTCTTTCTATCTCTTTCACCTACTTTGTAAATATTTATTGAGTGCCTGCTATGTTTTAGTTTGGGGATAGAGTAATAAACAAAATCCCTGTCCTCATGATGCATATATTCTAGTGGGGGAGAGGCAAACAAATTATAACTCTAATTCCATGCTATATTAGGAAGTGATGAGTACTATGAAAAAACTAAAAGAGGGAAGATAAATGAGGGTGGGTGGGGGTTAACATTTTAAGGTAGTTAGTGAAGACGTTCCTGAGAAAGTGACATTGGAATAAAGACTTGATTGATGTGTGTGAGCCATGTGGGTGTCTCTGGGAGAGCTTTTCAGGCAGAGTGAGTAGCCATACCACTGCCCTGAGCTGGGAAGATTGTGTAGACTTGAGCTTTTGCTTAAAGTGTGATGGGGAGCCATTGGAGGGTTTAGGTGGGACATGTTAAATTTAAGATTTGGTATCTAAGTACAGGTGTCAAAGGCACGTGGATATCAGAGGGGAGAGGTTGAGGTTGGTGAAATATTTGGGAAAAGATCTGGGAGGAAGGAATGGAGGAGAAACACCCCAGAATCCTGGTAGAAAAGTTCCTAACTCCAAAGAATGGGTTTTAAGGGCCCAGAGAGGCACCTCCTCATGGCGGCCCTGGTGCTCGTGCTCAGAGGCAGCTGAGCTCCAGTGCGCATTGTGGGAGTGGGCTGTGGGGCCTCTCAGAGGCCACTGCCTGTCTCAGAATTTTATTATATTTTTATTGATTTCAGAGAAGAAGGGAGAGGGAGAGAGAGAGATAGAAATACCAATGATGAGAGAGAATCATTGATCAGCTACCTCCTGCAGGCCCCACCCTGGGGATGGAGCCCACAACCCATGCAAGCATTTTGATCAGTAGTCCACCGTGACCTCCTGGTTCATAGGTCGACACTGAATCACTGAGCCATGCTGGCCAGGCTGTCTCAGAATTTCAGATACTTAAGGTGGAAGCTACTATCATTAATTTTGAATCTTTCTTCTTTTATAATATAAGCATTAAAGCGAAAAATTTCCCCCTCAGTACTTTAATATATCACACTGTATCTTCATATACTATTTTATCACTTCATGTATAATGAAAAAACTTAGAGTGCTTAATATTGTAGGGATTATATAGTTTTTAAAGAGTTTGAAAGAACATTTACCCTTGAAACTGTTTGGGTGTCAACTTATTTTGGGGGGATAGTTTTTTAATTCATTCTTATCAATCTTATGTAAAATATAAGACTCCAAAATGACAGACCAAAAAACCCATAAAACATGTTTAATGAAGATGCTTATCAAATTAATCTTTAAATTTTTTAGAGAAAAATGCATTTGCTATTTTTTCTGTAGTAATCCTATCCTATATAATAAAACCCTAATATGCAAATTGACCAAACTATAGAATGACTGGAGGAACGACCGGTCGCTGTGACATGCACTGACCACCAGGCGGCAAACGCTCAATGCAAGAGCTGCTCCCTGATGGTCAGTGTGCTCCCACAAGGAGAGCATCGCCCAGCCAGAAGCTGGGCTCATGGCTGGTGAGTGCAGCTGCGGTAGTGGGAGCTTCTCCAGCCTCAACTGCAGGCGGGCAGTAAGGAGTGAGGATGTCCCAGACTGCAAGAGCCCTGGACTGCAAGAGGGATATCTGACTGCTGGCTTAGGTGTGGGAACTGAACCCTGACCTCCTGGTTCATAGTTTGATGCTTAACCACTGAGCACCACTGGCTGAGATACTATCTTTTATTATCGGGCTTATTGTGTAGTTTTTATTTTTGGTGGATAGTGAAGAAATTAAATCAAATTAATATATAACATTTTTTAAATAGTTAGAAATAATAATTTTTTGAAACCAGTCGCAAGACTACTTCTGGGATAGAAGGATAGAATTTAGTGTATAAATCAGCTACCTAGATTTCCTCTCAGGTCAGTAAACAGCTGTAGTTCAAAAAGATGCCGAGGAAGGGCTGGTTGCAGCCAGTGCTCCCTGCTGGTCTGCTGATAACACCGCACACTGGAACTAGTCCACATCAGTGCCTCAGGCTGTGTTGTGTTGGTAATGGATGTTTTGAAAATTCACAATTATTATTTTAAAATTTTCATTAAGAATTACTTATAAGAGGATCCAAGTTGGCTGCACAGGTAAACACCTAACTGCAGCCTCACACAACAATTTCAGTAAAATACAACTAAAATACAAAATAGACATTATCCAGAGCTACAGGAAAGTTGACTGACTGGAAATTCTACAACTAGAAGGAAAGAGAAAACCAGAAGGAAAAGCAGAGGAGCTATAAAAGCTTAAGTACGGAGACACGCTGCGCGCAGAGAGGATGGAGCTGGAGAAGAGAGGGAGGCTGAGTGCCTGGCTGGCGTTCCCTAGTGGGAAGGAGATAAAAGCTCCGGACTGTGCTGAACCCCAGACCCAACAGTGCTGAACCCCAGTTCTGGGCCAGACCCTGGGGACCCAGGCTCATACAGAGGTAGCCTGGACTGTGAGGCGGTATCTTGGGGGAGCGGCGAAAGGCAGAGTCCCGGAGTCGCGCACATTACGTGCAGAGGATGGACTGTTGACTCTGCTGCTGGATTGCCCTGGCGGGAGGGAGACGGGGGCTCCAGACTGCTCTGAACTCCACTTCCAACTCGACTTCCAACTGAACTGAACCCCAGTTCCGGTCTCATTGGGGGAGAGCCTAGACTGTTTGGTGGCGGGTGAAACTCGAGGGCGCCTTTCTCTCAGAGGTGCTAGTAGCGAGTACCGGAGGACACAGGAATACTGAGACTCAGGAGCCTCATAGGGTGTGGCTGACGGAAGCCAAGGCTGGAGGCTCCACCCTAAAACTCTGCCCCATCCAAGCTGAGCACAGAGACTTTTAAGGCTACCAACTCAGGGAAGCTGCGAAAATGCCGAGACAAGGAAACAGATCACAAACAAAATAAATGGAGGACAAAAAGCGACTGGATATAGAGTTCAAAATCACACTTATAAGGTTGTTCAAGAATCTCCTAGAAAAGGTCGATAAAATAAACGAGACCTATGAGGATATGAAAAGGGATCAACTAGAAATAATAAGGGATCAACAAGAAATAATAAGGGATCAATAAGAAATAATAAGGGATCAACAAGAAATAAAGAATACATTCTCTGAAATTAAAAATATTATACAGAGTCCTAAAAATAAAATGGAAGATCGCAAGAATCAAGTAAAAGATTTGGAACATAAAGAGCCAGAAGACACTCCCCCGCAGAAGCAAGAAGACAAGAGAATCCAGAAAGTTGAAGATAATGTAAGAAACCTCTGGGACAACTTCAAGTGAACCAACATCAGAATTATGGGGGTCCCAGAAGATGAGAGAAAGCAAGATACTGAAAACATACTGAAAGAAATAGTGACAGAAAACTTCCCCCACCTGGTGAAAGAATTAGACTTACAAGTCCGGAAAGCGCACAGAACCCCAAACAAAAGGAATCCAAAGAGGACCACACCAAGACAAATCATAATTAAAATTCCAAGAGCAAAAGTCAAAGAGAGAATATTAAAAGCAGCAAGAGCAAAGCAGGTAGTTACCTATAAAGGAGCACCCATATGATTGTCAGCTGATTTCTCAACAGAAACCATGCAGGCCAGACAGAAATGGCAAGAAATATTCAAGGTGATGAATAGCAAGAAACTACAGCCAAAAATAATCTACCCAGCAAAGCTATCACTCAGAATCGAAGGCCAGATAAAGAACTTCACAAAAAAAAAAGAAAAAAGCTAAAGGAGTTCATCACTGCCAAACCAGAATTATATGAATTGCTGAAGGGGGTTCTTTAGGAAGAGGAAGCATATAAAGATAAAAATTATGAACAACAAATATGTAACTATCAACAAGTAAATCTAAAAACCAAGGGAATTAAAAAAAAAATCTGATGAACAATATTAACTGGTGAATATAATAGACTCAGAGGTATGGAAAGGGAGTGAACTGATGATTCTCAGGGAAAAGGAGAGTGGGGAGTGTGGGAAGAGCCTGAACAAAAACTGCACCTATGGATGAGGACAATGGGGGGTGGGGAAAGGGCAGAGGGTGGGGTGGGAACCTGGTGGAGGGGAGCAATGGAGGGGGGGGGAAATGAACATTTGTAATAATATGAACAATAAAAATTTATTAAAAAAAGAATTTCTTATAATTTGATTATTTTGATTTATAAAAATAATATGCTTTTACATTTAAAGGGAATGAAGGCAATATAAATGAATTAAAAATTACTTATAATTAATGGATGAGTAAGGTTGCGTTCTCATTTTTCATTACAGAAGCATTTTTTAGCCATCCTTTTCTTGAGCAAGTTCCACTAAAAAAATGTGAGTACCCACTTTTTTTTTTTTTTTTTTTTTTTTTTTTTTTTAATAAGTTTTTATTTTTCATATTATTACAAATGTTCCTTCCCCCCCCCCCCACCATTGCTCTCCTCCACCAGGTTCCCACCCCACCCTCTGCCCTTTCCCCTCTCCCCATTGTCCTCATCCATAGGTGCACAGTTTATGTTCAGTCTCTTCCCACATCCCCCTCTCCCCTTTTCCCCAAGAATCGTCAGTTCACTCCCCTTCCATACCTCTGATTCTATTATATTCAACAGTTAATATTGTTCATCAGATTTTTTTAATTTCCTTGGTTTTTAGATTCACTTGTTGATAATTACGTATTTGTTGTTCATAATTTTTATCTTTGTTTACTTTCTCTTCTGAAAGAACCCCCTTCAGCAATTCATATAATTCTGGTTTGGTGGTGATGAACTCCTTTAGCTTTTTTTTATTAGTGAAGCTCTTTATCTGGCCTTCGATTCTGAATGATAGCTTTGCTGGGTAGCTTATTTTTGGCTGTAGGTTCTTGCTATTCATCACCTTGAATATTTCTTGCCATTCCCTTCTGGCCTGCATGGTTTCTGTTGAGAAGTCAGCTGACAATCATATAGGTGCTCCTTTATAAGTTACTACCTTCTTTGCTCTTGCTTCTTTTAATATTCTCTCTTTATCTTTTGCTCTTGGAATTTTAATAATGATGTGTCTCGGTGTGGTCCTCTTTGGATTCCTTTTGTTTGGAGTTCTGTGCGCTTCCTGGACTTGTAAGTCAAATTCTTTCCCCAGGTGGGGGAAGTTTTCTGTCACTATTTCTTTCAGTATGTTTTCGATATCTTGCTCTCTCTCATCTTCTGGAACCCCCATAATTCTGATGTTGGTTCGCTTGAAGTTGTCCCAGAGGTTTCTTACATTATCTTCAATTTTCTGGATTCTCTTGCCTTCTAGCTTCTGTGGAGGAGTGTCTTCTGGCTCTTTATGTTCCAAATCTTTGACTTGATTCTTGCGATCTTCCCTTCTGTTTTTAGGACTCTGTAGAATATTTTTTATTTCAGACAATGTATTCTTTATTTCTTGTTGATCCCTTATCATTTCTTGTTGGCTCCTTATTAATTCTAGTTGATCTCTTTTCATATCCTCATAGGCCTTATCCATCTTTTCTAGGAAATTCTTGAAAAACCTTATAAGCGTAGATTTGAACTCTATATCCAGACGCTTTTTGTCCTCCATTTCTTTCGTTTGTGATCTATTTTGTTGTCGCATTTCGCAGTTACAGATGGGACGGGGTTTCAGGGTGGAGCCTGCAGCTTTGGCTTCCGTCAGCCCCGCCCTATGCGGGTCCTTCAGTGCTCGCTGCCGGCGCCTCTGAGAGAAAGGTGCCCTCGATTTTCGCCTGCTGCCAAACAGTCTATGCTCTCCCCCAATGAGCCCGGTATTGGGGTTCAGTTCAGTTGGAAGTGGAGTTGGAGGTGGCGTTCACAGCAGTCTGGAGCCCCAGTCTCCTTCCCGTCAGGGCAATCCCGCGGCACAGCCGACCGTCCCTTCTCTGGGGGCAGTGTGCGCGCCTCGGGGACCTCCTTTCTCCGCTACCCCGGGGTTCCGACTTACAGCCCAGCTCCCTATGGCTGAGCCTGAGTCCCCAGGGTCTGGCCCAGAACTGGGGTTCAGAGCAGTTGGGGGCCCAGCACAGTCGGAGTGTTTATCTCCTTTCCGCTAGGGAACGCCCGCCAGGCACTCGGCCTCCCTCCTCTCTGGCTCCGTCCTCTCCGTGCGCCGCGTCTCCGTACCTTAGGCTTTTCCAGCTCCTCCGCGCCTCCTTCTGGTTTTCTCCTTGCTTCTTGTTGTAGGATTTCCAGTCAGTCGACTTTCCTGTAGTTCTGGGTAATGTCCATTTTATATTTTAGTTGTATTTTATTAAAATTGTTGTGTGCGGCTGCGGCTAGTTGCCTACCCGAGCAGCCATCTTGGATTCTCCCCCCTTAAAAAATCGTGAGTACCCACTTTTTGCATTTTTACTGAGGAGAGAATGCAAGCTTAAGGAAAACATTAGTATTTTGTATTACAAAATTAATTTTTATTGTGCTTTTCAAGATTTCATTGACCTTTTTTTTTTTTTTTAAATACCTGTAGTTGTGTTTATTCCATAACAGTTCTGTTTTTTACTTCTAAAGCCAAGTTTAAATAATTTAGTTGTTGCTGCATTTAATAAGTTAATGTTCATTTTTGGTCAACACGAACATGCAGCAATTTGACAAGTTTTTCTGTTAGTCAAGTCGTGTAACTGAAGTACGAAGTGTGTTTCTCCTCTGTTTTCTCTGACAGCCTGCCCCGTGCCCGTGCCCCCGTGTGCTGGCTCCGCCTCGGGAAGTTCCTGCGGCAGCTCACCACCCTGCCGCTTTGCCTCTCCACCAGTGAGTTGGGTTTTATTAAAACTACTTGCAGTTCGTGCTGCCGTGTCTGTTCACTGGGGGGGCCTGGGACTGCACTGTAGATATTCTCTTTATATATAGTGTTTGATAGCAGCCTCGGCTTAGGTCAAATGGACCTAGCTTTTGTCTCCACCCTGTTTTAGCTTCAGCAAGAAATTTTACCTTCTGGCTGATTTCCTCTGAACACTGAGTGTGCTGCTCTGGTCTCTGCATGCCCTGTGGGGCTGGGCAGGATGATACTTGCAAACAAAGAGTCTCTTACTTACTTAAATCTTGGTGGAGAGGTAATTTATAAGACTTACTTTATCTGGATGTCATGAACAGTTTGGATAGTTACTATGCCTGGAATGCCCATGTGGAGGAGCCGCCCTGGAGTCCGTCACTGACTTAGATGTGGTTCCTGGCCCTGCAGGGTTGGTCCACTCCAGCCTCTTCTTTCTGCGAGGTTCCCAAGCCCTTTCTTCAGGGCTTTCTTCCCTCCTTCTACGTGCTCCTTCCTGACCCTGAGAACTTCTGCTCACTCTCACACTGCTGCTTCCTCTCTACTCTTCCTTCCTTTACCGTCTTCTGTATTTTCCCAGACCGGCCCTTCCCCAGATCGCTGTGCAGCCTGGGAGGGTGGTGGCCTTGAGGGTTTTCTGCAAGCTGGAGGTCCAAGGGCTCGTGTGTCAGCTATTATATGTTCCAGGCTTGCCTGGCACCACGAATTTCTTCAACAGGGTGGGCGGCCATAAAAGGAGGTGCTGGATGATTTCCTGGGTGAGGCCACTCAGAGGTCTAAAAGCATGGGGCTTGGGAGCTTCACAACCCTTGCTTGCCACTAGGCCAGTGGTGTGCAAACTCATTAGTCACCAGAGCCAAAGATCAACAGTACAACGATTGAAATTTCTTTTGAGAGCCAAATTTTTTAAACTTAAACTATATAGGTACATTGTTATTAATTAGGGTACTCCTAAGCTGGCCTTTGCTAAAAACTCAAGAGGCCAAAGAGCCGCATGCGGCTCATGAGCCACAGTTTGCTGACCACTGAACTAGGACAAAGGACGTAATGTCTCTAAACTGGTTTCTCATATGTAAAGTGAGGATAATTTACCTCCTTCCTGGGGTTTTAGAAGGATAAATGAGCAAAAGCACTTGCTACAGTGCTGGACACACAATAAATACTTAGGAAGGGCAACTATTATTATTTTCCAGGGAAACCTAACAACCCTTAGCTAACAGGATGCTGCCTGCCTGTGGCAGACTCCTCCTCAAAAGCCCTGTCACTCAGGCTGAATAGAACAGGCAGGTGGGCTAACAAGACTTCATCATATACCCATAAGTTTAAAGAGCGACAAGCCCTGGATTTGGGGTGACGGGATAAGTGGGGAGGAAGTGTATTGCCATGGAAAGCCTATAGGCTTTGTTTGGAGTCGTATCACTGGCCTCAGTGCTGTGGCCGCTTGCTCATTCGTGACTTTGGGCCAGTCAGGTCCAGAGCTGAGCCTGGCTTCCGTGTCTGGAAGGTAGGCCTAACTAACCTTTGTGTAAAGGCAGTGTGTGGCGGTCTGTGCAGGGTGCCTGGCATAGTGAGTATTGGTAAGCTGTAGCTATTATTATGAACTATATATTTGATATGCATGATGTATATTACAGAAAGCAAAGTTTATGCTAGAAAAAGGAAACAGGAAGAATCTGTGGAAACAGGAGTGAAGGAGCTTGTGGGTTGAGAAAGAGGCCAGTGGGAAGGACATTGAGCTGGAAACAGCTTTGGTGGCGAGAGCATGGCGGTGCTTTTGCTAGGTAGGTAGCATTGAAAAGTAGAGCAACACAGGAGCGAGACTTTGGGCTGGTGGGGAAGAGAGGATAAGGCCCTGATGGGAGTGAAGAGGCACAGAAGGAGAGAGGAGGCATTTTCAGAGGGAACCCATTTTTAGAAGGCCTTTATTGAAAGCTCTCGCTTAAAGTGAAAATAAAAGGGGAAGATGGAAAATAAAAAGAATGAAGGAGTGTCTCTATATAATTTCCATTTGGTGAGATTAGAAAATGGCAGGTTTGATTGGTTTTTAACACAATCTGCCAAAAGTAAGATGATTTCATACCTGTGTTCTCTCCCTTCCTGTGGCTGGAGTAGACTTACTCAGGCTGAATGCACACAAGTGTGCTCATTCTTTTTTTTTTTTTTTTTTTTTTTTACTTTCACACAAATATCAGTTGCATCTTTTTCCAGAGAAATCTTTGAAAGGCAAAAATACAAAAAAAACAACCTTAAAGTAAATCCAAATCACTCTTTTTGTTAAGATACTGGCTATAGATTAAATGCTTTTTAGATGATATCTCTTTAATGTGTATTTATTAGTTTTATTCATTTATTAAAAGCCTGCTTTGTGTGAGGTTCTGGTTGATACTGATGAATGATATTATAGTAAGGAATTTTAATTGTGTGGAGAAGAGGCAGGCTGATCAATCACTATTAGAAGCGGGCCTGACTATGTCTTTTTTGCTAGAGGGAATGTGGATGAGGGCATGAGATCAGACCAAGAACTAAGGAAGGCTGCTCAGAAGAGGGCATTGAGTTGAGATTAGAAGAAAGAATTAGCAAGGAGAGTCAGTAAAAGAATAGTATCGTAGGCAGAGGAATCTTCGTTCACGAAGTCATGGACGCACAGCCTACTGAAGGAGCTCTGTTGCCCTCCATGGTCACTTATATTCAAATTGGTTTGAACTAAGTAAAATTTAAAAATGAGTTAGTCACACTAGCCACGTTTCAAGTACGCGGTAGCCATATAGAGCTAGTTGCTGCCATACTGGACAGCTTAGATATGGAACTTTGTCTTCATTGCAGGAAGTTTTCTTGGACAAATCTTCTAAGCAGTCCAGTCTGGTGGGTGTAAAGAGCACTAGTGAGGGGAAATCAGTTAAAGTGGTGGGGAGAAGATGTACCTTGAAAGAATTTAGGCATTGAGCTAAGTTTATCCTTAAAGCTATTTGAGGTATTTGAATGATTTTATGTGGAGATATGATATGATCCACTGTGTGTTTTAGCTAGATGATGATTCTTCTTCTTCTTCTTCTTCTTCTTCTTCTTCTTCTTCTTCTTCTTCTCCTTCTTCTTCTTCTTTCTTCTCCTTCTTCTTCTCCTTCTTCTTCTTCTTCTCCTTCTTCTCCTTCTTCCTCCTCCTCCTCCTCCTCCTCCTCCTCCTCCTCCTCCTCCTCCTCCTCCTCCTCACTTCTGAAAGCAGGGTGGAGGACTAGACTGGAGACAAGTAGAGAGGTCTTTCCACTCGAGGAAAGAGAACAATCCGATACTATGGAAGCTGTTTTGTTTTGTTTTGTTTTGTTTTGTTTTGTTTTTGCGTGATTGAGCATTGACCTGTGAACCTGGAGGTCACATGCCTGGGTTTCAGGCTCTATTCCCAGTATGGGGTGTGCAGGATTCTCTCTTATCATTGATGTTTCTTTCCTTTCCTCTCCCTTCCTCTCTGAAATCCATAAAATGTATTAAAAGAAAAAAAAATAAGGACCTGAACTAAGGCAGCAGTAAGAAAAAGAAGAAGGGGATGGAAAGCAGGTGGGAGAAAGGTAAAGAGTTTGCAGAGCTTGGTGATGCTTGAACTTGGGACTTAAGGAGGAGGGAGACCTTAAAGGCAATGGATAGATGGGTGATGGTGAAGGTACCCCGTAAGGGAGCACGGGGAGGAATGAATTCGCATTGTACAGGCAAGTAACAGAGGGCTAGAGCTCATTGGAGAGGACCTGTGCTGCAGAGTCCTCATGAGGTAGGAAGTGCTGGAAGGTAGGGTAAGTGTGGTCACGGGTAAGTAGAAAGCAGGTGAGAAGAGGAGGAGCAGGGTGGCACCTAAGGGAATTCTGTACTCCTGTCTTCTAAGGGGCTGATGAGAAGCAGGCACTCACAAAAGAGAAGTAGCAAAAGCAAGAAAGAGCAGGGTCGCTGAGTGAAGGGGGAGAGTGTCAAAGAAAGGAACGGTCCGCAGTTCAGTTGCAACAAAGAATTCAAGGAATTTAAGGAGTAGGCAGTGGTTGTTGCTGGTAAACTTAATAAAGGCAATTTTATTTGAGCATTGAAGGCAGAAAGTGTATTATGGTTGGTTGAGGGGTACATGGGAATTGAGGAATTAGAGTCAGTGAAGATGGATAATTTCAAGAAATGTTGCTAAGAGAAGATGGCAATTGAGAGGGCTGCAGGGATTTGAAATAGGAGGAAATGAAACGTGTTTATGTGCAGAGGGTAGACGTGTCAGGAGATAGGGAAGTTGACCGAGGTGCTTGAAGAGGCGGGAAGAATGAAATCAGATGGTGGAGAGATTAGCTTGGAACAAGGGGAAGCATCTCTTTCACCAAGACAGCTGTGGCTGCAGGTAATTTTATAAATAGCAGAGGAAGAAATTCAGAAAGTTTCTGCCTAAACCACTAGAAAGACGTGTGGACATACTTGGAATAACATCTCAATTGCTTTCAATTGTGTGACTTTGGGCAAATCCTGACCTTCTGAGTTCTGTTTATTTAAAGATGGAATGGCCGAAACTGGTGTGGTTCAGTGGATAGAGCGTCGGTCTGCGGACTGAAAGGTCCCAGGTTTGATTCTGGTCAAGGCCATATATTGAATACATTGGTTTTGGGCACATTCCCAGTAGGGGTGTGCAGGAGGCAGCTGGTCGATATTTCTCTCTCCGATGTTTCTAGCTCTCTCTCCTTCTCCCTTCCTCTCTGTAAAAAAATCAATAAAATATATTTTAAAAAATAACAATAAAAAATAAAGATGGAATGGATTCCATAATGGGACTGAAGTTAGTTAATACAAGAAAAGCTCTCCACAGTGTCCAGCCCATGGTTGATGTTCCTTCCGTCTTACCTTTCTTGAGATATAAATTATCTTTAAAAAGTAATGAGGAGTGCCGAAACCGGTTTGGCTCAATGGATAGAGCGTCGGCTTGGGGACTGAAAGGTCCCGGGTTCGATTCTGGTCAAGGGCATGTACCTTGGTTGTGGGCACATCCCCAGTAGGGGGTGTGCAGGAGGCAGCTGATCCATGTTTCTGTCATCGATATTTCTAACTATCCCTCTCTCTTCCTCTCTGTAAAAAAATAAATAAAATATATATTTTTTAAAAGTATCATGCTAAGTGAACTAAGTCAGAAAAGGACAAAAAAATAAAACAAAACAAAAAGTAATGAGGATGACGGGATAGTGAGGCTCAGAAGTTGAACATCAACCTATGAACCAGAAGTTCAGTTCCTAATCAGGATACATGCCTGGGTTGTGGCTCAATCCCCAGTAGGGGGCATGCAGGAGGCAGCCAATCAATGTTTGTATGTCATCATTGATGTTTCTATCTCTCCGTCCTCTCCTTTCCTCTCTTTGAAATCAATAAAAACATATTTTTAGCTGAGACCGGTTTGGCTCAATGGATAGAGCGTCGGCCTGGGGACTGAAAGGTCCCGGGTTCGATTCCGGTCAAGGGCATATCCCCAGTAGCGGGTGTGCAAGAGGCAGCTGATCGATGACTCTCTCTCATCGATGTTTCTAACTCTCTATCTCTCTCCCTTCCTCTCTGTACAAAATCAATAAAATATATTTTAAAAAAACAACAACATATTTTTTAAAAAGTAATAAGGAGTTTTTATGTCAAGTGTGCATCACACACATAAAAAGAAGAGATAAGATTTGAGACTGATTTCATTGCACAGTAACTTTCAAAGAAGCACCAGCAGTGAATTTAAAGAGCATTACAAAGTATTTTTTCTCTTTTTAAATAGAAATGAAGGTTAAACGTAATAGGGACTTAATACATAGTAACTCATGCATTTCGGTGTTTTAGAAAACCATTGCATAATCAGGGCATTCAATTAGAGTTGTCCTTAGAGACCTTGAACTAGGCAAGTGCCAAAAGGTGTAAAGAGATACTTACACCTGAGTATTTGTTTACATATATTCACATGTTTTCTTCCCTTGCTGTTCCATTTCCCACAAACCAACTCTTCCCCTAACCTCCCCTTGAAGGTTTTCCAAATCTTTCTTTTTTGTGAGTGTAAACAAATCTCTCTGCTTAAATGCAGTTATCCTTACTGGTTTGTTTACATTTTTACATAATATGGTCTGCTTTCCTGTTTACAATGTTTTTTGCATTTGGAGATTTAAAACTGTGTGTGCTTGCAAGATGCCATTAAAGTCCCTGGCATGTTGTTACGTAAACAGCTACTGAGTATCTGCTTTGCTAGGCAATGAGCTGAACCTGGGGATGTTGAGATGGTACAGACTCATCTCAAAACTTGTAGGCGAGGCAAACAGGTACATGTGCTAAATGGCATGATACATTTTTATTGATTTCAAAGAGGAAGGGAGAGGGATAGAGATAGAAACAGTGATAGGAGGGAATCTTTGATTGACTGCCTCTTGCACTCCCCCTACTGGGGGGTCTAGTCCAAAACCCGGTTATGTGCTCTAGATCCAAATCGAAGCCGGGACTCTTCAGTCCCCAGGCTTGACACTCTATCACAGAGCCAAACCAGCTAGGGCGGCATTATATATTTTTTAAGTATATAATGGAAAACATTTAAGAAGTCTTTTTGCAAAGAGATTAAAAACTGTGCTTTTTGAAGGGAAAGATTTCCAAATAGATTTATTAAAATTTTAGATGGAATTGAACTTTATACCTAATTGAATGAAAAAAAAAACAAAACCAACTTTTTATTGTAATGCCTGTTCTGACTTCCACTTTATTACTAGGCCAGTGTTAACTTGATGTTGTTAATTTTAGTCCCTTGCAGATATGCAGCATATTCAGGAAGAAAACCTATCCTCCCCACCATTGGGCCCTCCCAACTACCTACAAGTGTCCAAAGATTCTGCCAGTACTAGTAGCAAGAACTCTTCTTGTGACACGGATGACTTTGTTTTGGTTCCACACAACATCTCGTCAGACCACTCATGTGAGAATATTTTCTGCTTGTACACATTCTATTTTTTTTAACTTACTAGACTAGCATTTTTTAACGTTTATATATACTCTCTTATTATTTAGTTGTTTGAATTCCCAATATTACATGCCTAACTTTCTAAAATCTGCTTGGCTATCTTCCATAAAACAATAACTTTGGATTCTGAAGGTACATGAAAACTAAAGGAAATTATCTCAAATTCTGTTTGTGTCTGACAAAATAGAGAAGCCAACATAATAAGAGAAATTAAATTAAATTTAAGGAGAGGAATTAAAGGAAGACCTCTTTTGGAAAAAACAAAACAAAACCTAAGCATTAGAGGACTCTTAAAACAATCTGGATGCCTTCAGAGAGAATGGCAGGAATGAACTTCATAGAGAGATAGGAAGAACTTTTATAAAGAAAGATGAATCCAAATTGACTAAATACTGTAGGCCTGTTTATATTGTCTGTGTCTTCATGTGTGAGTTTTGGCAAATTGTGTGTTTTACAGAATTGGTCCATTTCATCTAGGTTATCAAATTGATGGGCATAGAGTTATTCATAGTAGCACTCTATTATCTGTCTTCCCCTTTCTCCCCATTATCTGTCTTCTTAATTTCAATGGGACCTTTAGGCATGTCCCTTCTTGCATTTCCAAAATCACAATTTGTATCCTTTCTCTTCTTTTCTTAGTAACCTTGGAAGCTTACTGATTTTCTCAATTTTTTCAAATAACCAACTTTTGGTTTTGTTGATTTTATTGATTTGCTGTTTTCACCTCCATTGATTTCTGCTCTAATTTTTATTATTCCTTTTATTATGCTTTCTTTGAATTTAATTTGCTCTTCTTTTTCTAGTTTCCTAAGATGGAAACTTAGATTGAGTTTAGATCTTTTTTGTTTTCTAATATATGCTATACATTTCTTTTCAAGCACTTCTTTTTCTGCTTCCCACAAATTTTGGTAAGTTTTGTTTTCATTTTCATTTACTTCAAAATACTTTAAAAATTCTCTTAAAGTACCAGGTGTACTGGTTAATAATGCAGATTTTTTCTTCAATAGATGGAGTTACACATATGTTAATATATGTGTGATTTTGTTGTATTAGCAGCAAGCTTCAAAACTTCATATGTCAAATTTTCTGAAGGTGTTAACATTATAGATATTTTTACGCTTAAAAATGTCAAATTTTGTGCCAAAAAAGCATTTTCAGGAAGTTTTAATTCATTATTTTGAAGAGAAAGTTATCATATACTTCAGGAAGCTTATAGTGAACATGCTTCATATTAAGATACTTGGGAACCCTGGTTTAAACATTTTAAAAGTGGTGATTTCTATGTGAAAGACAAAGAACGTCCAGGTCAAAAGAAAAAGTTTGAAGACCAACAATTACAAGCATTATTGGATGAAGATGCGTGTCAAACTCAAAACAACTTGCAGAAAGATTAAACGTTACTCAGTAAGCAATTTCTGATCGTTTACAAGCAATGGGAAAGATTTTAAAGGAAGATTTTAAAGTAAGATTTTAAAGGGTGACACATCAACTAATGAAAGACAAATGAAAAACCGAAAAATCATCGGTAAAATGTTGCTTCAACGGCACAAAAGAAAGCCTTTTTTGCATCAAATTGTGACTGGCGATGAAAAGTGGATTTATTTTGAGAATCCCAAACACACAAAACCATGGGTTGATCAGGACAACCGTCAACATTGACTGCAAGGCCAAATTGCTTCGGAAAGAAGACAATGCTCTCTGCCTTTGGTGGGATCAGGAAGGTGTGGTGTATTATGAGCTTCTAAAACCAGGTGAAACTGTTAATACTGATCACTACTGACAATAAATAATCAATTTGAACCACACTTTGATCATGAAACGACCAGAATGGGCTAAAAGACACGGCAAAGCAATTTTGCTTCATGATGACCCACCATCACACACTCCAAAACCAGTTAAAGACACTTAACTGGGAAGTATTAGCCCACCCTTTGTATTCACCAGATCTTGCTCCGTCAGATGACCACTTGTTCTGAGCAGCACTTCAAACTATATGAAGAAGTGGAAAATAGGGTCTCTGACTGGTTTTCCTCAAAACAAGAAAAGGTCTATTGGGACAGTACCCACAAAGTACCTGAAAGAAGGGGGAAATGTGTAGCTAGCAATGGACATTACTTTGAATAAAGCACTTTTGATGTTTCTCTTGGTGTTTTCTTTGATTATAAAATCCGCATTATTAGAAGTGTGTTTGTTGTTTAATTTCCATATACTTTTGGATTTTCCAGTTATCTTTTTATTATCGATTTTTTTAAAAATCCTCACTGAAGATATTTTTCTATTGATTTTTAGAGAGAGTGGCAGGGAGAGGGAGGAACAGAAAGAAATATCAGTGTGAGAGAGACATTATTGATTGGTTGCCTCCACACACTCCCCAAACAGGGCAGGGATTGAGCCTGCAACCAAGGTATAAGGTAGATGCCTTTGACTGGAATCAAACCCACAGCCCTTCAGTCCGTGGATTGATGCTATAACCACTGAGCAAACTGGCTAGGGCCTATTGATTTCTAGTTTTATTTCATCATTATCTGAGAGAAGAGACATGATTTTTACTCCTTTAAATTTGTTAACATATGTTTTATATTCTAGTCTGTAATCTATTTTGGTGAGTTTGAGAAAAATGTGTCTTCTATTGTTGGATGAAGTAGCCTATAGATGTCCATTATACCCAGTTGATTGATGATGTTGTTGAGTTCAACTATGTCCTTATTGATTTTTTTTGTCCCCTGGATCTGCCTATTTCCGAGGGAGGATTATTGAAGTTTCCAACTATAATAGTGGATTCATCTATTTTTCCTTGCACCTGTATCAGTTTTTGCCTTAATGGTTTGATTCTGTTGTTAGGGGCATACATGTTAAGAATTGTTATGTCTTGAAGAATTTATAAAATATAAATATAATTTTATCATTGTGTAATGCCCTTCTTCATCTCTGATTACTTTTCTTACTTTGAAGTCTGCTTTGTCTGAAATTAATATAGTTCTCCTGCTTTCTTCCTATTGGTATTAGCATCAATCTTTTCCCTATCCATTTACTTTTTTTTATTTATTTTATTTTTTTAATATATTTTTATTGATTTTTTACATAGAGGAGGGGAGAGAGATAGAGAGCTAGAAACGTCAATGAGAGAGAAACATTGACCAGCTGCTTCCTGCACACCCCCTACCGGGGATGTGCCTGCAACCAATGTACATGCCCTTGACCGGAATCGAACCCGGGACCTTTCAGTCCGCAGACCGACGCTCTATCCACTGAGCCAAACCGGTTTCGGCTCCATTTACTTTTTAAAAAATAATACATTTTTATTGATTTCTAGAGAGAGAGGAAGGGAGAAGGAGAAGGGAGATCAATGAGACAGAGCAATATCTATTAGCTGCCTCCTTCATGCCCTCTACTGGATATCAAGTCTGCAACCTGGGCATGTGCCCTGACTGGTAATTCATCTGGTGACCTCCTGGTTCATGGGTCGATGCTCAACCACTGAACCACACTGGTCGGCTATATTTTCTTTTCTTCCTTTCCTTTTTTTCCTCCTTCCCTCTCTCTCTCTCTCCCTCCCTCCCTCTCTCCCTCCCTCCCTCTCTCCCTCCCTCCCTCCCCTCCTTCCCTCCCTTCTCTCTCCCCTCCCTCCCCTTTCATTTCCCTCCCTCCCTTTCTCCCTCTTTCCCTCCCTCCCTCCCTCCATCCCTCCCTTCCCCCCCTTTCTCCCCCTCTCTCCCTCCCTCTCTCCCTCTCTCCCTTCCTTTTTCCCTCCCTCTCTCCCTTTCTCCTTCCCTCCCTTCCTCCCTTCTTTCCTTTCTCTTTCTCTCTTTTTCTATAAAGAGCAGATAAGCTCTTTTCTTTTTAAAAATATTGGGGGGGGGGGAAATATATATATATTTTTTTATTGATTTCAGAGAGGAAGGGAGAGGGAGTAAGAGATAGAAATATCAATGATGAGAGAGAATCATTGATCAGGTGCCTCCTGCACACCCCCTACTGGAGGATTGAACCCACACTCTGGGCATGTGCCCTGATGGGGAATTGAACCAGCAACCTTTCAGTGCGTGGGATGACATCCAACCAACAGAGCCACACCGACCAGGGCCACCCATTTACTTTTAATCTATATATGTGTCTATGTTTTAACATGAGTTTCCTGTATGCAACATATAGTTGGGTTGTATGCTTTGATCCACTCTGAAATTTCTCTTAAATGGTGCATTTAGACCATTAATGTTAAAAGTGATTATTGATAGAATTAGATTAATATCTACCATATTAGGTAACCTTTTTCTGTTGTCATTGTTTTTTCAATTATTGTCTGTCTTGTTTTTCCAATTATGATTTCATTTTCTTTCTGTACTTAACATATCAATTATACTTTTTAAGACTTTAAAGTCTGTAGTTTTGTGGCTCAGTGGTTGAACATAGACCTATGAACCAGAAGGTCAAAGTTCCATTCCTGGTTAAGACACATGCCCAGCTTTGGGCTGGATCCCTGGTAGGGGGTGTGCAGTGGCCAGCCAATCAGTGATCTCTCTCATTATGGGTGTTTCTACTTCAATCTCCCTTTTCCTTTTCTCTCTGAAATGTATTTTAAAAATTCATATATTTTTTAAAAACTTTTTTGTGGTTACCCTAAAGTTTGCAATATACATTTATAAATAATCAACGTTTACTTTCAAATAACATTGTACCACTTCACAGATAATGTGAGTTCACCTTATTATAACAAAATAATCCTTATTCCTACCTCCTATCTCTTATATTATTGCAGTCATTCATTTTGCTAGTGTAAGCATTCATAAGCCTATATATGTGTTACACATAAGGTATATACAAGCATATATAACTGAATACATTATTGCTGTTATTATTTTGAGCAAACTGTTATATCATTTAAGAATAAGAAAAATGAAAATTTTTATTTTACCTTAACTTATTCCTTCTTTGCTGTTCTTCCTTTTTTTTTTTAGATATAATTTTCTGACGTATTGTTTTCCTTCTCTCTGAAGAACTTTTAACTTTTTTTTTTTTTGCAAGGCAGATCCAGTGGCAAGAAATTTCTCAATTTTTATTTGTCTGAGGAAGTCTTTCTCTTTACCTTTGAAGGATAATTTTGCAGGATATAGAACTCTTAAGTTGGTGGTTTATTTCTCTCAACACTTTCAATATTTCATTCTATTCTCTTCTTGCTTGAATGGTTCCTGAAGAGACATAGATGAAGGTTTTATCTTTGTCCCTCTATAGGTTTAGTGTTCTTTTCCTGTGGCATCTTTTAGGATTTTTTCTTTATATTTGATTTTCTGTTCTTTGAAAATGATATACCTAGGGGTACAGTCATGTACTGCATTATGATGTTTAGGTCAGTGATGGACCACATGTACAAAGGTGGGCCCATCTATATATGTAGGCTAATATACTAAGTGTTCGGCCATCCAACCGGTTGCTATGACACGCACTAACCACCAGGAGGCAGATGCTCAACGCAAGAGCTGCCATGACGCGCACTGGCCATTTACTGAGATGGCACCATGGACCTTGTGCCCACAAAGCAACACTTGGCTTCCCTCAACACAGGCTCTGCCACCACCCCAGAGTGACACCCCACCAAATCACAGCCAATGCTGCTGAGATCCCATGTACAAAATGTGGCCCACAGCCCAGCCCAACCTGGAAATGGTGGCTGTGGGCACTGGGTAATAATGTCACGTCGCTTCTCCCCGCTTCCTCTCCCTAGAGACGACTAGCCTGCTTACAGTTTCATCAGCTCAGGAACATGACTTGCTTTATAGCCAGGTGGAAACATTTTACACTTAGACCAAATGTTTGTGAAGTGTTTTCCTGTGCTTCATCTCATTTAATCCTCACGGAAGTCCTGGAATGGATAGATAGGGGACTTGGTGGAATCCTATTTTCTTTTCATTATCTGGAAAATGGAGATTTAGAAAGTTTAGAAACTTGACCTGCCTAAAAAGAAGTAAGAAATGGAGGACCTTGAAAATGACTTTGGGTTTTTTCACTGTGCAAAATATAGTCAAACACTGCTGCAGTTAAATATTTTACCCTTTGTTCTCCCTGCGTGACCTACAATAATAATCTGCTTCATGTTGATATTTACTGCTGTGTTACTGACAATTATCTGGAAGAGAAGTTAGGGGGCTTCACTGGGCTGGAAAAAGATTAGCTAAGTCAGAAAGCAGGTCTAATTAAGCAAGTTTGTTCTATATCTATAAAAGGCTAGGTTGACCCATGCATGCATGATACATATAAAGCTCTTGCTGGCACCAATCCCATGCGTGTGTTTCAATCTGTCATTGTCGATTGTGAATTTGGTTGATACTTCTATCATAGAGAAAGGGTGAATAACAATATTAAAATATTTCTAATTTCATTTTATTGTGCATGAGTTTGTGCACCAGGCCACCAGTAAGATTATAATGGACCTGAAAAATTCCTGTTGCCTAGCAATGTCTTATAGCCTTGTAACATCTCAGAGCAACACAATTGCCTATACAGTAACATGCTGTAAAGATTTGTAGTCTAAGAGCTGTATGGAAACAGAATTTGTTGCCCCAAAATATCTCTTTGGCATAAGGATTCTTTTAGGCTGGTTAATTTTAAGAAATAGCAGACATGGTAAAAGTTACATTTATAAAGGACATTTGTAAGAGAGGTGTCCCTTGTAAGATTGTCAGGAAGAGGAGGATGACCTTATCTCTAGATATTCTTGCCGAAACCGGTTTGGCTCAGTGGTAGATATTCTTATCAGTTCAGAAGTCAAGGACTTAAATTTGCACAGCCATCGCACTCTTGTTAACCTGTGCTTTTCCTGGTAACTGACTCTCCTCCCTGAGAATTTTCTTTTGTCTTCACTTGAAGATGGCATTTAAGGTGGTGGCTTCAGCCATTTTGGTGAGTTACTCAGTTTTCCTGCGTCTCTCCCATGTATATAAGAGTTATATGCTATTAATAAGCTTTTGTTTGTTTTTCTCTGTTAATCTGTCTATTACTACAGGATGTCTCACCCAAGAACCCAGAGGGCTAGAGAGAAAGTTATTTTTTGTTTCCTCCTGAGCAGTAGGACATGCCATATGGCCTAGGTGTGTAATGAAGTCGCATAGCAATGCATCCTCAGGGTCGTCGAGTAATGCATGACTGTACTTGCTGTAAGCAGTTATCTTGCTTGGTTGATCTCTGAGCTTTTGGGATCTGTGCCTTGGTGTCTGACATTACTTATGGCTTTAAACATGTGCTCGTTCCTTTTGGTCATCTCATTAAGCATGTTTTATACCTTTTGTAGTTGTACCACAGACCTTGGATCTGCTGTTCTTGTTTTCTAAGTCTTGGTCTCTGTTTTTCGGTTTATGAGGATTCTGTGGATATATTCTGTAGCTCAGAGATTCTTCAGCTGGTGTGTCCAGTCTCCTAATGAGCTCATCAAAGGCATTCTTCATTTCTGTTACAGAATTTTGTTTTGTTTTTAATCTCTTGCCTTTTTAGTTCTTTCTTAGGATTTCTGTCTCTGCTTATATTGCCCCTCTGTTCTTGCATGTGTCTACTTTTCCTATTAGAGCCCTTGTTGCAGAACAGTAAGAAGCTAGGAAAACTCCAGGACAAGTGGAATAGGACATCTGAGACAGATAATACCGTGTTTCCCCAAAAATAAGACATCCTCCAAAAATAAGACCTACTTACAGGTTACCTTCTGAATGAAATATAAGGCATCCCCTGAAAATAAGGCCCCCCCCAGGTTAAACATGAGAGATTTGGTCCACTGATTCTGAAAGAAATGGGGTCACAAGAAATTCACCAGGAAATTCAGGAATTGGATTGTTAGGATGATGTTCCAGAAGATGATGACATGATTGTCATTGAATGAATGAGTAAATTCTTGATACTGTAGGATTCACAGTTTGTCTGGTTTGTGTTGACAACTACCGTACTACCGCACCGTATACAGGTAATAAATTTCCTTTATTTTCATTTAACAATAAATGTGTACCGTATTCTTCTTCATGGAAAAATAAGACATCCCCTGAAAATAAGACCTAGCGCATCTTTGGGAGCAAAAATTAATATAAGACACTGTCTTATTTTCAGGGAAACAGGGTAGCAGTTTGCAGCCACCTAGTAAATTCTGTCTATTCTAAACCAAGGACACTTAAAGAGTTTGCACTTTTCCTCCCCAACCAGAGGGCAAAGAGCTTACATCAGCCTACCCAGGGAGACAGCAGAAATCCAGTTAGTGCTATTTGCCAGCCACACCCAAGGACAGACAAATTAAGAGAATAAATCTCATTTTGGTATCAGCATAAAGCTGATAAATACTCTATTGATCCACCCCAATAACCTCCCCTAAATGCCCAGCCCTTAAACCCCTGAAAATGAAGGTTCCAGCTCACTCTCCCTCTGGGAAGTACGCCCATGCCATCTTCCCCCGCCCCCCCTTCTCTTATCTCCTAACATCTCAGGGACCCCATGAGACTGACAAGGGAGTGGTGGGCAGCTGCAGCTCGTTCCCAGGGTGCTGTCCCTCTCGGGGCATGTCTGTGCCATTCTCTTCATTCTCATTCCCCCACAAGCACGTGTCCCTACCTGCTAAGGGACCCTGGGGAGCAAAGGGCAGCGGCATGGCAGCTCCTCCCGGGCTTACCCCTGAGCTTGTCTCCAAGGCCCTTTCTCTGCTTCTCAGTGAGGCGGAGCAGCCTGGCCTGGCTCTCCTGCTGCTCCTGTGCCCTTCTTTTTCACTGGCCTAAGTGTCACTTTTGCTGCGGCCAATAAATTCCTGCTTGCTTCCCTACACTTTGTCTCTTGATTGAGATCTTTCCCTCAAGAAGACTAGAACGAAAGTCTTATCTCCCGGTAACAATCTTAGCATATTAATTACAGTTGTTTCAAATTCCTGGCCTGGTAACTTTAACATCCCTGGTTCTTACGTTTTCTGTTTCTTCAGACTATTTTTTGCTTTTTGGTATACCTTGTAATTTTTCTTGATAGCTATGCTTGGTGTATAGGTGACAGGAACTGCTATACAGAGGCCTTAGTGACGTGGTGGTAAGGTTTGGGGGGAGGGGGGCCTTGGTGGGCCTGGGATTAGGCTCACCCTTAGTGAGCTTCAGGGTGCTTTCAGTTTCTCTCTCCTGCCTTAGGGGGCCAGGAGGGCCAGGGCGCTGGCATTATTTCCCTCCCCCCAGGGCAGTTGGCTCTGAGTTTAACCTGAGCAGATTAATAGTTTTCCCCAAGGGCAGGCCTTGTTAATAAGCTCAGAATGCTCCGACTTAAAAATGTTTCATTTCCCCCCTCCCTGGTGGAAGTAAGAAGAGGTTCTTCTCACATATTCACTGTGGGAGTCTCAGCTCCTAGATGTAAATCTGACAATACTCTGGGCCCCTCTGACTCAGTCCTCTGGGGCTTGTAACTCTTGGAGTTGTCTGCACTGAGTTCCAGCAAATTAGCAATTTCGGTTCAAGCTTCTATTCTGGCTCTGACTCTAGGGAGCTTTCTGCTGGCGAGTCCCCCTCAGGTAAGCCCGAGCTTTAGGCTTGTCTATCTCTCATCTGGGGGCATCAGTTTGCCCTGTGTCCTCCCCTCTTTGGATGCAAGAATTGTTGACTGTTCAGTCTGTTCAGCTTTTTACTTGATAGGTTGGAATGATGACTTTTAAGCCCCTGACGTGGGAAAACAGATATGGGAAGAACTCATATAAGATATTTAAAACATCTATACAATTTAAAAGTGATAACAGATACCTGAATACCCATCTCTGATTTTCTTTCCTTTTTTGGGGGGTCTGATTTTCCATCTTTTGGTCTTACGTTTTTAGGGGAATTTCCTTAATGTTTTTTTCTAAAACTCCTATTGCATTTTTCATTTATGTCTCATATTCTGAATATTCTGAAGCTCTTTCCCTCCCCTTTGAGTAGTATTGTTCTTACCTCAGGGTGAAATATTTTATTTTATCTCAGAAGTCATTATATATATATATATACACACACACACACATTTTAAACCTTTCCTTGAAAAATATTTTAGTTTGTGTTTTTTTTCTACCTAGTTTGTTTTGGAGTCTGGGCTTCCTATTAGATTCTTCCCTTGGATGTGTGGTGATGTATGCTCATAATTAAGAATGGGAAATTAAAACAGCTGAGAGCTCTGTAGGAAGTGGGTCTTATGAATAGTGAGCCTCCGCTCTGGGTGATAGGCTGAGTCCCTGCCTTGGAGTGCTTCCTTTCTGAGGCTTCTCGGATCCCGGAGAAGACTCAGTGGTCTTCTGCCTGAAGAGCGTGTACCCGGTGCCACATGGGGTCCATGGGGGGAGAGGCTGGAGGGCTCAGTAGTCAGTGTGTGAGATTTCACTCACTAACCCCTGTCTCTGGATCATGCTGCCTTCACCTCTACCTTCCCTTTGTCCCAGCCTTTCCTGTATGGGGGATCCAACACTGCTAATCACCAGCCTCTTCTGGTTCTGGTAAGACTGCACTTGTCGGCTTTTCCGGCCTACTAGGTCAGATACTATTTATATCAACTTTTTAGCTTTCACATTGTTGTGGTTGTTGACTTTTCTGTTCTTTACCCTTGTAAGTTTAGGCTCTAATCTCTCCTACCCTTTTCTCCTATAGTTTCAAATTAACAACAAGGTATCACAATAATAACTTCTTGTGAGTATTTTTGTCCTTAGGATAATACCGTTAGGAATGTCTAATTAAATCACCCAGTTTAAAGTCTCTTAAAAAATTCATTTTGTTACTGGTAAGGGGCCCTGGCCCTGAGGGGTCTGCCTAAAGCCGGCCTCAGAGTGTGGGTTCTGGACTTCACGCAGGAGAGATTTCCCATCCCGAGTCCAGGGAATGTTAGAGGACGTGTATCAGAGCTGGGACCTCCAACAAGGAAGGGCGGGGGACGAGCCTGGCGGGGCTGCTTGGGCTCACTAAGAAGTCAGAGGAAAGGGGCTTTGGGGCAGGGTTCAGGGGGCAGTCTGAGACCAACTGCCCTGCCATTGCTGCCCTGAGTTTAGAAAGTGCATGCTTGTGGGGGGGGAGAAAGGGGAGCGGGAGAGCTCCTGGGTAGGAGATTGCATGCTAGGATCTGTGTTTTGAGGGGTTTTAAAGCTGGGAGGTTTTAGGGGAGGATCGATAGAATACTCGTCAGCTTTATGCTGATGTACCAAGATGAGATTTAGTCTCTTTATTTGTCCTTGGGTGTGGCTGGCAAATGGCACTCCCTGGATTTCTGCTGTCTCCCTCTGGCTGGGGAGAAGTGAAGCCCTTTATGTCTCTGAGTGTCCCTGGTTTAGTGAAGGTAGGATTAAATGGCAGCCACGTGCTTGGCATTTCGATTTTCTAGGTGACTGAAAACTGCTGTTTAATTTTTTGTCTGTTTCCCTATTCTGCTTGTCCTGGCTTATTAGCCTGTCTCAATTTTGATGATTATGCTATCAAATTAATATATGGTTAGGTTTCTTTGCTACATTCTACTTTTGATTTCTAAGGATTGTTCTTTTTTAAAAAAAATTTTAATTTTCTTTTGTAATTATGTATGGTTTCAAACTCAAAGCTACAAAATGAAGGACACTTAGTGAAATCTAGCTTCTATCCCTGCCCCATCTACCCTTTTTCTCTCTTACCCTATAGGCAGCTGTTGTCTTTAAACTAGAACTGCTTCCTTGCCCACTGGTCTTTATACTCTTATTCTAATTTATTTTCCTTATACCTCTTGCCACTTCGTGATATGATTACCCTCTTTTACGACAAAAAATAAAATCTTCCTTAGAGCAGGGATTTGAGGTGTGCCAAAATCAATGCATTTCTCAGTTCCCCTTTAGGACCATTCAAAGGGGTTTTTCTGACCCCCTCCCCCTTGTTGAGCACAAGTTAGCAGGAAAGTTTACTTTTTAAAAATACATATAATTTGGTCAATACTGATTTCACATCAGTACATATTAATTATACCTTTACAGCCATTTAAATCACACAGGGCAACGTGACATAGCAGTGACAAGGAATGGAGGCCCCCGGCCTTCCCAGCTATACTCCATTCCCTTACTGATGACTGAGGAGTAATGAACATGGCCTGTGGTGTTTGCTGCTGACTCCGAGAGGCCCCAGTTTCCATGACAGCTTGTTCAACAACCCATGCAAGACCCAAGAGAGTGTTTATTACACAGGATGGAGTGAAACTAGGCTTTGTTTACCTTCAGTTGTGCTAGAATGTGACTTATGACTAAAAATCAGCATAACCTGCAGAGTTCAGTAAAAACAGCAGAGTTTATGGGCAAATTGAGATTAGGGGCTACAGTACTCAAAACTTTTGTCAGTGACATAAAAAGGAGCATAATAAAACAGCACAGTTTTTACACATGTTAAGTGGTGAAGAAATATATAAATACTGCAAGAAGTGTGACACTTTACCTTGATAAGACTTGGTAATTGCTTATAGAAGTAGGCATTGAAAGGCTTGCAATCTGTGAATTCAGCTCCGTACAGTGTTCTGTGTTTACCTGTGTTACTCATGGATGAAATTGCATGGAGGCAAATGGTTGTGTTCCAAATGTCAACATGAGAAACATTCAAACCTGTAGAGAATTTTTATGAGTTTATGTGAGCCAAACTGACAACAGTTTGACTCACTGAGAAGCAAAACCTCAGTGGATTGATAAAATGCTCCAGAGAACAGCAGCTGTGCTCCTTATTGTACACATCAGAACCAAATAGGTGTAAGGGAATAATTATATGGGTTAGGGAGGTGGGAGAAAGCAAAACAGGGAAGTCTCTGGGGCTGGATAAAAAGTAAGTCACAGAGACACGTGTTTCTTTTAAATTGGCGGGCATAGGAAAGTAACATTTACAGCACATGGTATGGGAGGTATGTGGCTACCTCATGTGGTATGTGAGGAGCAGGAGAGCAATGAGGGCTCTGTGGGCTCCTGCTCTGGGGGGAGGCTGTGCCCTGAAGGGTCTGGGAAAAGGGGTCACCCCGACATTCCAAAGGCATGCTATCCTTTTATAGGTGCACAGAGACAGTGCACAGGCTCAGTGAGGTAGAGACTGGCCTTTGTCAGGGAAGATGCCGGCCTGCTCCAGGGCTGCCGGCCATGACTCGCTTTTAGTTAGAAGTTTTCTTTCTTTTTTTTTTCTTTTTTTTAAATATATATTTTATTGATTTTGTACAGAGAGGAAGGGAGAGAGATAGAGAGTTAGAAACATCGATGAGAGAGAGTCATCGATCAGCTGCCTCTTGCACACCTCCTACTGGGGATGTGCCCGCAACCAAGGTACATGCCCTTGACTGGAATCAAACCCGGGACCCTTCAGTCCCCAAGCCGACGCTCTATCCATTGAGCCAAACCGGTCTCGGCTAGTTAGAAGTTTTCATTTCTGATCGTCCTTTGTGGCTCCTTCAGGTCTCTGAGTTTGCCCGTCCCACCATGCAGGCTTCCCCTGAGCTTGTCAGGTTTGGTATGTGGCCCTTTGCGTCCACACTAATGATGATGTAGAAACATTTATGTTTTAAGTAGACGGGATAGCAGAACTGACTCCATTTTTCTTTCTCCTTTAGATGATATGCCAGTGGGAACTGCCGGCAGACGAGCTTCAAATGAGTCCTTGGTGTTTGGAGGGTATGCTTACACATAAGTAATTAAAGATTTTTTATACATATATATATTTTATAAGTACAGTTATAGAACTTTGTGTGTTCTTGAGTATAACATTTATTTTGTTTTTCAATTTATCATTTTAAATATATATATATAATCCTATCTAGTAAAGAGGGAATATGCTAATTGACTGACACACCCTCAAAGATGATGATGCCCACAGCCACAAGATGGTGGTGCCCAGTTCCCTCAGCCCCGCTGGGGCAGCAGGCGTGCAGCACAGTTGGGCCTGCCCCCAGGTGGGTCCGGACACTCCATGTGCCTGCCTCCAGAGTCCCCCAGTCCCTTCAGACTTTCAGCCATCCAGGGCCAGCTTGAGGCGCAGGCAGGCCTCAGATAGCGGCTGCCCAGCCGCCACTCGGGGCTGCCTGAGGCTCAGGTAACCAGGGCCGGCCGAGGCTTGCGCTGCCGGCAATGGCAGCAGCAGCAGCAGCAGAGGTGTGAGGGGGGCATTGCCTACCCCTGCTTGCCAGGTCACCTCCTGCCCCTGAGGGCTCCTGGACTGTGAGAAGGGGGGCAAGCCTGGCTGAGGGAACTCCCCTCCAGTGCATGAATTTTTATGCACTGGGCCTCTAGTTGTGGAATAAAACACATAAAATCTGCCATCTTAACCATTTTAAAGTTTACAGTTCAGTAAAGAATAGTTAGTGTTGTGCAGAACTTTTTCATCTTGCATAACTGAAACACAGAACTCAGTATCAACACTCCCCATTCCCCCTATCCTGCACTGGTAACAACCATTTGATGTCTGTTTCTATTAATCTGACTACCTTTTATAACCTCATGTAAGTAGAATCCTACAATATATGTCTTCATATGACTGGTTTAGTTCAGTCAGCACAATGTCTTTAAGGTCATCCATGTTGTAGCGTGTCTCAGAATTTCCTTTTTAATGCTGAATAATATTCCATTGTGTGTCTGTAGCACATTTGCTTATCCATTCATCTGTCAGTGGACACTTGGAGTGCTTCTGCCTCTTGGCTCTTGTGAATAATGCTGTTAGGAATGTGTGAATATGCAAATAACTGTTAATTAAAAGACCCTACTTTTTAAAAAATATATATTTTTATTGATTTCAGAGATGAAGGGGTTAGGGGGAGAGAGAGAGAGAGACCTCAGTGATGAGAGAGAATCACTGATCATTTGCCTCCTGCATGCCCCCACTAGGGATCAAGCCCACAACCCAGACATGTGCCCTGACAGGGAATCAAACCATGATCTCCTGGTACATAAGTTAGCATTCAACCACTGAGCTATGCCAGCCAGGCAAAAGACCCTGCTTTAATTCTTTTGGATATTTACTGAAAAGTGGGGTTGTTGGATCATATGATAATTCTATTTTTAATTTTTTAGGATACACCATACAGTTACCTACAATGGATGCACCATTTTACATTCCTACAACACTATATAAGGTTCTGATTTCTTCATATCCTTGCAAACATTTGTTATTTTTTCCCCTTGATAACAGCCACCTTTTTTTTCCTTCTTAATAGTCATTTCCCTAATGGATGTGCACTGATACCTCACTGTGGTTGTGATTTGCATTTCTCTGATGATCAGTGGTTTTGAAATTCTTTTCATATAATTATTTGCCATATGTAAATCATCGTGGTGAAATTGTCTATTCACGTTCTTTGCCCATTTTTTTTTCCATTGTTTTAGTAAGGTATTATATGTGTACATATCTTACCATTGTCCCCCCACCCAATTGATATGACTATGTGATTTTTATCTCTCATTTTGTTTATGTGATGCATCACATTTATTGATTTGCGGATATTGTACCATCCTTGCATTCTTGGGGTAAATCCTACTTGGTCATTGTGTATGATCTTTCTGATGTACTGCTGGAGCCCATTTGCTAGAATCATGTTGAGGATTTTGCTTTGCCCATTTTTTAATCAGGTTACTTTTTTGTTGTTGTCAAGTTGTGGGAATTCTTTATATATTTTAGATATTAACCCTTTATCAGATATGCAATGTACAAATATTTTATCCCATTCCATAGGTTGACTTTTCACTCTATTGATGTATCCTTTGAGCACAGAAGTTTTAAAATTTGATGTAGGTCCCATTTGTTTACTTTTGGTAACTATATCCAAGAATCATTGCCTGATACAATGATTAGGCTTGAAAAATACTCTAATGGTTTAAATTTTCTAACATGAAGCTAGAAGATAGTCTTTGTTTTGCTTATCTATACAAACTCTTACATCTGTAATATTATAATTGGGGAAAAGTGGGAGATTTTTGTGTGTTTTTTATAGAAGGGTAAAGAATGAAGTAAATCATCTATCTTAAGGTCCTACACAGTATTATGTTGTAAATTGAATTGAAAGTCATCTAAGGACATACTGTTTCTTAATTTATGAAAATCCATAAAAGAGGCTATTAAGAAATTCTAACATTTAAAAATGTGAACTTCCGATCAATTCTATGCTTTGAGTGTATTTTCAGTCTTCATAAAAGTCAGAGTTCCTTGGGAGTCTTTACTGCATTCATAACTTTTGTAAACATTCCAGTCATCTTTGATTTTGAACTTCCTGTTCATTTCCCAACATATTTTCCTAGAAATGTATTTTTCTCTCATATAGTAATGAATAGCAGAATGTGAACAGATGAAACTAAGTTTTGCCAACCTAATTTTCTTATTGTCGAGGAATGTTTTTTCAGTTCTTGTTATAAATCTTAGTCTTAAATATGCATATCAATGCCAGGAGAGTACTTTTAATGACAAATGAAAATTTTTTGCTTGATATATTTTTATAAGATGATCATTTTTTATTTATATGCTGAACTGATCATTTTGCTTCTTCTAGAATTTTTCTCTAAATATCACCAATTGGTCTTACTTGGATTTCTTTCTTTTCAATAATTTATGGTTGCAGACAGTGTGTGCCTACTGTGTCACCTCCCAGTGAAACAGCACCAATTCCAGTTCCTACTCAGATAAGGAATTATCAGTGCATGGAGCAGAATCTTACATCTACTGCCAGCTCTGGTACAAATCTACATGGTTCTCCACGGTAAGCTAGTATTTTTTTCTCTTGTTTTTGTTAATCTTCACCCAACGGTATTTTTCCATTGATCTTTTAGAGAGAGTGGAAGAGAGAAGGAAAGGCAGAGAAACTTCGATGTGAGAGAAACACATCAATCGGTTGCCTCTTGCAAGCACCTGGTCTGGGAAGGAGCCTGCCAACCAAGGTACATGACCTTGACTGGAGTCGAACCCGGGACCCTTTTGTCTACAGGCTTTTCTTATAAACATGTTAGGGGTTCCAGTCAAGATAGCAGCATAGGTAAACGTGATACTCATAACCTCATCAAAATCACCACTACAAATAACCGTACTTTAGAACCACCTGAAATCAAGCTGTACAGAAGTCCTGTAACTAAGGATATAAAAAAGAAACCACATCGAGACTGGTAGGAGGGGCAGAGACATGGAATGTCTGGTCCCACCACATGTGTGGCAGGTAAAAATCAGAAGGGATATCTTGGCTGTGGAGGTCCCCTTGAAGAGCGAGGGGTCCCAGCCCCCACACCAGGCCTCATAGCCAGGGGTTTGTTCCAGTGCCAGGAAGAAAAGTGCACATAACTTCTGGCTTTAAAAACTAAGGGGACTGTGGCTGAATGAGACAAAGGGCAGCTGGAATTCTAAGCAGTTCATCTTAAGGAGCCTGTGCATAGACTTACTCAGACACACTTGCTCTAAGCTCCAGCGCTGGGGAAGAAGCTTGAAGGCAGCAGGGACATATGGGGAGGAATTGAGTTGATAGGCATCAGGAGGAGAGCCGGGGGGGCAGCTCCCAGACAAAAGGGATGGCAAAGGCCATTGTTCCTTTTCTGAGCTCTTCCTGCACAGAGCTGGTAAGTGGGTACATAGCCAAGACTCCATCAGCCTGGCTCATACTGTCTGTCCCACCCTGGTGATTCCCCGAGACCTTGCCTTACCTAACTAGTGGGCACACCCAAGGCTTTTCCAGTAGCTTCTCTATACAAATGGCATCTCATACCCATGCTTTGAACTTTCCTAAAATCTCTCTGGCCTCTGCGTACCCCATATCTTTCACAGGCCTGGCACTAGTGGCCTTGGTGTATAGGTTGGTCTCTCCTGGGCACCTCTTGCAAGCACCTCCCAGCATGCTGTCCCAGGCAGGGCATAGGTAGTGGCTAACCTTATCTCTCCCAGGAGGCCAGTGTACTCAATGGACAGCTTCAGACCATGCCAAATTCTAACCCTACTACCTCCACAAGCAACACACCCAAGAGGCAGACTTGGCAAGCACCCAAGACACACTGAAGCAAGTCCTGCTCTGTCGGGTTGGTCCCTGTACAGCATCTCCTTCACTGTAGTCACAGCCAGACCTTGCAGCTGATCAGCCTGAGGTCAATTTCTCCCCGTGACACTAATAGCACTCAAGGCTCAACAACAACAGGACAGGGCACACAGCCTACACAGAAGTATATTTGCAGTGCCCAGCTTGGGTGACTGGGGAAGCTGTACATGGGGCCCTGCAGGACACTTACCAAGTCCAGGAGATATAGCAAATCTACCTAATATATGGAAAAAACCTAGGGAAGCTGCCAAAATGCAGAGACAAAGAAACAAGTACCAAATGAAAGAACAGGAGGAATCTCCAGGAAAAAAACTAAATGAAATGAAGGCAAGCAGACTACCAGATACAATGTTCAAAGCAATGGTTTTAAGGATGCTCAAGGAACTTAGTGAGAACTTCACAGCATAAAAAAGGACATGGAAACCATAAAAAAAAGAACCAATCAAAAATGACAGATACCCTAACTGAAATGAAGAATAAATTACAGGCATCAGTAGTAGAGTAGATTCAAATCAACAATTTAGAATATAGGCGGGGGGGGGGATACACAATTAAAACAGCAAAAATAATTTTTAAAAAGGATAGTGTAAGGAGCCTCTGGGGCAACTTTCACATCATTGGGTGCCAGAAGAAGAGTAAGAACAAGAAATTGAAAACCTGTTTGAAAAAATGACAGAAAACTTCCCTAACCCATTTCTCATGAAGGAAATAAACATATAAATCCTGGAAGTGCAGAGTCCCAAACAAGGTGAACTTAAGAAGGCCCACACTAAGACACATAATTAAAATGGCAGAGGTTAAAGACAGAATCTTAAAAGCAGCAAAATAAAAGCAGTTGGGAGCTCCCATAAGACTCTTGGCTGATTTCTCAACAGAAAATTCGCAGGCCAGAAAGGATTGGCAAGAAATACTCACAGTGATGAAAACAAGGACCTACAACCAAGATTACTCTAGCTAGCAAAGTTATCATTTAGAATCGAAGGACAGATAAAGAGCATCCCAGACAAAAAGAAGCTAAGGTTTCTCACCATCAAATCAGGATTATAAGAAATGTTAAAGGGCCTTTCAGGGCACATACCTGGGTTGTAAGCTTGATCCGCAGTAGTGGGTATGCAGGAGGCAGCTGATCAGTGATTCTCTCTCATCATTGAAGTTTCTATCTCCTTCTCCCTTTCCCTTCCTCTTTGAAATCAATTTAAAAAGGATAAAAAATACAAATAATAAACAGCCTTTAAAAATTATGAAATCTTACCATTTGTGATAGTGTGGATGGACCCAGAGGGTATTATGCTAAGTGAAATAAGTCAGTCAGAGAAAAACAAATACCATATGAACTCATTCATATGTGGAATCTAAAGGAACAATATAAACAAACAACAGAAACAGACTCATAGATATAGAGAACAGACTGATGGTTGGCTGAAAGGAGTTGGGGGTATGGGTGAAAATGGTAAAGGGATTGAGAAGTACAGATTGGTAATTACAATATAGTCATCTTGGTGTAAAGTACAACAACATAGGAAATATAGCCAATAATCCTATATAATAAAAGACTAACATGCAAATTGTCCCATCTACTGGGAGTTCAACCAGTGAGGAAGGCCAGCCAGCCAAACTCGTGTTCTCTCCCCTAGCTGGTCTAGCCAGATTGGCCTTGATCTATGCACAAATTTGTGCACCGCGCCTCTGGTAGTTTAATTAGTATGTATGGTGTCACTTAAGTACTGCAAATGTCAGGAGGACACTGTAAAGTAGATGATTATCTAACTATTATGCTATACCTCTGATACTAATACAAAATAATATTGAATGTAAACTGTAATTGAAAAAAAATTTTTAATTAAAAAAAAAGTTCTTTTTTCTGTTGTTGAAAGATCTGTTACTTTCCATAGCCAACTTTGTCCCTTATGTATGTGTATAGGGTGGGTCAAAAGCTGTTCATATGGACAATGATTAATAAAAATAATACAAGAATAAGCTCTATGTTTTATGTACTCACAACTATAAACTTACTTTTTCCCCACCCTATATAATGGAGGTGTACAAAATGGTACAAAAAATTGAATAAAAATTTTTTTGTAATGGATCTATTTAGATAATATTTAAGCTTTTCAAGGTGATATGGTATGTATATATTTTGTCCACAAATATAATTATTTTTAAGAATTGAGGAAAAGTGTTAAAAAATGGAATCCCACCAATTGTAGCAGATTATTGACATATTATTTTTTCTACATTCTGAAACTTCACTGAGGTAGCAAAGGAATGACAATGGGATAAGTCCACAAAGAAAAGTAAAATAAGAATAAGTATTCAGTGGGTGGGAGATGTCAATAAATTTCTGGGAAGCAAAGAGAATGGAAGATGAGTGCCTGCTGACAGTGAGAGCAGCTGTGCCACATAGTACCCTCAGAAACAGAAATCTTGGAGAACTCAGTGGAGAGGTAAAAGTGAGGTATATGGCTAAAAGTAGGAAAACTGAATCTGAAGGAAATAGCAAGAATGCAAAGGAAATAAACTTATTTTAAAAACTAGTACCTTTAGAGAAAGGTTAGAAACCGTATCCATAAATAAGAAAGAAATACTATTGAAAAAAATCAAAATTAAAAAGCTCTCTTCTTGGACATTACAAATTATAATAATTAAAATAAATGCTGGGCCGAAACCGGTTTGGCTCAGTGGATAGAGCATCGGCCTGCAGACTGAAAGGTCCTGGGTTTGATTCCAGTCAAGGCATGTACCTTGGTTGCGGGCACATCCCCAGTAGTGGGTGTGCAAGAGGCAGCTGATCGATGATTCTCTCTCATCGATGTTTCTAACTCTCTATCCCTCTCTCTTCCTTTCTGTAAAAAGTCAATAAAATATATTTTAAAAAAACAAAAAAAACACAAACATGGTTTAATTAATAAATAAATAAATAAAATGCTGGGAGACAAAGTTGAAGTATCTGAAATAGGTGAACCAAATAAAGTTGGAAAATATAAATGAAAAATATTCTTCAAGAGTTAATTATAGGTATTCCAGAAAGAAAAAGAAAATAATGAGGAAGAAAATTTCTAGGAAATCAAAAAAATTTTTTTCAGCATTGGTAGATACAAGATTTTAGGTTAAAAGGACTCACCAAATAGTTCAGTGAATGGAAAGTGATCCTCACAATTGAGAAAGCTTTTACAAAGGGCGTTTTGCAATATGTATGAAAATTATTAATGTATACTAGTGGCTCTGGAAGGATTTCAGAGGCTAAAAACGGGTAGCCTTGTGCATCAGGTGGAGGAAGTGCTGGGAATTAGGGGAAAGGGTACTAGGTTGAGAGGGAGTCTTCACTATATGATTTTATGCATTTTATACTTGTGCCATGTGATTATGTTACCTTTTTTTTTTTTTTAATCTCCATGGTATATTTCTAAGAAGTTTTAGGGGAAAAAGACAAAAATAGTCCTAGAACCTGTCAGAGGGAGTCATTTTCTTTTTCTTCCCAGGTCTGCAGTGGTGCGAAGGTCCAACACCAGTCCTATGGGCTTCCTCCGGGTGGGAGCCGGCTCCCCAGCGCCCGCAGATGCAGCACAGACAGTCGGACGGAGACTCTCCACTGGGTCTTCCAGGCCTTATTCACCTTCCCCTTTGGGTATGAGTTTGAAGAGTTGTCCTCAACATTTCTTACTGCCAGATCTGACCTGGCACTCTCTTTGGGAACATCGGCTCACGGTGGCAGAGTCTCAGCTGGCTGGGACCATATCCCACCCCCTGGATACACCCTGCCCCCTAGTCCCTCTTGAGAACCTCTGGGTAAATCTGTTAGGGTGTCCATTGGAAATAGAATAATACAAATGGATCTTTTGGATAAAAAGTATCTCCTTTGGGTTTGGCTTCTAAACACAAAGTCAGAAAACCTAGGTTAAAATACATAACACTTCTACCCTACTTACTCAGATTTCTGAGGATTAGAAGACAGTCGTGTACATAACAGCACTGCCTGTGTCCAGGGAGCGATGTGGCGGTAGCCTCGTTACAGTCTGCCACCTCCTGGGAACCACGTACAGCAGAGGAACAGTTAAAACAGAGCAGAAACCCAACGGCAACAACAAAACCCAACCAAACATAAACCTTAAGCACTCGTTTAGTGAAAGTAAGACAAAGAAAATGCTTCAACTTTAGAATCTATGTAAGAGAGACCAGAGCAACTGGGATTGCAGGATTTGTGTAAACTAGCATCGTATGGTGGGGAAGAAAAGGTAATACAGAGAGCGCCCAGTGGTGGCAGATCTCAAAATTGCAACAAAAACCCAAAACATTTTTATGCTCACTCACACATGCACACACATTTCTAAACAGAGGGGCCGCCACCCTCAGCCAAGACTGCCGGAGTAGGATTCAGAGGATTCCCTGAAAGTTGGGAGGAGGTAGAGCAAGGACAGTGCCCAGAAGCCCTGATTTCAAAACCACAGTGATAATGTTTAAAAAAGAAACCCACAAAAAAGGGTGTCACCACCTCACCTATTACAATGGTGTTGAAGCTGTTTTTAGCTGAAATTTTTTTCAAACAAAATCTTGGCTCTGCTTCATCCCTCAGCAGCTCCTAAGAGACATGTTCCAAACTCTTCCTCTGCCTGCCTGCCTGACCCCGTTGTCAGTGCCTCTTCCTTTTTGAGGACCTATGTTTCTTGCCTACTTAAATCCCCCGAAGTCTTCCCCAGCTCTCCTTTTTATCGGTTTGGGTCCTGAGAAGTACATGCAAAGAAGGTAGATGCAGAGATGTGCAAGAGAGATTGGGGAGCACTGAGCTGGATAAAGGGGGGGAGGCAGGAGTTCACAGGGAGCCCCCTACCACTGCCATGCAGATGGACCCTGTGAGGGAAAGGAAGGAAGGAGGAGTCCTGGCTCAGAGAGGTTAGCCCGACTGAAGGAGTGCCCCACACTGAGTTGTCCAGATTTCCTGACCTGCTTGAACAGACCTGAATTAATGCAGTCAGTGCTGGGAGCCCTGGGGAGCAGGAGCGGGGTGCTTCAGAGGTACAGTAGCTGGGCTGTCACACTATGGACAAACTTTGTACTTCCCGTTTTAATGGCAGATGCTGATTGTACGCGGCTTTCTTTCTTATTGGTCTTGTTTTAATATTATAGATACTTTTGATCCTAGTATGCCCAGCACCCAGCACATTGGTTGCTTAGCTGAGCTGTTGCTGAGTACATTTTGTGAACTACAATGTATTGTGCATATGTTGCCTATCTCCATTTTTAGCTGGTTTTGAAGCATTTCTCTGTCCCTGCCCCTGTTTCCTCTTTGCAGTTGGTGCCATTCCAGAGTCATGGAGTCAGTGCTGCTGTGGGCGCCCGCAAGGCCAGGAGTCCGGGAGAAGGAACTCTTCAGGTAGGAGATGGAGTTGGCCTATTATTAACTGTAATCCTATTATGAACTAGAGGCCCGGTGCACAAATTTGTGCACAGGTGGGGTCCAGCCATGGGGATGGGGAGGGAGGGTCATGGGTGGTTGGCGGGCTGGACCTGACCCCAATTGGGGCAGGGGGCAATTGGGGGCAGGGGCGGAGCCAGCTGGGGGGAGGGGCCATGGGCGGTTGAGCAGCCCAGCACCCTAGTCGAACTCCCAGTAGAGGGGGCAATTTGTATATTTGCCTTTTATTATACAGGTATGTTTTTCTAGTTTTATCAAAAAAATAGAATCAGTGTCCAGTTGATGTGGTCATCTCTTTTTGGATATATGATTCTTTTATGAAAATAAGTCTTATGAATTAAGTAACTTAACTAAATTTTGGTCATTGTCACACAGATAATGAAAATCTAAGAAATGTAATTTTGTTGCTTTAATACTATTCTTTTTTTTAATCTTTATTGTTGCAAGTATTACATAGATGCAGATGTAGCTGACCCCTTCTTACTCACCCCTGTTCCCAAGTAATACTATTCTTGATAAGAACTACTCGTTAGCATCAAATAAAAAACAAATATAGATGTTTATTTGCTTTATTATGTACCATATATGCCTCTAAAGATGTGTGTAAATCATGCTTTTTAAAGTCACATCTTACTGTTCATGTATTTGAGGAGTTGGCCAGTTAAAGGAACTCTAATCCTTGGGAAAGCATACAACTTAGCTTTCCGGTCCATAACACTTTGCCACTAATTTTACTTATTTATGCATATGCACACACACACACACACACACACACACACACACACACGTACTTGTGCCTGTATGTGTTTGGCAGAACCCAGTTATGAAAAGTTAAATATCAAATTCAGTATGAAATTAGCCAGGAGTGGTCAGAGGCAAAAGCTTCTATTGATGTCCATTTTTAGAAAGATGATGGTTATAGCCTAAACCGGTTTGGCTCAGTGGTAGAGCGTCGGTCTGCGGACTGAAAGGTCCCAGGTTCGATTCCGGTCAGGGGCATGTACATTGGTTGCGGGCACATCCCCAGTAGGGGGCGTGCAGGAGGCAGCTGGTTGATGTTTCTCTCTCATCGACATTTCTAGCTCTCTATCTCTCTCCCTTCCTCTCTGTAAAAAATCAATAAAATATATTTTTTTTTTTAAAAAGAAAGATGATGGTTATAGATCTCTGAGAAGATTTAAAAAATATATATATTTTATTGATTTTTTTACAGGGAGGAAGAGAGAGGGATAGAGAGTTAGAAACATCGATGAGAGAGAATCATCGATCAGCTGCCTCCTGCACACCTCCCACTGGGATGTGCCCGCAACCAATGTACATGTCCTTGACCGGAATCAAACCCGGGACCCCCTAATCCGCAGGCCAACTCTCTATCCATTGAGCCAAACCGGTTTTGGCATCTGAGAAGATTTTTATGTTCTTAATGTTATCGGTGGTAGTTTGGCTTAGAAGTGCCAAACCAGGCTTGTGTGGGTGAAGTCCCTTACTGTTGCCAATTGCTCAGCATATCAAGACTGTCTCCCAGGCCCCGGTAGGTATCCCCTTAGAGTCAAGAATACCTGAAGATTTTTTATTCTTAAAATGAGAGGAAGGGCAAGAGCGAGACAAACATTGATATGAGAGTGACACGTCACTCGGCTGCCTCCTGCATGCCCTCCTGGGGATTGGCACATAACCTGGGTGTGTGCTGACCGGGATGGAATTGACAGCCTTTTGGTGCATGGGATGATGTCCAGCCACCTGAGCCACATCGGCCAGGGACATAAGCTTGTTAATTTTAAACAAATAAAATCAAATTCAGGAACAGTATATTATCTAATTCTCCTTACATATTTTTTTAAATAAGGGGTCATTCTAGGTCCGTTTGAAAAGTTTATTTTAGAATAATCACATTACTAAACCCAAATATGTGTTTATGTAAAGGATGGAAAATATCCTGTTCATTGTGTTTGTTGTTTTGGTTCTAATTGGACCTTGCATTAATCTGAGTTGTTTGCTAGCTGCTGATAAAGCAGCTAATATACCCATTATCCACTTCTGTCTCCTGAGAATGTCAGTGACTTATGTTCTTGTCACTGGTTTGTAAAGGATGCCAAAAAAATAGTCTCCCGCCAAGTAAACACTTTTAGAATATCTCATGGAAAATAAGGCGTTCATTGAAATTCTCATTTTAAGAATTGTCTTCTTGCCCTGGCCGGTTTGGGTCAGTGGATAGAGCATTGGCCTGTAGACCAAAGGGTCCCGTGTTCGATTCTGGTCAAGGGCACGTGCCCAGGTTGCGGGCTCAATACCCAGTAGGGGGCATGGAGGAGGCAGCCAATCAGTGATTCTCATCATTGATGTTTCTTTCCCTTTCCCTCTTTGAAATCAGTAAGATAAATTAAATAAAAAGCCTTGTCTTCTTAATCCTTATGATTTTGCCATGTACTTCTTCCCACTGGGTTAACGCTGCATCTGTTTCTTGGTAGGTTCCTCAGTGCTGCAGGCTCAGTCACCACAGTCTTTCTTACTGGGTGCTAGACTGCAGAGGGCCCCCAGCCTCACCGACATCTACCAGCACAAGCAGAAGCTCAGAAAGCAGCACTCCGACCCCGTGTGCCCATCCCACAGCGGCGCTGGGTGCAGTCACTCCCCTCAGCCCAGTCGGCCTGGCAGCCTGGGCACTTCTCCCACCAGACACCTGGGGTCCTCTCCACGGAGTTCTGACTGGTTCTTTAAAACCCCTTTACCAACCATAATTGGCTCTCCTACCAAGGTGTGTTTGTTAAACCTTTGTAGGGGTTACGACTTTGTTAACATTGTGAAGTGGACGGATGGAGAGCCAGTTCAACAACAGACCATGAGAGAAATTGAAATAGAGGTCTTTTACTCACAGCTCCAGAAAGATACCCTGCACACCTGGTGTGGGCCCACAGGGATGCCCAGACAGCGTGCAGCCAGGGAGGGAGAGGCAGGACCTGGGCGCATGCCTTTATTAGGGTTCATGGGTAGAGTGGTTCCGGGTTCCTTACTAAGGCTAGATTGCTCAATTGAAACCAAAAGAGCAGGGTTCTGGTAAGCTCCATGGGTGTCTTACCTAAAGGGTATGCGAAGAAGATCCTGGGAGTTGGGGGGTCACATCAGGACCTTACATTTGCTAGTGATGCTGTGAGCTGCTAGCTAGGGTGTGCACTTAACAGGAAGGCAAATGTCAGTTTTAGGTCCCTGCAGTCCACTTGGCCAAACAGAATGGATGCAGAGGCAGCAATACCATGGAATAGCTGGCCCGAGCTCTCCACAATAGGTCAGGAACTAGTATGGAAAGGACTTACGATGAGAAGAGCTACAACTTAATGAGCACTTGCTATGTGCCAGGTACAGTGGAGGCCTTTGACTTGCTGAATGCTTTATGTACATTGTCCCACTGAGCTGTCCATGGTTAGAGAGGCTGTACGTGGAGGAAGGGCCAGTATTTTAATCCAGTTCTGAACAACTCCAGAGTCAGTGTTCCTGGCTGCGGGGCTATGCAGCCTGCCAGTGCTGAATGCTTTACACATCGTCATAACCGGCTTACGTGTTTCTTTAGGCCACAGCTCCTTTCAAAATCCCCAAAACACAAGCATCTTCCAACCTGCTAGCGTTGGTTCCTCGTCATTGGCCTTCTGAAGGGCAACCTAAAGATGGGGATGACCCACGAGAATGCCCTCATTGTCTCTTACTGCCAGGAAGTGAGAGGCAGACATCTGAGCAGCAAAGCAAGGCAGTGTTTGGCAGGTAAAAAACACCGTTTCCTTCCAGCTATAAACATGAAAACTGACCTGCTGGTGTGGCTCAGGGGTTGAGCATTGGCCCATTAACCAGGAGGTCACGGTTCAATTCCCGGTCAGGGCACATGCCTGGCTTGATGCTAGTAGGGGGCTAGGAGTTGATGTTCTTATCTTTCTCTATCCCTCTTTCTTCCTCTCTAAAATCAATGAAAATGTATTGGAAAATTAAAAAATAAACACAAAAACTACCATAGTACATATATTTCTGTTATAGAACAACCAAACCAAATTAGTAGCTGGATATGAACTGTATACATTTAGAGTCTGAAAACCGTACATGCTTCCTGTAGCTGGAAATACAGAGCTCTTGCTGAATTTCCTGAATAGCCTATCTCTGCCTCTTGTTTATATTAGTTAATGAAGTTTATCTCTTCTTTGAATTGTCATCTTTTTTTTTGTCTCCTTGTTCTCTGACTTCTCACTAACCCTTTTATGATTTGGCTTAAATCCTTATTATTTACGTGTGGGTTTTTCATTATTAAAATCACTCTTTTTAGATCCGTCAGTACTGGGAAACTATCCGATCAGCAAGTCAAGACACTTTTAGGTGGACATCAGGGCAGCACAGACAGTTTAAATACAGAACGACCAATGGATATAGGTAAGAAAAAGTATTTGCTTTTGGAGAGGGGTGGGGGCGAGTAATTTGTTAATGTATTCATTAATTTCCCATTGTTGCTATAACAAATTACCACAGTATTGGTGGTTTAAAACAACATAAGTGTATTACCTACAGTTAGTGGAGGTCAGAAGTCTGAAATTGGTTTCTGGGCAAAGTGCAGGTGCCAGCAGGCTCCTGTGGGCTCCAGGGAGGGTGCGTTTCCTTGCCTTCTCCATCTTCCGGATGCTGCTCTCATCCCTGCTGGGCCCCTTCCGTCTGGAAGTCAGCAGTGGCCAGTCTAGATTTTGACCTTCCTCCCTACTCTGCACTTAAAGGGCCCTTGTGATTACATGGGACCCACTGGATTATCTCTTTATGTTAAGGTCAGTTGATTAGCAATTCTAGTTCCACCTGCAGCTTTAATTTCCTTTTACCTTGTAAGATAGCCCATGCAAAGATTCCAGGGCCTTAGGCTGGGCTGGAGGTAATTATTCTACTTACCTTTTCTATTGATTGAGCATGAGCTTACTGGCACAGATTTCTTCACTCTGTCCTTGATCTTTTTGTCTTTCTCAATAGCCTATCAAGACGGGGACTTGTTCCATATCTTGATGACCAATGGCCTAAGAGTTAGAAGGAATTCTGACCAAGATAACTTTTTATCAGTATGTTAATCCTGGCTAAAGTTAGGCTAACCACTCATTAACTATTTCTTATACAGCAAGGAGTTCCTGTAAAGACCCACAGGTCACTGAGACCCCTGGCCCTTGCATAGCTATTCCAAGGGCTGTTCCGACTATAGACCCACATTTAGATTCCAGGCCTAACCCAGACTTGGATTTTTTTTCTTTTTTCTTTTTAATTTAATAAATCTTTATTGCTCAGATTATTACAATTGTTTCTCCTTTTCCCCCCATAGCTCTCTTCCACCTTGTTCCCACCCCACCCTCTGCCCTTACCTCCCCTCCCAATTGTCCTCATCCATAGGTATCTGATTTTACTTCAGTCTCTTCCTACATTCCCCACACCCCTTTCCCCCTGATAATTATCAGTCCACTCCCTTTCTTAGCCCCTAATTCTATTATATTCACCAGTTTATTCTGTTCCTCACATTTTTAATTTACTTGATTTTTAGATTCACTTGTTGATATATATGTATTTGTTGATTATAATTTTTATCTTAACTTTTTTCTTCTTCTTCCTTAAAGAATATCTTTCAGCATTTCATATAATGCTAGTTTGGTGGTGGTGAACTCCTTTAGCTTTTTTTTTTTTTTATCATCACTTTGAATATTTCTTGTCACTCCTGTCTGGCCTGCATCGTTTCTGTTGAGAAATCAGCTGACAGTCATATGGGTGCTCCCTTGTAGGTAACTAACTGTTTTTCTCTTGCTGCTTTTAATATTCTCTTTGCTCTTGGCATTTTAATTATGATGTGTCTTGCTCTGGTCCTCTTTGGATTCTTTTTGTTTGGTGTTCTCTGCGCTTCCTAGACTTGTAAATCTATTTCTTTCACCAGGTGGGGGAAGTTTTCTGTCATTATTTCTTCAAATAGGTTTTCAATATCTTGCTCTCTCTCTTCTTCTGGCACCCTCATAATTCGGATGTTGGTACACTTGAAGTTGTCCCAGAGACTCCTTTCACTATCTTCATAGTTTTGGATTCTTTTTTCTTTTCCGATTGGGTGTTTTTTGCTTCTTTGATTTTCAAATCTTTGACTTGATTCTTGTGTTCCTATAGTCTGCTGTTGGATCTCTGTATATTATTCTTTACTTTAGGCAGTGTATGCTTAATTTCTAGTTGGTCTGTTTTCATATCCTCAAGGGTCTGGCTGAATTTATCAGCCTTTTCTAGGAAATTCTTAAGAAACTTTATAAATGTGGTTTTGAATTCTATATCTAGTTGTTTATTTTTCTCCGTTTCTTTCATTTGTGATCTGTTACTTTGTCTCCGCATTTCTGCTGCTTCCCTTAGTAGGGAAGCTTTGTGTGCTAGGTGTCCTAGATACATATGAGAGAGAGAGAAACATTGGTTTTGAGAAGCATTGCCTCCTGCATGTTCCCCAATTGGGGATCGAACCTGCAACCTTTTAATGTACAGGGCAATGCTCCAATTATCTGAGCCACCCAGCCAGGGCCAGTTCATGTATTTTAAAAGTACACAGAAGTAACTGAATACTGGACTTTGGTGTGAAAGAGATTCGTAGGCATGAAAGATTATTATAAAATAGTTTTAATGGATATCTGTATTGAATGCTTATTGTAAAAAATGACAAACCAACAATATAAAAGTGAAGGTCTCCCTATAGTCCCACCCCCAAATATAAACACTGTCGAAGTAATGCGCCTTTGTGTGGCCGCCCTGCAGGAGCCTGTGGTGTGGCCCTGGTGCCTCCGGGGGGAGCAGCAGCAAGTTCCAGGGCCGTCCTGTTCACTGTGGGGTCTCCTCCGCACAGCGCCACGGCCCCCACTCGGACCCACACGGTCCTTCGGCCAAGGACAACCTCAGGTGAGGAATCGCCTTCCATCGTCTCTGTCTCGTGCTTGGAGTGCCGTGTTCTGAGAAGGACGTGATCGTGTGACTTACACAGCAAGTCACTGAGCCTCTCTGGAATTCGGTTTCTTTTTCCAGTGACATGGAAGTAGCTATTTTCTTTTCCTTAAAGGGTTATAAGAAAGAAAAGAGGCAATATTTGTGGGAAAAAACCTTTATGAAGTAAAAGAACTACATTATATACTTATATAATTGTGGTTATACTGAAGGCTGGTTTTAGTGCAGCCAGGAAAGATTTTGAAAATGACAGGTGGTTTATCTTTGTTTTGTGTATTTCAAAACCTAATTTTACCTTTTTCCCCTTTACACTTTGGGTCCCTATCTTGGCACTTAATCCTACATTTAGACAGGATAGTAAATACCAACCCTGGAGAGAACAGTTAGATGGGACTTGAAACGAGCTGTCATTTGCCATTACAAGATTGCTCCTGTGTCCTTCAGGTTCCCGCATGCTAAATCAGTCACGAAGCAAGACTCAGTAGGTTAATAAGCAAAAGATATGAACAGACAAGAGAGCAAGTGGAGCTAACCATCTTGTTTTTAAGATTGAGAATGTGTTAATACTAAGCTTTCATTCTAAGAAAGGAACCTTAGATGCTGTTAACGCAGCGGCGCTTAGAGCAGGCGCCCAGGGCGGCGTGGTTAGCGAGCTCTGCGCTGACTCCCAGCTGCTGCAGAGAGCGGTGCAGTTCTTCCAAAGCTATTAAATGTTTATGATATTGGATCTATGGTAATCCCATTCCTGTTTATCATACCTCTTTGGAGCATTAATTACAAGTAAATTACTGCAAAGAAGGGGAAATTTAGATTTTATTAGTGTTATTTGTGATATTAAAAGATCAGAAACAGTATAAATGCTTTTAGATAAGTATTATGTATATAAATTTAATTAACGACTATTGCATCCACTGAGTTTTATAATTATGAAAATGTGGAGAAACAGGAAGAAATGTATATGCTGTAAATTTGTTTAAAACAATATTTAAAAAGTAGCTATGATGACCTTTAAGATATACATAATGACAAGGTGTAAAGGTTGACATGGCAGAATGGAAGCCACTCGTATGCTCAGTGGGATCGGTGCTGCTCGTGGCGCGTTCCGTGTTTCTCTGGCGGTGGGAGCCGCAGGAGGCCGTGCGCTCTTGCTGGCACTGAGCCGTGTCCTGTCTTTGCAGTGGGCTCCAGCAGCTCGGGGGGCTCCCTGTGCTCCGCAAGCAGCCGCGTGTGTGTGGGCTCCCCACCCGGGCCCTGCTGGGGGCCCTCCCCTCCAGGAGCAGAGGCAGCCCCCAGCCTGAGATACACGCCTTATGGGGCTTCTCCCCCCAGCCTGGAGGGGCTCATCACCTTCGAAGCGCCTGAGCTGCCGGAGGAGACACTGATGGAGGTAGGGAAGAGAATCGGAATTCTGAAGTTTGTTTTCTCCTTTTAAACTGACCTTTTCCATTGGAAAAACATTGCTGATATATTTTCAGAATAATGTTGACCATGGCACTCATCCATAGTAAGCTTTGGTTGATTTTGTGTTCTTAATTTTTTAATCTGAAGTTTATTTACTACTTATAGGACTTTTGAAGTATAATGTTTCTCCTAAAACCATAACTTTTATTCTTAAAGCTGTTCTTTCTTCATAAGATAAAAGTAACACACTTAAAGTCAGGTTTTAAAAAATAAACTGTGAGCCAAGACCGGTTTGGCTCAATGGATAGAGCGTCGGCTTGGGGACTGAAGGGTCCCAGGTTCGATTCCGGTCAAGGGCATGTACCTTGGTTGCGGGCATATCCCCAGTAGGGGGTGTGCAAGAGGCAGCTGATAGATGACTCTCTCTCATCGATGTTTCTAACTCTCTCTCTCCCTTCCTCTCTGTACAAAATCAATAAAAATATATTTTAAATAAATAAATAAATAAATAAATAAATAAATAAATAAATAAATAAACTGTGAGGCAGGTTAGTCCTAACATTGGAAATAACCCGGCCAAGCACACTGGCGCTCACCTCCCTGAGGTTTGTAGAGCAGCACCGTGTCTCCACGGCCCAGCTCTGCGAGAAAAGCACACGGTGGTCACAGCTTGCTGAGCCACCCAGAAGAGAGGTGATTCTGTGATGCCAAGACCACCTCCTTGCCTGCATTCCGTCTATGATGGCCAGTGCTCTGGACCAGCTGGAGAAGCAGCTTCCCCTCAGTGCTGGCCTCTAGCACTTGGTCTTGTGTGAATGAGAATTACATAGTTCACATCACACTGCACTCAGCTCCAGTAGTGATCTTGCGGCAGGGCTTGTAGGGTTTTAACACAGGCTGGGACTGGTAAAGCAGTCCTCAGAGGTTTCCCATCTCCATCCACTTTGACGGGAAGTGTGCCACTGTGCATGGGCTGTCATGGGTGTGTGTGTGTGTGTGTGTGGGAACACATGCCCGGTGCTGACAGAGCAGACTTTCAGGAAGTGATTGGTTCATGCTCTTGTCTCCAGGAAAATGATTTTCTGGGAGAGGAAGAAACTGAGTTTTATTCAGATTTGAAAATATATTTATAGGTAAAAATAAATCTCCTAACAACATTAATTTTGAAATCCATTTTCACTGCGTACTATTGTGTGTGTCTGTGCTTCCCTCTCTAACTGAAAAGATCACAGAAGTTTAGAGCTTTGGTGTTAGGAATCGCTGTTAACCTGAACACCAGAAATCAAGTTATAAGTCAGTAGCATTCACTGAACCTTCAAGAAGAACGGTTTCCTGTGTAGAATATCCTTGCAATCTTGGTATCTGTTTTGTCATGGTTTTGTCTCCTGTATAGTGATAGTGATTGAATCATTTGATGTTTCATTTTCTGGTAAAAGCACAGTGACTTCATATCTTTGAAGCTAAATTTTGTGGGTGTTCAGATATACACACAAACGTGCTCACATCCACGTTTGGTTTATTTGTGTCTATATTCTCACTAGTTTCCTGGAATTTAAAAATGCCCATCTCCTTTGCTTATTCTGATGTTCGTAAGGATAGACAGTGTCAGCAGTGTTGGTTTACACTGAGGTGAGCATGCACCTCTTCTAACCCAAGAGTTTCTAAGACGAGTGGCTTTGTGCAGCGAGAACACACAGACACTCTGCGCCACCTGAGCGTGATGCTGACGTTCACGGAGTGCGTGCTGGACCTGACGGCGGCGAGGGGCGGCCTCCCGGAGCTGAGCTCGTCCGCCGGCTCCTTGTACCAGGCGCAGGAGAGCGTGCTTGTGGACCAGATCAGCCGGCTGAGCAAGGACTGGGGGTAGGTGCCCTTTGTTTCCGCGTTCTGGAGGCTTTCTGCAGTCCTGTCTGAGGGAGGCCTGCTGCTGCTGACGGTCCCAGCTCACTGAGCTGCTGTCCTGCTAGGCCCCACTGCAGGAGCCCAGACCGGAGGCTCTGACCCTTGGTGCTGCCTTTTCCCTGTGGAAGGCACTGATGATAAGAGGCTGTACTGGTTTTTATCCGAGTGTATCGTTGTATTCAGAGTACACACATCTTTTCCCATGCCGAAACTTTGCCTCCCGAGTCATGTGTGCATTTAAACATCCCGGCCCGTGCCTTCCTGTGGGGGCTGTTGTCATGGTGCTGGGACGGGCAGAGCCTCGTTGGGGGCTGGCAGGCTGCCGCTCACTTGCTGCCCTCCTGCAGGCGGGTGGAGCAGCTGGTGCTCTACATGAAAGCGGCCCAGCTGCTGGCGGCGTCGCTGCATCTCGCTAAAGCCCAGATAAAGGCTGGGAAGCTGAGCCCGTCCTCGGCGGTGAAACAAGGTAGGCGGCGTGCTGGGGCGGCCCTTCCCCGCGACTCGGGCCCGTGGGTGGGAGTCAGTTGTTAAGTATTCTTACTGGGCAGAAGGTGCCGGCTTCTCTGCTTGTGCTTTTGCCACTTAACTGATATGGAGAGCAGTCAGAAGCGCTTTCTCTCAGTCCTCTCACGGAAAGAGAGCATTCGAACCTTCAGTCATTTTTAAACGATCGTTTAGTGCCACGTTCCTTAAACCAGCAGGCAGGTGCGTGTCGCTGCGTGTTTCCTCTGGAGGAAATGAGAATTCCTTCTTTTCAGTTGTCAGAAACCTGAACGAGCGGTACAAGCTGTGCATCGCCATGTGCAAGAAGCTGACCGAGAAGCTGACCCGCTTCTTCTCCGACAAGCAGCGCTTCATGGACGAAGTGAACAGCGTCACGGCGGAGAGGCTCATCTACAGCTGCGCCGTGGAGATGGTGAGCCGCCCTCCTGCCCGCCCGGAGCGGAGCTTTTCCATCCAGTGCCTGCTTATGCCCACCACTGCCAAGTCCCAAGGATTGTGCTCTCACCTCGTAGTAACCTTGCACTTCGTGTTGAAGTAACACATTAAGTCATGCTGTTACCACATTTGGTAATGGTCCACTATTCCTCTCTAAAATTGCTAATAACATGATCTGATCATCCCACAGTTTGCATCCTGGGGCTTTTAGTGGATCTGTTTCTGCATTTTCCCCAGTATAAGAAATTGTGGCTTGATAAGCATTAGAAAAAAATACTGCTGTTAATCCACAGAAATGCATGTGTTCACATTCCTTAATTACAGACGCAAAGTAAAATCTGCTCTGCAGTTGGGAAGAATTTGTCTTCTGACTCATGGGGAAAAACTGCTCTAACGTGCAGAAGAAATTGGGGACTGTTACAGGATAGTGCTGAACCTGGCTGCCACCGCTTGGCGGTTGAGCATTGACCTGTGAACCAGGAGGTGACAGTTTGATTCCTGATCAGGGCACATGCCCGGGTTGCAGGCTCCATCCCCAATAGTGGGTGTGCAAAAGGAAGCCAATCAGTGATTCTCTCTCATCACTGATGTTCCTTCTCTCTCTCTCTCTCTCTCTCTCTCTCTCTCCCCTTTCTTCTCTGAAATGAATAAAAATATAGTTTCAGGGGGAAAAACTGATTGTTGACTAAGCTTATTTTTACCACATTAACATAATAGACCTCTATTCTTCCCCTCAAATTTGTTTACTTTGCATTGCACTGTTCTGGTACATCCTTGGACTTAACTTTGAAAACCGTTATAATAAAAAGTCATACGAAAACAACTTTGGAATAGAAACTGTTGGCGTGAGTAACATGCATTGCAACACCCTGTGCCGAGTGAGGACTTCACACAATGGCCTTTATGGAAGCTGTGCCAGGGAGACGCCCTCAGAGGGGATGGTGGTACCCTTCTCTTCCAGGAATAAGGGCCTTGAGACTTCAGCAAGTCCTCCCTTTGCCCTGGACGCTTAGCCTGCTCAGAGCTATTGTCATGTGTTTCTCCTTCCTTTTCCTGGCTCTGAGTTTCTGTGTGCGTTGTATTTATCTTACTGCAAGTGGCTTTAAGTTATGTTTTGATGGAGACAGTACATATTGACAAGTAAATTAGGATACTGGGTTACTGACAGTCCAGGCATTTAATAATGAGAGAGAAAATCCCAGTGCTGTTGAGAAAATGCATAACCCTGTGGATAATTCTGCTGTCCCCTATTTATGGCGACCCCCTCCTCACCTTCCCGTCACCTGGCTGAGGCCCACTGCTTCGCTGTGACTTGGCCTGAGCATCACTTCCTGACAGCTTTCCCTGACCTCTCCTCCTGTGGTCATGTGGGCGCAGCCATACGTGTCCTGTGCCGCCTGGGCTTCCTCCCGGAACACCACACCCGGGAACCAGGCCTCCGTCCCGGACCGGGAGCTCTTCCCGGGTGCCGGTGCCGGGCCCGTAGTGTGCTCACACACTGTCTCTGAAGAAAGGAGTGACTCTGCCAGATGGTAGTGTCACTAAAAGAAGAAGCTGAGAAATGACTTTCAACATTATTTGTTTTATTATTACAAAACCTACTTTTCATGAAATGCCAGGTTACCCTAGTGTGAACGTGTATATTTAACATAAACTCTGTAGTGACATTGAAGAAGGGCCATGAATCACGAATGTCTGAGGACAAGAAGGCTGTGTTTGCATGCAGAATAACTCTTTTGTCAGGAAGCTCCTATTTTTTTTAGAATGGAAGAGAGAGGGCAAGTCAGAGAGAAGCATCTATTTGTTGCCTCTTACACCAGCCCCTACCAGGGCCTAAGCCAGGGAGGAACCTGCAACCGAGGTGCATGCTCTTGACTGGAATCGAGCCCAGGGCCCTTCAGTCCATAGGCTGATGCTCTGTCCACTGAGCCAAGCTAGGGCAGGAAGCTCCTTTTTGCTATTGCTCATCTGATGAGTCTTTTAAGCTTTGTATTGTTTGGCAGATGGTATTAATGTTAGATAGCCTCCCTGAGAGCCATATTGCCCAGACGGGGTGCATTGTCTTGGAAAAGCTGGCTCCTCTGGTCTCGTTGCTGCGCAGGTGCAGTCTGCTGCCCTGGACGAGATGTTCCAGCAGACGGAGGACATCGCGTACCGCTACTACAAGGCAGCTCTGCTCCTGGAAGGCCTGACCAAGATCCTCCCAGACCCCGCGGACGTGGAAAACGTGCACAAGTGTAAGCTGACGTAGAAGGGGTGTGTCCGCTGTGGCCTGTTAGGAGGGCTTGGAGTTCGGAGTCCTGCTGCCTGGGGACTGTTTTCCACTCGTGGGCAGATTACTTAGCCTTTCTGTGGCCTCCGTTTCTTCTGGAAGATACAGGAGCAGAGCTGTGTGAGGCTCAGAGACGATGCTTGTGAAGTGCTGATGCTTCTGCTGTTACCTTAGGTTTTCCCTCTGCATGGCTGTGCTATGTGTCTGTGTGTGCAGAACACTTTGTTTTTATTATTAAATAATAATACATGCAATTTTTTAAGCTTTGTGGCTTAGTGACTGAAGGATCCTAAGACCCTCTGTACTGCACATTTGGTGTAGATAGCAGAGGGAGGTTGGCAGGATCCAGCATATGTCACTTGTCACATATGAGTACAGTGATCTGGGCTTTGAGTAAGGGGTGGTGGCTCACTGGAGTGCTACCAGGGATGGAAATTGTAAAAATTACTTGCAATTGTGAGCAGCCTGCTGTTAAAATCTAAATGTCCTTTACTTAACACCCTAATATAAATTTACCAATGTGCAGTACTAAACTACAAATCATGTAGTTTTTTAAACAGTTACCAGGCAGAAAGGAAAAAAAGTTCAGAATTGTTAACCTTTGGGCTAGAACAGATCAGAGATGAGGATTTCCTATTAGTTTTTCTTTGCTTGGTTTTGAATATAAATTACCCTCATTGTGGCTGACTTTGTTTTGCTTCCAGATAAATCTAGCATTGAAAGAAGGCTGTCGGCACTCTGCGGCCGCTCTCCCACGCCCTGAGAGCAGCAGGTGCCAGGCCCGGCCTGCTGCCTGGCCGCTACCAAAGACGACGATGTGCTGGTGGGAAACCTGCCTTATTGGAGAGTCACCCTGTTCTGTCCTCTGTAGAAGCAGAAGCAAGAGTCTTTCCCTCGGCTCTGTTTGCACTTGGTAAATAAATGTACCTTAGAACTAGCATTATTAGTACATTTATTCTTAAGGACAGTTAAGATGGAACAAACGAGTAGCCCTTCGCTCAGTCACCAGAGCAGGGTGTGGGGTTCCACGTGTCTCCTGGTGGAAAGTGCGCAGCGACCTCGTCGGCAGCTGGGTGCTGGGGCATGTTGTCCGAGTCTGAGCATGACCCTGGACCAGCTCAGGAAGAAACGGCGTCAGGAGACGCGGAAGACGGCTCTGAAAAGGAATGGTGAACTCTTCACTTTCACTAATGTGGACACTTGTTAATCTTCCCAGGTCTTTCATATATTGCACTAATTTATTAAAACAACTCTGTATTGGATTTTGCAATCTAAAACTAACTGAGGCACAATGGACTTGTTTGAAAAATACTTTCCTTGATTGTACACACACACCCTTTCCAGAGTCACACGTAATCGCTAGTAGGCTTTTTGGTGGAAGGACCTGTGTTCAGGTGAACCTTTGCGTGTGTTTAACCTCTTCCTCTGCACCCAGGTTTCCTCAGTGATGTTTTGGGTGGCAGCTGTTGGCCTTTGGTTGCATTCTTTATTGTGCATGCGGAATGTGCACTGATGGCTGGGACTTCTTGGCCTCTTAACAGCTGGGTTATTGGGCAGTATTAGATAACGATGTCAGTCAAGAGATATGTCTAGAATCTTAATAGGGCCGAGTCATGTTGGGATGAAAGGCTTATTAATGATGGGGAGTGCCCACATGAAATTAGTGAGAAGTGAGGGTTGTTTTCTCTTAGGAAAACGGCAGCTCTGTAGCTTAATACGTGCTTTCCATATTAATCCTGGCAGTTTACCAAACAGCTGGTTATGGAGAAGGTGGGCAGTTAACATCCCTCCAGAATGGTTCCTACCTTGTACTTTATTTGGTTTATTTTATTTACCTGCTTGAATACTTGAATAAACCACTCTCCAGTTTTAATCCTTTTATCTTAATCCTTTTAGATAATACATTTGAACTGACAAATTGCACAGGAGCTCTTTGGCATTAATCTAATTTAGTGACATGATAAAAACAAAAAGGCTTCCCTTTACTTGGACGAAGTAATGTAATTTACTTATTTATCTGAATGAAATTCCAGCAGTTAATTTGAACACTTATTTATATGATGTTTGTATTCTTAGGTCTTTAATACAGTGTTTCTACCTCTCATTTGTAATTGCATGCATTTATTCTTGAATCTAGGTAAAATTCACTGAATTGTATAATAATAGCCTTTTTATTATTGCCTGTACAGATGTAAATTAAGGTAAAATAAACCGGACAGAGTCTTTCTGGGTAAAGCTGGGTCCATTTCCCGTGCTCTTCCAGCCAGGTCCTTCCTCAGTGAGCTTGGAGATCGGTCACGAGCACCCTCTGCCCGCCCCAGGAGTTCACGCTCAGGAAGGACGCGGCCCGCCGGGCTCGAGGCACCCGTGTGAGCGATGCTCCTTTTGTGGGTTTGTCCAGCGGACCCTCTGAGGGCCGGGCCGTTCTCCCCCTTCCTCTCCAGTGTTTGGGGCAGAGGCTGAAATGGGTTCCCAGTGAGCGAATGGCTAGCCTGAGGTCGGGTCACTCAGAAGGGCTGGGCCGTGCTCTGTGGCTCCCGTTTCTCTCGTCCTCTGTGCAGTGAAGGGCTAAGGAGGTGGTATTGGTGAAACTGAAGTCTGAGCAGCAGAGATCAAACTGTAAATTCATGAATAATGGTTCTGATTATATTTCCATTATCAAGGCTAATTGTTTAAGAGATTTTTGCCTTGATTATAGCAATAATAAACAAAGACAATGTTTCCATGTGTATTCTTTGATTCCATGTCATCTATTCCATGACGTAGAAATGGACAGCTCAGACATTCATGGTAGACACGTATATTGGGGCCGTTACCTGGGAAACTCGACCACACACGTAAACCAGAGAATTGCTAACGGGCTCTCCCTCCTGTGAGAACTTGCCCTGGGCTGGACCCGCGGTTCCCACAGCCACGTGCTCCTTCTCCCCACCAGAGGGAGCAGCAGGGCAGCCGGTCGGAGGACCGTCTGTTGTGTGTGTGAGGCCAGGCCTGGGTTTAGGGCTCACTGGAGCACAGCACTCAGTTTCTGAAAGGACTCGGCTTGCCCTGGCCGGGTGGCTCGGTCACTCAGGCCGTGGTCCCTGCACCAAAAGGTTGCGAGTTCGATTTCCGATCAGGGAGCGTACCTTGGTTGTAGGTTTGACGTGCCCCCCCCCCCCCCCCCCCCCGCCCATGGGTCGATGGGTTGGGGTGCAAACTGGAGGCAATGGGACGATGTTCCTCCCTCCTTCCCTCCTCAGCCCTCTCTCACATCAATAAACATATCCTTAGGTGAGGATTTAAAAGAAAAAGGACCCCTAACCGTTTGGCTCAGTGGACAGAGATTCAGCCTGTGGACTGAAGGGTCCCAAGTTCGATTCCGGTCAAGGGCAGGTGCCTTGGTTGCGGGCACATCCCCAATAGGGGATGTGCAGGAGGCAGCTGATCGATGTTTCTCTCTCATCGATGTTTCTAACTATCCCTCTCCCCAGCCGTCCAACAGGGCACCCTGCTTTCAGGGTAGCCTTTAATGACCTTTGGTCAACCTGGCAGTGTTAAAGAAATGGTTGTGGGAGAATCCAAGATGGCTGCTCGGGTAGACATCTAACGCAGCAGCACACAACAATTTCAGTGGAATACAACTAAAATGTAGAGTGGACATTGCCCAGAGCTACAGGTAGTCGACTGACTGAAAATTCTACAAGAAGGAAAGAGAAAACCAGAAGGAAAATCAGAGGAGCTGAAAAAAAGCCTAAGGTACGGAGACATGCTGCGCGTCTGCACGCATGCGCGCGCGGAAAGGTCGCAGCCGGAGAGGAGGAGAGGGCTGGGTGCTGCCTGGCGTTCCCTAGCAGGAAGGAAATAAAACCCCCAGCCTGGGCTGAACCCCCGAACTGGCAGCGCTGAGCCCCAGTTATGGGCCAGACCCTGGGGACCCAGGCTCCGGCAGGGGGAGACGGGGCTGTGAGGCGGAATCCCAGGAGAGCGGCGAAAAGCAGGGCCCCCGGAGTTGTGCGCACATTGCGCGCAGAGGACTGAATGTTGACTCTGATGCTGGATTACCCTAGCCGGAAGAAACAAAGCCTCCGGCGGCGCTGAGCCTCAGTCCGGACTGCTCTGAACCCCAGTTCTAGGCCAATCCCTGGGGACCCAAGCTCAAGCAGAGGGAGACGGGGCTGTGAGGTGGAGTCCTGGGAGAGCGGCGAAAGGCCGAGCCCCCCGGAGTTGCGCACATTGCTTGCAAGGGAAGGAATGTTGACTCTGATGTGGGATTACCCTGGAGGGAAGGAAACAGGAGCCCCGGCCGTGTTGGGCCCCAGTTTCGACTGCTCTGAACCCCAGTCCTAGGCCAGACCCTGGGGACCCAGGCTCAGGCAGGGGGAGACGGGGCTGTGAGGCGGAATCCCAGGGGAGCGGCAAAAAGCAGAGCCCCCAGAGTCGCGCACACTGCGTGCAGATGCGCACAATGCATGCAGAGGACAGAATGTTGACTCTGATGCTGGATTGCCCTGGCGGGAAGAACAAAATCTCCGGCGGTGCTGAGCCCCACTCCCGACTGCCCTGAACTCCAGTTCTAGGCCAATCCCTGGGAACCCAGGCTCAAGCAGAGGGAGACGGGACTGTGAGGTGGAGTCCTGGGGGAGCTGCGAAAAGCGGAGCCCCCGGAGTCGCGCACACTGCGCGCAGAGGACAGTCTGTTGACTCTGATCCTAGACTCCCCTAGCGGGAAGGAGAAAAAAAGCTCCAGACTGGAGGAACGCGTTGAGGAGCAGGAGCCCCTGCTGGACACCGGCCAGCCGGGCGCCAGCAAGGAGCCGGGCGATGGGGCCCCGGAGGGGGGGGTGCCCTTTAGCCTTCGACCGCTGAGCGTGGGCAACGGAGCCAAGGCCGGGGGCTGCTTCCTGGGCGGCGCTGACCCCGGCAACAGGCTGAAGCAGCGCAGGAGCCCGCGGAGAACAAAGGGTGCCACAGCCCAACCTGCTGAGTTCCCAGGACAAGGAGGAAGAAACCAAAGAAGTTCTCAATGTGAAGAAATCAAGTGAGAGCAAAAGATAGTAAAATTGCTTAAGAAAGAATACAAAGAAGATCTTGAAAAATCAAAGACTAAGTCAGAACTCAACTCACCAGCCAACATAGCAACATAAATGCGTTTAAAAAAAAAAAAAAAAAAAAAGGACAGAATGTTGGAATAGCGGCGGCCAGGCCTAGAGTGGCCAGGCACAAGGCAGTGGCAGCCGGGCCCGGAGCAGCAACAGCCAGGCCCCAGAGCAGCAGCAGCCAGAACCAGAGCATCATCAGCCAGCACTGGAGCAGCCAGACCTGGGGCAGTGGCAGCCAGGCCTGAGGTGGAGGCGGCCAAGCCCAGGGTGGCCAGTCCTGGAACACCCAGACCCGGAGTGGCCGGGCCCAGAGAAGCTGGGCCTAGAGCAGCTGGGTTGGGAGCAGCTGGGCCTAGAGCAGCTGTGTTGGGAGCAGCCAGGCCCAGAACAGCAGTAGCCAAGCCCGGAGCATCCAGGCCGGGAGCGGCCAGGCTCAGAGCGGACGGGCCCGGGACAGCCAGGCCCAGAGCAGCCGGGTGGGGTGTGGCCAGGCCCGGAGCAGCGGCTGCCAGGCTGGGAGTGGCCAGGCCCGGAGCGGCCGGGCCCGAAGCCGCTGGGCCCAGAGCAGCTGGGTCGGGTGCGGCCAGGCCCGGAGCAGCAGCGGCCAGGCCCGGAGCAGCCGGGTCGGGTGTGGCCAGGCCCGGAGCAGCGGCTGCCAGGCTGGGAGCGGTCAGGCCCGGAGCAGCGTTTGCCAGGCCCAGAGCAGCCGGGTCGGGTGCGGCCAGGCCCGGAGCAGCCGGGTCAGGTGCGGCCAGGCCCGGAGCAGCGGCTGCCAGGCTGGGAGCGGCCAGGCCCAGAGCAGCCAGGTCTGGTGCGGCCAGGCCCGGAGCAGCAGCTGCCAGGCTGGGAGCGGCCAGGCCCGGAGCGGCCAGGCCCGAAGCAGCCGGGCCCAGAGCAGCCGGGTCGGGTGCAGCCAGGCCTGGAGCAGCAGCAGCCAAGTCCAGAGCAACTAGGTCGGGAGTGGCAGTGACCAGATCTGGAGCAGCTGGTTGTGGAACGGACCAGAGCAACAGAGGCCAGGCCCGGAGCAGCCAGGCCCGAAACAGCTCGCTCCTCGCCTGCCCCTGCCCCACGGCTGCCTCTCAGACATGGCTGGAAACTTTTACGGGAACTTGAGGGTCTGCTGAATCAAGTGATGAAGGCTTAGATCTGGATGTGTTGAGTTAATATAGCGCTGAGGTGTTGATCTGTGAGTGCCTTGGGTGGGGCCTGGATGAGGCTGGTTGACCTATTTGGAAATGTCTTTTGTGTGAAATGTATCATTGGGCATGTGGAGGTATTATTGATATGAGAAAATGCTTAGTAACTGATTTACTATCTGAAAAGGGATTTACTATCGGAGAAAGGGAGGGAGGAAGAGACTGAACATAAACTGTGCACCTATGGATGAGGACAATGGGGGATGGGGATGGGGCGGAGGGTGGGGTGGGAACCTGGTGGAGGGGGGAAGAAATGAGGAACCTTTGTAATAATATGAACAATAAAGATTGATTTAAAAAAAAAAAGAAGAAGAAGAAATGGTTGTATCTAATGTTTATCACTTCACTTGATTCTCATACTAGTTCCTCCCCTTACAAATGGGAAAACGGACTTGCGGGGGGGGGGGGGGGGGTAGTTCCCATGACCAGGTGATGGCAGATGCGAGGGGTTGGACAGCCAGACGCAGGCTCTGCACAGCGCCCAGGTCCACATCTGCACCCCTGACCGCCTGCCAGAGGTGCACCGGGAGGGGAGGGGCGGGGAAGGCAGGCGAACCGCTGGTCCGGGTGCCCTGCTGGAGCCTCTGCCTCCCGCCTCCCAGAAGCAGGCCTCTCAGGCCACAGGTGAACGGTGCTGTGGGCAGGGAAACCACCCGCACCTGGAGGGCCTGGGGGCTGCTAATAAACGCGGGGCTTTGATCTGCCCACATCCCGGTTCCAGGGAAGGTGACCAGCAGGGCATGGGCCCAACCCCAGGGAGGATCCCTGCCCAGGGTGCGGACTCCGGGTCTGCTGCCTGAGCGGCTCTCCCGGACCCGCCTCTGTCTCCCGCGCCCACACCACCGCCCGGCACCGAAACACCCAGTCCCTGTGCCTCGCTGTGGGGCTGGTCCTCTAAAAACATGTCAGTTCTTTCTCTTTTTTCTGTGTTTAAAGTAGGAAATGAGTGGCTATTTGAACCCTGTGTGTGTGTGAACTGAGACACATCACTTCTGATCCGGATCCCACAGCCGCAGTGTCAGCAGCAGCCCCCGCGGGCCATGGGGAAGGCCCCTGTGCTGGATCAGGTCACCCTGGCCCCACCTGCCCAGATGAGGGCGGCACCCAGATCCCACCGGGCAAGTCCCGCTACCTCCGACAGAGGGCGCCCACCCCTCAGGAGTAACCTTCAAGCCAGGCAGCCCGGTTTGGCTCGGTGGATGGAGTACCGCCCTGTGGACTGAAGGGTCCCAGGTTCAGTTCTGGTCAAGGGCACATGCCTGTGTTTCGGGCTTGGTCCCCAGTGGGGAAGGGTGGGGGGGAGGCAGCCGATCGATGATTCTCTCACATTGATATTTCTCTCTCCTCCTCTCCCTCTCTGAAATCAATAAAAATATATTAAAGGACCTCAGGGAGGCACCCAGGCTCCCACAGATCCCAGCTCCCTTAGTGCCCACCTCACCCCAGAAGCCTCTCCCTGAGGGAAGTGGGGTCCTCAGTGGCAATGGAACGATGCCCTCCTGGGCCGGGCAGACCCAATGGCTTGCTATGATGTGCACTGACCACCAGGGGGCAGATGCCCTGACTGGTAGTTTAGCTTGCTGTTAGGTTCCTGCCCATCAGGACTGAGTGAGACAGGCCAGACATGCCCTGGAGCCCTCCCACAGTCTCTCCCCAGGTGACTAAGCTCCCTTGTCCCTCCCTGGCCCTGATTGTGTACCTGTGGGCTCCCTCGGCCTGGCCTTCACCCTCTTGCAATCTGGGACCCTCAGGGGATGTCAGAGAGCCGGTTTCAGCCCAATCCTGCAATCCAGGCCAAGAGACCCCACTGGTGCATGAATTCGTGCATTGAGCCTCTAGTTTAAATATAAGAACAGGAATTTAAAGCACAAGAATTGCTCTGGCTGGTTTGGCTCAGTGATTTGGCATCAGCCCTTGCTTGGATCAAGGGTCTTGGGTTGGATTCCTGTTGCAGATTCCTCAGTCCCAGTAGGCTCACATGGATGTTTCTCTCTCTCCCCCCCCCCCCCCACTTCCCTTCCATTCTCTCTAGAAATCAATTGAAAGAATACCCTCAGTTGAGGATAAAATAAAAAAAAAACAGAAAACAATACAGGAAGTGAAAGAGATAATTGGCCCTAATGGTCAGTTACTGAAATCAACCTAAATTTCGGAAACATAGGAGCCTCAGTTCGGGGAGGGGCCGGGCTCCTCAGTCACGGCTACAGGTGTGTGTTGAAGTGGGTGCCCCTGGGATTGAGCCTAAATCAGGCACTTGCATCACAAAAGAGGGAGAGAAAGCACCTACACTGGGGCTTACACTGGGGCCCAGTGAGTATCTGCAGACAGCGGAGGCTGACATTCACTGCGCACATTCTCTGTGCCAGCCACGCTTCTACGGATCTTATCTCCATGGGCCCAGCCCTGCGAGGCAGCCGAGGCACAGAGGCTGGGTAACTGCTGATTTCTCTCAGGTCTGAGTCAGGAGTTGGCCTCAGACAGCTTCCTCTAGAGTCTAGAAACTCTGGCCTTACACACCATCCCAAAGTTCACAGGAAGCTAATGAGCCTGCTCATGTCCATATACTGTGGAAGCAAGCCTGTGCCCCTGTGAGGACCCGCTGGCTTCCAGGAAGATGAGAATAGGAATTCCAGCAAAACCCCCTTTGGAGAAAAGCTGGTCTCAGCCAGCGAGGAACCAGGAACTGTTCCTGATTTTCTCCGGGGCCCTGACAGGTTCACAAAGAAATGCAACTGTTAGAACATGTAGTCCTGGCTGTTCCAGCCTGTTCCGATATGCCTCCTGGTTCCTGGGAGCAAAAGCAACAGAATTACAAAAAAAAAAAAAAAATGTTCGCAGAAAACGCCTAGAGAGGCATCTGCCACTTTTAGGATTATAGGAAACTGAAATAGACAGCACCAGGCTGCTCTGAGGACCACACAAGAAGGCATTCCCCTTCTTATTAAAAGTTTAGGAGAAATTAAAATTACCATAAAAAGAGGTGGCTTATAATTTCATGTCTGAGCTCTGTAATTCTCCTATCATTCCAGTAAAGACGCCAAATGGGAAAAGATGGAGAATTGTACAAAACCTCTGAGCTATACATAAGCTAGTTATTCCCAGATATCCTCTGTCCAAACCCACACACCTTATCAACCAGACACGCAATGACAAGTGCGGAGAGGTTATGGGATATCGTAATTATCCCTTGCCGATAGGAATGTAATGGTACAACCACGATGGAGAGCAGTCTGGCGATTCCTCAAAAAATGGAGAGGAAAATATTTGGGTCCATTTAGCAAAATTGTTCTTCTATCTCTGCCTCTGCCTTTCCGGAGAGCAGAGCGGGCTTTCACCCGGCCGAGCAGGGTGGGCACCTGGGGCAGATCAGGATTGTCCTCCAGTTCCTTTTGGGAAGAACTGTCTGGAGGAGGATGCGCTGCTTTCTCTAAAGGTGGCTCAGCCAGCCGAAACCGGTTTGGCTCAGTGGATAGAGCGTCGGCCTGAGGATTGAAAGGTCCCAAGTTCGATTCCAGTCAAGGGCATGTACCTTGGTTGCGGGCACATCCCCAGTAGGTGTGCAAGAGGCAGTTGATCGATGTTTCTCTCTCATCTATGTTTCTTTTTTAAAAATATATTTTATTGAGTTTTTATAGAGAGGAAGAGAGAGGGATAGAAAGCTAGAAACATCAATCAGCTGCCTCCTGCACACCCCCTACTGGGGATGTGCCGGCAACCAAGGTACATGCCCTTGACCAGAATCGAACCTGGGACCTTCCAGTCCGCAGGCCAATGCTCTATCCACTGAACCAAACCAGTTTCGGCTCTCATTGATGTTTCTAACTCTCTATATCTCTCCCTTCCTCTCTGTAAAAAAGCAACAAAATATATATTTTTAAAAAATAAAAAATAAATAAATAAAGGTGGCCCAGCCGCTCCGGTGATGCCTGCCCTCCCGGTGTCCTGGTGGCTGCCTCTCAGCACCAGTAGCTACAATAGAAGCTCCATGAAAACTTCGCCCCCTTCTGGCAGCGGGCATGCTGAGCTGCTGGCGGTGGTTTCTGATCTGTGGTAACTGTCTGTCCAACTCGCTGCCCACAGCACCGGGCGTTCCTTAGGACTGGCCGTCTTTATGCCCAGAAACTTCACAGGTGCGAACCAGGACTGCCCGCACCGGCCCGGCCTGAGGGACCCTCCCCGGGGCCTGCTGAGTCTGCGGTGGCCGTGTTGTGTTGGCAGCGGTGGCCACTGGATGTGGACGTGGCCCGCTAGCTGGCGGCAGGGTGAGCGCCCGAATGCCACTTCCCGGCCGTGCACTGAGCCAGGCCAGGGAGGCGTCAGAGGTCCGGCAGAACCACGCTGTGAGGAGTTTAAGGGACGTGCTGTCTGATCGTTCTGACAGTTCTGTTTACAGAAAACAACATTCAACAAGTGAGGGAAACAGTGACAAGGATGCTTTTGATTTGACTTATCCAACCTAACCTAACTTCCCTGGCCAATTCTGTGAGGACTCGGGCTGCCTCCTCTACTGGTCGGAGCGTCTGCCCCCTGGTGGTCATTGCACGTCATAGCTACTGGGCGAACTGTCGCATGGCCGCTCAGGGCAGGCATCACCGGGAGGGCAGGCATCACCGGAGCGGCTGGGCCACCTTTATAGATGGAAGTGCTTTGTGTTCCCTGCAGAAACCCTTTAAGGTACAAATAAGCAAAAAGAGAGCAAGCCTCCCATAATCCCAGTGATCATATTAACCTCTTTTCAATCCTCACCCAAGAATACTTTTTCTTTTCAAAAAATATTTTTATTGATTTTAGAGAGAAAGGGAGGGGGATAGAGAGATGGAAACATCAGTGAGAAACATGGATAGGCTGCTTCCTGCACGCCCCACCGGGGAATTGAACCCCAAACCCAGGCTTATGTCCTGACTGGGTATCAAACTGTGACCTCCTGGTTCATGGACCAACACTCAAACGCTGAGCCACATCCCCGGGCTACCTTTTCCACTGGTTTCCAGAGAGAGTGAAAGGGAGGGGGGAGGCGGGGAGAGAGATGGAAGGGAGGGATGCAGGGGAGAGAGAGAAACATTGATGTGTGAGAGGCACATTGATTGGTTGCCTCCTGCATGTGCCCCTACCAGACAGACGGAGGGCTGACGCTCTAACTATTAAGCAAGCCAGCCAGAGCTCATATTAACATTTGAGTTCATCTTGCCCAGATTATTCTTCCTGTGCATACAAAGCCTTTTACAAAATGGGATCATAGAGCACAGACCCTTTACATACAGGCTGCTTTCCTAATGCACCCGTGTTTGACGGACACCGGCCCTGTCTGAGGACCCGCGGCTGCTCCGAATGGCTGCACCTCCACGTGCTGAGCCCCCTGAGGGCTCCCCATCCACGCCGGTTCCCAGGAGGACCCTCCCCGGAGCCCTGCTGAGGCTGCGGGGGCCCCGGATGTGGACGTGGCCCCGGGCTGGCGGCGGGGGTGAGCGACCAGAATGCCGCTTCCCGGCCATCCGGTCCCTCCGCTCAGATGACTTTCTCGGTGGCTTTCATAGTCTTCCCGGTCCCCTCCGCCTCCCAGGCCCCAGCTCCGGCCCCAGCCCCAGGCCCGGGCCGCAGGGGGAGCTCGGGCCGCGGGGGGAGCCGGGCCGCGGATAGCCATGGGGTCACAGTCTGCCCCCCCTACACAGCGCACATGGGGGGGGGGGCAGTGTGGGCGGGGTTAGGTGATGACATCAGTGCTCCGTGCGGGGTACTGGGGGGGGGGGGGGGCTGTGCACACGTGGGGCCAGGCCTCCCCTCCATTGTATGGGCCGGAACTGCCCTAAATCACCATAATTTAAAAATCTAACATTTCGGGGGTCTAGAAATGTGCACAATGTTTAACGAACCCCGAGTTCCTTCCCCCCAAGTGCACCCCTGGGGCCTGTGCACCCGCCACGGTGCTCCCCTTCCTCCCCGGCACGGCCGGGCCTGCTGGGGGGGGAGGCTGGGGGGCCGCTGGGGGCTCGGGGGGGCGCTGGGGGCTCTGAGGGGCTCTGGGTGGCGCTGGGGGCTCTGGTGGGTGCTAGGGGCTGGGGGCGGGGGCGCTGGGGGCTCTGGGGGGGCGCTGGGGGGCGCTGGGGGCTGGGAGCGGGGGCTCTGGGGGGGGCTCTGGGGGGGCGCTGGGGGCTCTGGGGGGCGCTGGGGGCTGGGGGCGGGGGCGCTGGGGGCTCTTGAGGGGGCGCTGGGGGCCCTAGGGGCTGGGGGCGGGGGCTCTGAGGGCTGCCTCCTCTGACCCTGCGGCCTCTCCAGCCCCGGGTTCCACAGACCCAGGGAAGCTGCCTGCTCGGCTGCTGCTCCCCAGTCCGGGCTCCGCCTGCCTCCTGCTGTGGGGACTCCCCGCCCCCCCCCCCCCCCCCCAACCCAGGAAAGCTCCGGCACGGCCTCAGGGAGCTTGTTAGTAAATGGCGAGGATGGACTTGCTGCATTCCTGCTCCATTGGGAGGGGGGTGGTTAGGAAAATCTGTGTAAAACACACAGCATACAACTCACCGTCTTCAACCAACCACTGAACGTGTGAGCCCGATGGACGACTGCTGTGCTCCCCTCACCCACCACCCACAGAGCCGGCTCCTCCCCTCACCCACCACCCACAGAGCCGGCTCCTCCGAACTGAGACCCCCTCTTCTCCCCCCCCCCCCCGCCCCCCAAGGCCCTGCAGCCTCACCTGAGGGCTCCCTCCCTCCCTCGGGGGACCCATCCCCAGGGGCAGGCGGGGTGAGAGGGCCAGAGGGAGGTGCCCCCTGGCCTGGGAGACCCCCCCGGGGGCGGGGAGACCGCGGTGGGGGGGGGGGCGGCTGATAAACTGATCCGTTATCTGATGAAGCGGCTTTCTCTCTGCGCATGTCAGACTGTCAGACAGGGGAATGGGTTCCTGCTCCGTGTGTGGACTGTCTGTGTAAGGAGGTGTGAAAAGTCTGACGTCACAGAAGTGAGTGCGGGTGTCACTGTTTTATTATAAATGCGCCCCGAGAGCTCACCGCACACCCCCCCCCCGCGCCCCGCTGCTGCTGCCCCCCCTTTCCCGCCCCCCCCGCCCCCCCCCCCCCTCCCCGCCACGCCGGCTCCGCGGGGACCGGGCCAAGGTCACAGGGAGCCGCCGGTGGCTCAGGGCAGAGGTCTCATTCCTGGTCCGCCAGGGGCTGCAGGCTTGACTCCCCCATTGGGGTGGGGGCGCGGCAACCAATTGATCTCTCTCTCTCTCTCTCTCTCTCTCTCTCTCTCTCTCTCTCTCCACCCCCCCTAGGTCTCTCTCCCTTCCACTCTTTCTAAAAATCAATGGGAAAAATATCCTCGGGTGAGGATTAAATAAAATAATAGTAACAGTGAGTTAATAAAAATAACCTGTTGAATTAATTATAAGCAGCTACTGGTTAAAAGGACTTTTTAATTGACAGAGTGTAATGCTCACATATGACACACGGACTGACGTTTGTCGCTTAAATAAAAGTTCCTTAGTCAGGCCCGAAACGCCGGGCTCCCTGTGTCCCCGGGAGGTGGCCTGGCCTCAGTCCGGCCCTGACACCCTGAGCCCTCACCTCGGCCGCCTGGCTGCCCGGCTCTGGGCCTGCTCCGTGGAGAGCCCCCCGGAGGGTGAGGGAGGAGACCCCCATCTGCCCGCGAACAGAAACCAGCGCCGGGGGCTGGGGGGGACTGTCAGCCTGGGGCCTGTCCCTTCCTCCCGCCCCTCCCCCCGCAGAGGAGGCCGCCCCACAGCTGGGCCCGCACCGCCCCTGGGCACCGGGGAGGCCCTGGAGCCACTGCCTGCAGAGGCCATTGGGGTGGCATCTCTGGGGGGTGCGGGAGCGGCCCAGGCTGAAGGGAGCAGACAAGCCGCCCCCGCCTGGGCGCAACGGGCATCTGCCCCAGGGGAGGCACCAGCCGGGGAAGAGGACTGCCCTCCTCTGCTTTCTCCTGCCAGCCCCGGCCAGGGGAGGGTCCGGCCAGGGGAGGGTCCGGCCAGGGGAGGGTCCGGCCAGGGGAGGGCCCGGCCAGGGGAGGGTCCGGCCAGGGGAGGGCCCGGCCAGGGGAGGGTCCGGCCAGGGGAGGGTCTCGCCAGGGGAGGGCCCGGCCAGGGGAGGGTCCGGCCAGGGGAGGGTCCGGCCAGGGGAGGGTCCCGGCCAGGGGAGGGTCCGGCCAGGGGAGGGTCTCGCCAGGGGAGGGCCCGGCCAGGGGAGGGTCCGGCCAGGGGAGGGCCCGGCCAGGGGAGGGTCCGGCCAGGGGAGGGGGAGTGAGACCCTGTCTCCTCCCTCGGGTTGTACCCCGCACTGGACTCAAAGTGTTAAACTCGCCGGACTGAGTGGCTGGTCCGGGAACTGGACCGGAAGCGGGGGCGCTGCTGGGGCCCCAGAGGGAGGCGTGGAGAGAGAGGAGGCGCAGCGGGAGCAGTGACTGACAACAAATGCAAAGCCAGTGTGTGTTCATGCTGACTCGTCCTCGTGCGGGTCTGCAATTAGAGTGCAGACCTCTCCAGGAGAGGAAACCACTGGGTACGATGCTGGGAGGGCGAAAGGGAGACCAGCCTGATGTCACCACCACGGCCTGAGCGGGGGAGGCACCCACAGCTCTCTGCGGAGACCTAGCGGCCCGGGGCGGTGTGTGCGGGGTGAAGGCCAGACCGCCCAGGGGAGAGGGGCAGAATCAGACCCACCGGAGAGGAAGAGGAGGCAGGCAGCCATAAAAGATGGAACAGATGCGATCCAGTGTTTCGGCCATTATCCCTCACAGAGACTCTCAGGTGATGAGTTCAACACCCCAGGTACCGAGAGGCCAGAGACCAGTAGGTACCGACAGATGTGAACAAAACAGGCAGGATGCAGAGCTAACACCGGGTGAGGCGGACTTTCACGTTAAGACATGTGATCCGCGCCCTGACCGGGCGGCTCAGTGGACGGGAGGTGGTTCTGTCCACAGAAGGTTGCCAGCCACTTGGCTGGGCTGCGGGTTTGATCCCCTGTCAGGGCGCATATGGGAGGCAGCGGATCAATGTTTCTCTCTCTCAAGAGTGATGTGAAGAAGAAAAGCAAAAATTATAAAGAAGATCAGTCATAAACCTGTACGTGTGAACAAAGCAAAATGATGGTCAAATTCACAAGGCAAAAGTACTAGGATTGTAAGGAGAGATTTCAAGACACAACTCTCAGAATTAGAGCAAATAAAAAGGAATGATATGGAGGAATCATCAATAAATTTGATTTGATAGGTGGAGATTCTTAAACCTGTGAACATATCTTTTTTCCTCAATTGTTTTTTTTTTTAAGTTTTTATTGACTTTATTGGGGGTGACAATGAAACATACACCCCTCGTTATAAATGCTACAAAAATTAATGACATATCTGACCACGGAAAACCTGAACCAATACAGAAAAGTTCGTATTTGTATCATAATCTGATAAAATAGGTAGTAAATAATAAAGGTGTGACCAACATGACATTAACTGCTTAGACATTAGGAAACACACTCACGTTGAGGAGGACATTGAGAGGAAATGAGATTCTTTGGGGAGAGCAGTGAAGAGTGCTTCATCCCCAGACCTCCAGGATACAGCAAAACTGGATTTGGTGGGGAATTAAATGCCCCCATCATTAACATAGAGAGACAACAATAAAGAGGCCTCCACACTGGGCGTACGCACCGGAAGGGAGCAGGGAGAAGGAATCGATAGCAGAAGTGAACGATGGGAACAAACCTGCGTCGCCCGCACTCTGCTAACAAGCACTGGGCGTGTCTGCCAACACCAGTGACAGGGAAGCACGACTCAGCGTGACTTGCACTTTCCTTGGGGCAGGAAAATGAGCGAGCAGAACAGACAAGACTAGGAATGAGAGAGGAGATTAAGAGCATCTTGCGGAAATTGTATTCAGCGCTGGGACAATAAGCTTGAAGCCGGAAATAAACGGGTGGGGCAGGAGGCTAATTCCACAAGCGGAATGCTGAAGCCTGGGCGAAACCTGGCGGCCCTCCGCAGCTGGTTGACTTTAGGCCACTTGCCCAGCCTCTCTGTGCCTCCTGCCTCCGGCGGCTGTGAGGGTTCTCGAGTCAACACGCGCAGCGTGCACACGGCAGAGACTCGGTAAGGGCTGTCCTTGCTGTTGTTGGTATTTTCATTAAATGGCGTTGGCACAACAGGCTGTCCATCCAAAATGAAGTGATGTAAAATAATTCCTTTACGCACTCAGAGTGACAATAAAAATCTTACAAGAACATCCAGGGAATTAAGTGAACAACCCAGGATCAGAGAGGACTCCTCATCAAACTAGAATAGGGGAGTTTTATTCAGCCTCATAAACCCTCTGTATGGCCAGAGACGCCACGGATGAAGTCCACGCACACGCGGAAGAGGGAGGAAAACCCCAATGACTACTTGCTGTAGCTAGAGCTCTCCCATAAACTCCCACATGGACACACCAACAGGACGGAGGCAGGACCAGGCGCTGCGCCTTCCCAGATAGGAATGCAAAATGCACTCACATTGAGAAAAGCTCTCCAGCCTCGAGGGCCTGGGTGCAGACCCAGGACCCCCAGAGCCTGGATGCAGACCCGGGGACCCCCAGAGCCTGGATGCAGACCCGGGACCCCCAGAGCCTGGATGCAGACCCGGGACCCCCAGAGCCTGGGGTGCAGACCCGGGACCCCCAGAGCCTGGGGTGCAGACCCGGGACCCCCAGAGCCTGGGGTGCAGACCCGGGACCCCCAGAGCCTGGGGGCAGACCCGGGACCCCCAGAGCCTGGGGTGCAGACCCGGGACCCCCAGAGCCTGGGGGCAGACCCGGGACCCCCAGAGCCTGGGGTGCAGACCTGGGACCCCCAGAGTCTATGGAAAGCCATGTGGCAACACCTATGAACCAGAAACTGCCAGTCTCCCAGGACTCTACTCCACAGAAATAAAGTCACCTGGAAGTTCCAGGAAGCTTCGGAGCGGTCTAAAGCGGGAGAGGGGAGACGGCCGCCGTACATGGGGAAATTTGGCCGCGTGCACATAGGCATCATCCATGTTCATGTTAAAGAGCCAGGAGGGCGGGTGGCACTCTGCCTTGGAATGTGCACACCCCACTGGGGAGGACAGAAGGTGCAGAGAGGTGTTTGATAACGCCCTGTTTCCTATTTTTATTTCATCTTATTGGAGAGAGAGAGAGAGAGAGAGAGAGAGAGAGAGAGAGAAAGAGAGAGAGAGAGAGAGAGAGAGAGAGGGAGGAGATTGGTTTGTGCTCCGCGCACGGTGCCCTCACTGGCTGATTCCTGTGTGTGCCTGCAGGGGCGGAGGCACAGCCTTGGCAAAGGCGGAGATGCTGGAACCACCTGAGCTCCTGCCCCAGTTCTGTAAACCACGACACCCCCGATCCTGCACCTTTTAACTATAGTGTTTCAGCAGCAGGGGAAGCGGGAGGGGGCGAGCCGCGTGCAGAGGCTGGGCTGAGACACCCCACACCTGCCTGGGGTTCTGCAGAAACCTAGCGGCTCTGGCGTTCTGGTGTGAACAGGGTGATGGGGGACAGTGCGATGGGGGCGCTCCCTGCCGGCTCTGCCCGCCGGGTGTGGCTCCCGCGGAGGCGGGCGGCTGCTCTGAGCGGCTGGAGGCCTGGGCCTCCGCCAGGGCTGTGCCTAGCTCACCGTGACTTGCATTTTGCTGCCACCCTGCCCTGCCCTCGCCTTCCGTGCCACCCACTGCCCTTTGTCCTGACTCAGGCCTGGCTTCCTGGGCGCCTCCTGGGAGCAGGGTGGGGGTCAGGGTGAGAGCGGGGAGCTCTGCAGCTTGGCCCAGGGTGCCCAGCGGAGGCACACCCGGCCTTCCTCCACTCCTAGCGGGGGGCACAGGTGGCCTCCTGCCCCGCATCCCCTCCGAAGACAGGCTCTGACGGTAGTTGACTGACTGATAAAAAACAGACAGGCCACCCCAAAACCACCAGCGTCTTCCTGCGGCTCACAGCGGGCACTGAGGAGTTGTTGGCAGGCCCTGGCAGGGTAGCTCCGTGGGTTAGAGCAGAGTCACAACACACAGAGGTTGCGTGTGCCAGTCAATGAATGCATAGATGACCGCAAAGCCCCTCTTCCACACCCCCCTCTCTCAATTAATTAAAAAATACATTTTTAAAGAGTTGTTGGCCAGGACCCGTCCTGCCAGCTGCAAGGATGGAAGGGGAGCTGGAGGGGGAACCCGGGTCGGACATGCTGTTCAGCTGTGTGGACCGAGTCCTGCCTGGCCCTCCTCATCGCTCCATCCTCGGCCCTGGCCACCACCGTGACGTTCACAGGCACAGACCCGCCAGCCGGCCTCAGTATGGGTGCCGGGAGGGGGTTCTCACAGGCAGGGAGGCAGGGAGGGAGCCCCGCAGGCGCCGTGTGGAGGGCGAGGAAGGAGGTGCCACCCACCCGCCCAAGGTGGCGGACACAGTGACCCACACCCACACGTTAAAGGAGGGGAACACGCGTGTACAGAGGAGGCGTGCACACGGTCCATTCAGGAAGCTGGCTTAGCTCTTCCCGGGTTGTCTGGGGGGAACTTCACTTTCCAAATCAGATCCCACAACTGGCCGTGGAGACGGGGTCCAACACCCGCTGATGGGGTCCTCCCAGGTCACACAGCTGGGCGCTGTCACTCCTCTTCCCTATGTGCTGCCTCCCTGTGAGTTTTTTTTTTTTTTAATATATTTTATTGAAATTTTACAGAGAGGAAGGGAGAGAGATAGAGAGCTAGAAACGTCGATGAGAGAGAAACATCGACCAGCCGCCTCTTGCACACCCCCTACTGGGGATGTGCCCCCAACCAAGATACATGCCCTTGACCGGAATCGAACCTGGGACCTTTTAGTCCGCAGACCGACGCTCTACCACTGAGCCAAACCGGTTTCGGCTCCCAGTGAGTTTTTAAAATAAACCCGTAGCGTTAGAACTGCGTGAGATTTGCAGAGAAGTTGCGAAGGTAGCTGGACAAGTGAATCACATTTAATGCCCAACCAACCAACCAATGTTGGCGTGTGCTCAGTCACGAAGGCACACGCTGCGTTTGTATTTCTTCACGGTCCACCCAGCGTCCCTCCTCTGCCCGGATCCCTCCGCAGACACCCCACCCCCTCCACGTCTCCATGACCGCCCGGCCGGCTTCCCCCTCTGAGGGCCTTGGCCGTGAGGAGTGCCTGTCAGGTACCTTGGAGAAGACCCCTTGGTTTGGGTTTCTCTGATGTTTTCCTCGTGGTTAGTTGGGGTGTGGGTTTGGAGGAGTAAGACCACAGAGGTGAAGCTCCGTTTCCATCCTGTCAGATCCAGGGAGTGTCCCTGAGGGTGGAGATCTTGACCTCCCGGTGAGCTGCTGCTCCCCAGCTTTCTCCATCGGTTACACCAGCCTGGCCCTGGCCCTCGGGAAGGGCCACCCGCTCACCCCGCATAGCAGGTGAGGGTCGTGCTCCGCCTGCCTCAGGGAGCGTTATCTACAGATAATTCCTCTGCAAGAGAGATTCCAAAAGGATTTTCAATTCATGTTTCTGTTTTCTTAGAGTGAAGATATGGAATCTACACTAATAAAAGAAGAGATGCAAATTGACCATACCTTCATGACAGCCCACCAGCCAATGAGGAGTGAGTATACAAATTAACCCAACAAAGATGGCAGGTTAATTTGCCTACACAGGCTCCGAGTGGCCGGTGGTGGGACAATGCAGCTGTTCCGCCCCGCCCCAGCCGCTCCGGCCTCTGGGCAGCATGGGAAGGCAGAAATGTGGCTCTGGCCTGAGAGAGGCAGTGCCGGCCGCCGGAGAAGGAAGGCCCATTCTGGCACGGATCTTCGTGCGTCGGGCCTCTCGTATAATATAAATGCAGGGTGTCCCCCCAAATGTAAACACACTTTAAACTCATTACTCATTCCAGTGGGTTACATCTGAAAAGAAAGAAACACCAATTGAGCTGTCAGCTATTGGAGTATGTACATATTTTTGGGACACCCTGCATTTACTAGCTTTATTGATATGTAACTCAACACCATATTATTCACCCATTTACTAGTACGTGTAGAGCTTAAAGCTTTTCCGTTTTGTGTGAAGCTGTGACGTTTTGGGCCTCCCTAAGAGAAACCTCCTCCCCATCAGCAGTCACTCCCAACTCCCCCAAGGCCCTTCTTCAGCTCCTGTCTACAAATCTGACCCTCCTGGTGTTTCCTGTGAGTGGAATCGCACCGTGTGAAGTCCTGTGTGACTGGATCTGTTTCATTCTGCATGGTGTTTATAAGACATATCCATGTTGTGGTGTGTACTGGAACTTCATTCCTTTTTAAAAACATTTCATGCTGATAGTGATGCATTATGAGAATGGGAGTTGACAGCTCTCATTTACCCTCCTGCTCTCCTTGTACCCCGCCCAGGCCTTCACCATACTATTATATGTGTATGCATAACCCTTCACCACAGGATTATGCACATACACATTTAAGTTCTTTGGTTAATCTCTTCCCTCCTCTGAGATCTGTCAGTCTGTTGCATGCATCCTTTTAGTTTGTTATATAATTTTGTTCATTACATTCCACATGTAAGTGATATTCTGTGCTACTTGCCTTTCTCCGACTGGCTTATTTACGCTTAGCATGATACTCGCCAGGTCCCTCCATGCTGTGGCAAAGGATAGGTGCCCCTTCTTTTTTACAGCCACACAGTACTCCATGGTGTAAATGTACCACAGCTCTTTACCCACGCTCTACTGATGGGCACATGGGCTGTTTCCAAATTTTACCTATCCTATAAAATAAAAGTGTAATACGCTAAGTGTCTGACCTATCAGTCAACTGTTCCATTAACCACTTGACCAGTAGCTATGACACACACTGACCACCAGGGGGCAGATGCTCAGACCGGTAGGTTAGCTTGCTGCTGGAGTCCAGCTGATCTGGGCTGAGCGAGAGGGCTGGACATACCCTGGAGCCCTCCCATGGTTCCTCCCTGCTGGCCAGCCCCCATCGGCCCCAACCACTGGCCAGGACAAGGGACCCCATCCATGCACGAATTCATGCACCAGTCCTCTACTTGTAAATACGGCTGCTGAGGGGTTCAATACTCTGATTGGTGTTTTGGAGACTGGATTCCCAAAAGTGGGATCAATGGGTCAAATGGCAGTTCCATTTTTTATTTACTCACTCAAAGGAGCATATTTTTTCCATTGGTATTTTTAGAGAGAGCGGAAGGGAGTGGAGAGACACGCACAGAGAAACATCGATGTGAAAGAGGCACATCAATTGGTTGTCTCCCTCATGCTCCTCAGGAATTGAGTCTAAAACTGAGGCATGGACTCAGACAGGAAGCAAACCCCAGACCCTTTCAGTCCATGGGCCAACCCTCTAACCACTGAGCTAACTTGGCTGGGGCCCATTTATTATATATATAATAAGAAAAGGAAAAAAGAGTAAGGAGACAGGAAAAAAATAGAGTAAGAAAAGGAAAGAAAAGAAAGAAATATGAAAGAAAAAAGGAGAAACAAAATAATAGTGCAATAGAAAGAAAGGATAAATAAGTACGATGCAAAAAGCAAAGTGGAGTTTGTGATGGCAGAGTTAGTGGCTCCTGGGAGCGCCCTTGGACCCTGTCCTATGTTGACTGAGGATGACTATTTTCCAGGTCCGTCTGGGCCTCCCGGGAGGTACCGTGGTGCTAGCTACCGTCAGAACCGGTCCACAGCAACGTCAAGCGACCCAGTCTGGCTGCCTCCCAGGGTGGCTGAGCGCAGGAGGGGCCCGGAGGCGGGTCAGCCATCCACCAGGGCACCTGTCTCCCTCCACTCCCTCTGCCTGCGGCCAGCTGCCACACGCAGCCGCTGGAAAGGCTGTTTCTGAGGGGGCTGTGGTGGAATCGGGAGGGTGCGACCTCTGGGTGGTGCACTCAGATTTCCTGGAAGATGCTGTCGGAGCCGCGTGTCCCGGGATATCTCCCCGGCCTGGGCCGCGGAGCCCCTCTGGCTTTCCCTGGGGTCTGCTGGGAGCCAGGAGCGTCCCTCAGCTCTCCTGGGAGGGGAAGCACCAGCCAGGTTCCCAGGACAGTGTGGGGAACGGTCACCCCAAAGCCTGTCCCTGATGCCCCGTAGGCTTGGTGCAGCCCCCTCAGCGAGGGTGCAGTGCGGGTGGGCTGAGCAGCTGCTGCTGCTGGGTGTGTGTGTGTGTGTGTGTGTGTGTGTGTGTGTGTGTGACAGGCCTCCCGCCCAGTCCTCCCATCTCCCCCCGATGCCTCCCACCCGGGTCTCTCCCTGGAGACTGCCGTCCGCACGCTCCCCCCACGGAAGCCTCGGGTGAGTGACTGCAGAGAAGCCTGTGCTCTGGCCTTTATTGCTGTTTTGTTTGGTTTTGAAGTGACTTTATCTCTGTCTGCAGTGTTTAGTCTGCCTGGACCCGAGGAGTCAGATCCAGGTAGTTAGCACCGTCTGTGCAACGAGGCTCAGGACATTCGAGGGCGGCTGGAGGGGCTCCGTCTGAGGAACAGACTGGGCTGCTCTGGGCGGCACCACCTCTTAGGAGCCGGTGGGACTGAGTGACCGCCCTGCACTTTGGTGCCCGTCAAGCGCGGAGTGAGTGCCGGTCCTGCCGCCCGTTACCGGGAGGCCTGGACGGAAGGCGCTCTGAGCCTTCTGCGCCCACTTCCTCCAGGAAAGTGGGCGTGACAACACCTTCCCTGTGGAATCAGCATCAGCAGGCCCATCCTTCACCGAAGCGGCCGTCACCAGCAGCGCCCCCTGCAGGCTCGTCCTTCTCTGGTACCTTCATGTTTGCCACTAAGAACACGTTGTTTGAGCCTCAGGACAGTTTATTATGAGGTTTATGCTGTCCCCTTGCTCCTTGGCCACTGACTGTAAACTGAATTCTGCCCCCCAGGCCAATATAAAACCGCACATTCACATCACGGCCATGAGTCTATCCCGTGTGATTTTAATTATAACATATAACTTTGTAAATATATATTGAATTAAGTTTCTGGGCCCACTTCAATGTGTGTGGGGCGCACCCCTACATCAGCAAACAATTCTCGGACCCCAGCAGGGTGTCCAGGAACTTCCCGGAGGTGGCCTCAAACCGCACAGGCTAAGGGTCCCCGCACCTCGGATGCTCTGGCCTGTGCTTCTGACCCGCCGGCTGCAGAGTGAGGGTCCACTGACGCCCCAAACTGAGAGTGCCCAATGCCAGTCCAGGCTGCTGCCTGCACTCCTGACTGACTGGCTATAAACCCAAGGCCCCAGCCTCTCCTCGGTTCCACTGATTGCTGGGATGGCTCACAGACCTCAGGGAGCGTGTTCCTCTCTGATCACTGTTTATTGTAAAAGGAACAACTCAGGCGCAGCCCATGGAGGAGGTGCTGGGCGGGTGCTGGAGGGCCGAGGGGTTTCCGTGCCCCCCAGGGCGCCTCTCCCACCTCCCTGGCACAACCTGCACTGTCTCTGGGGAGTAAGGAACGTGATTTATGTCAGCAGCTTCTTAAAGGAACAAACACACCGATCAATGGAACTCCTCCCTGTGACTGCTGGCAGCAGCTGCGTAACTCAGTGGCTCCCCGTCGTCGCTGGAGGCCTGGCTGCGGCACCGATCCCGGGGCCACCCCATCCCCGATGCGGGCACAGGGGCTCGGACCCGCTGCGAGCTGGCCCCGTGCGAGGACGGCCGCTCGGTGCTTCCTTCCGCGGCAGCGCCGCCCCGGCCTTGACCACGCCGCTGTGTTTGGGGTCCGGTCCTCACGGCCTTGCCCAGGAATGTGCCTGCGTCAGTGGGCTGCGAGCTGGACCCGTCTGGGGCCGCGGAGTCACTGCCCGAGCTCATGGGGTGCAGCCAGGGGCCGGGCCGCATCCACAGGACGCTGTCTGCCTGTGAGCCCCGGTCAGCCCGCAGCGCAGCCGACCGGCTGCCGTTCCCGCGCAGGAAGCTGCGGTCAGCCGCCCAGGCCGCTCCCCGTTCGAGCGCGGGCTGGGGGCAGGGTGCTGAGCTGTGGGTGTGTGTGTGTGGGGGGGGCGGGGGGAGGGGCAGGCCGGCAGCGCCGCTCTGCACAGCCTCCTCCTCCAGGTGCTCCTGCACTCCAGGAGACCTCCTGAGGCTGGAGTTTGGGGCGCTCCGTGTCCCATCACGTTCCCACAACCCAGCCCCTGGCCCGTCACACGGGTGCTGCGCATGAGTTCCCGGGTTCAAGGTGCGGGTCCGGTTTCTGCAGGCCCCTCGGGACCTTGTGGGGGGCGGCGCTCCGCCCTCACCTCCCAGGACCCTGGAGCCCCAGCCATGTGGACCCCGCACCTCGGGCGCCCGGAGCGCCCGCCCCTCCGGAGACTTCGCTCCCCGGCAGGGGACCGGCGCCCAAGCCTCCCCCACCCCCTCGGGAAAGAGGGAGAAGCCCGCTCACTGCGCGGCTGTCCTCCTTTCTGCTCCTAAAGAGGAAGTGGGTTTCCCTCCAAACCTCCAGTTCGGACCTAAGTGTTCCCTGGAATTGAAGCGAAATGACTTTCAGACTAAGTTTTCATTCATTCATCGCTGGCCGGGAGGCAGGGCGGGCCTGGGGCGGGGAGGGTCTGGGGACAGTGAGGACTGACCTGGGCCGGTGGACACACTGCAGCTGCACAGGGATGTGCCATGGACTGTGCGCCCGAAACCTGTGCCGCTGTTTCCCTGTCACCCAGTGCACGCGATAAACCCGCACAATACCACACACACACACTCACACACACACACACACACACACACTCACACACTCACACACTCACACACACACACACACACACACACACTCTCACACACACTCACACACATACACACACACTCACACACACACTCACACACACACACACACACACTCTCACACACACTCACATACACACACTCACACACTCACACACACACACACACACTCACACACATACACACACACTCACACACACTCGCACACACACACACACGCACTCACACACACACACTCACACTCGCACACACACACTCACACACAAACACACACACTCACACACACTCACACACATATACACACACTCACACACACACACACACTCACTCACACACACACTCACACACACACACACACACTCGCACACACACACTCACACACACACACTCGCGCACACACACTCACACACACACACATATACACAGACACATACACACACATTTCTAGCTTTAGGTGAATTTGTTGAAAATTGTCTTTTTTTAAAAAAAAATCTTAATGATTTCAGAGAAGAAGAGAGATAGACACATCAATTATGAGAGAGAATCATTGATCAGAAACTAGGGATCAAACTTGCAACCCAGGCATGTGCCCTGACCGGGAATTGAACTGTGACCTCCTAGTTCATAGGTCAATGCTCAACCGCTGAGCCACACGGGCTGGGCTGGGCTGAGAACCACCTCGCTCAACGCCTGATCACTCTTAGCCTTGGCTCCGCCTCGCCCAGCCCGTCCGCGGGTGACTGGGCCCTGGCCTGTGTCCCTGGTCATGCGGGCGCTGTGCTGAGCGCTGAGCACATGTGGGTTGAACTAAAGCTGAGACCCTGCCTTCACGGAAATCCCAGTCTGTGGGGGGACGTGGAGCAAAGAAAAATAATCAACAGATAGTCACACAAACAAATATATGACAGGTTCCTGGGAGAGAGGAGGGAATTATTTGGGGGCGGGCGGGCGGTGAGCAGGGGGAAGCGTGGCTGAGGCAGATGGGATGGGAGGTGTTTCAGGGCGAGAACCGCAGGTGCAGAGGCCCTGGTGGGAACGTGCCTGGGCCGTGCAGGAGCGCCAGTGGCCGGAGGGAGTGAGAATGCTGGGAAGTGGCGCAGAATGAGGCCGAAGATGCACCGGAAGTCAGACCCTTCGCCACCTCCAAGACAGGGGGGTCCCCCTCAGAGCACGGGGAGCGGCTGGGGGTGTTCGTGGGGGAGGGAGCCGCTGAGGGGTCCTCCTCGCTCAGAGCCCCGCTGGCTGCCTTGTGGAGAGGCTGCCCTGGGAGGCGGGTGGCCCAGGGGGAGGCGGGTGGCTCAGGGGGAGGCGGGTGGCTCAGGGGGAGGCGGGTGGCCCAGGGGGAGGCGGGTGGCCCAGGGGGAGGCGGGTGGCCCAGGGGGAGGCGGGTGGCCCAGGGGGAGGCGGGTGGCCCAGGGGGAGGCGGGTGGCCCAGGGGGAGGCGGGTGGCTCAGGGGGAGGCGGGTGGCCCAGGGAGAGGCGGGTGGCTCAGGGGGAGGCGGGTGGCCCAGGGGGAGGCGGGTGCTCAGGGGGAGGCGGGTGCTCAGGGGGAGGCGGGTGGCCCAGGGGGAGGCGGGTGCTCAGGGGGAGGCGGGTGCTCAGGGGGAGGCGGGTGGCTCAGGGGGAGGTGGGTGGCCCAGGGGGAGGCGGGTGGCCCAGGGGGAGGCGGGTGCTCAGGGAGGGCAGCGGGCAGCGCTGGCGGTGGCCCCGGGGAAAGGCCCAGGCCTGGGCCAGGAGGATGAGGCTCTGGGGCGGAATATTAGCACTTGTATCGGCCACGCTGAAACGTAACCAAAACAATGAGAGTGCTGATTTTAAAGACTCTGTTCTCCACGAGACAAGCGTGCTGTGAGATGCTGGCTCCGCGTGACCAGGGCGAGAAGCTGCGGCTCCACCCATGTTCACACGAGCGCCCGCGAGCCGCACGCCTCTGCCCACAGCCGCTGTGTTCTCCATCTGCCCCACGTTCGCCGGGGTCGCCTCCGGCTGAGGATGAGGATGAGGGAGGAACTGAGGTGGACACAGTGCTAGGAGCAGGGAGCACGGCAGTGGGGGGTCCATGGGGGAGGGCAGGGGCGAGAGGAGGGGCTCAGGGGCTCATCTCAGCCCCCTTCCACGGGACCACGCTCCCCGGGAGCCAGAGGTGGAAGGACCAGGCCCCTGAGCTGCGGGAGCTGAAGCCGGGCCGAGCGCAGTCACCGTGACTCAGCCCCTCTGGCTCCGGCCTCGTGTCCTGCCTTCCACCCAGCAAGTGCCCGCAGAGCCCGGCGCCTCGCGGGAGCACCCGGCCGGCCACCTCACCGAGCCTACAGGGAGGGCAAGGGTCGCCTCCTGATAACCGGGTGCCACCCCAGAGAGTGGGAGCCGTTGGTGGGAGGGTTCCAGGCTGACACAGGCCTGGTCCACACACCTGCTCCGCTCCGCCTCAGAGGGTGCCCCGTCTCTGCCCACCGCCCAGCCCAGGCGCCCGGGCGCCCGAGCCTGCCAGTGTGGCCTTCTGCTGTTCCGGAATGTTCCCATCTGCCCATCCACCCTGGGGTCCTGTCCTTTCCTGTCCCCACTCCTGGAGGCTGCCGCTATCTGTCCGGACCTCATTAGGAGGGATTCCCTAACAGCAGAGACCTCAGGCATAGGCCTCTGCACGCTCACAGACCCCTGGGCCCGCGGCCCCAGAGCCTCCTGCCCCGCGCCTGCCGATAACGTGCACACACCACACGCTAATGACTGCGGTGGACATCTGACAGCTCATGACTGCGGCTTGGCCCCTGCCTCTGTGCCTCTGCCTTTGCTTCTGCTCCTTGCCGAAACACCTCTCTTCTGGTTCAGACACGGTTTCCCGGCCATGATCCTTATCGGAGTCCCTGGAACACCTACGTGCATCCCAATGGCTATGGTTTGGGGGAGGAGGCCGAGAGTCCATGCGGCAGGGGCAGGGATGTGCGAGGAGTGAGTGGCTGATTGTGCAGATCTGCCGCCATCCCCTGCGTGGCACAGAGCAGATGCTGGCAAACGCCGGCGGACGGCTGGCAGATCCTTCCTTTCCCCGCTGACCCCACAGGGCGCCCCCTGGCTGTTCCCACCGGCTCCTGCCTCTTCCCTGATGCTCAGGGGGAGGCCCAGGCTGGCAGGGCTGGGCTGGGGCCTCTGCCTCGCTGTGCCACACAGGGGGCATCTCAGGGAGCTGCGTGACTCTCCCGTCTCCCACCGCACCCCTGCCGAGCTTACGTAACCGGGAGGCAGGGAGCACAGGCGCAGCTGCACTTTGGAAACCTGGAGGCAGTCCAGTCAGGCTGAATCAATCAGCAGAGCCCCCACCCAGGGCAAACACAGCGCGGGCTCCAGGGAAGATTGGCTGGGGCCCCACCCAAGCCTCAAAGACACATTCTGGCATTTAGAGGCCAACAAAGGGCTAATCCCGAGCGGGAGCACCCGCATTTGAATACTGTTTTGGTCTCCTTACACAACACCAGGGAGGGGAGAGGGTGTCAGGCGGAGTGGGCGGGAGGAGGGCTGAGCGGGTGGGGAGAAGGCCCTTAAAAGCATCCCCTGCAGGCCGCTGGGCACCCCAGAGCGCCAGCCGCCCAGCCGCCCAGTCAGGAACCGGACCGTCAGTCAGAGGTAACCCTTTCCTTTCCCCGGCGGGGGCCTGGTGGGAACAGCGCTGCGCTGCCCCTGAGGCCCCAGAGCCCACCCCGGGCAGCTCTGCCGCCCCAGCGCTGGGAGGGGCACCCAGGACTGGAGAAGCAGGGCGCCCCGGGATGGTGGGTGAAAAGCCCCCTCCCTCCCTGAGGGGTGGCAGGCTCAGCAGTAAAGGGAACGGAGGCTGGAGGGGAGCGGGTGCAGTCCTGCTTTGCCACTTGCTGACTGAGAACACCTGACGCCTCGGGCCCCGCTGTCCTCTGTGAAGGGGCCCTAACAGCTCGAGCTCTTTGGGGACCAGAGGAGATGATGAAGGAGCATCCACGGTGCCTGGGCACAGTGGGCCCGGTGAGGTGGGCAGGCCCTGAGGTCAGCGGTGCAGAGGGAGGCGCAGGACTGGGACCGAGTGCCCGCTGCCCTGCCCACGGGGTCTCATGCTGGCCGCCCAGCCATGGCTCCCAGGTCGAGGGCTGCTCTGAGTGATGCGAGGCTGGCAGGGCAGGAGGGCCTTCCTGCTGGGCTGTGTGGCTGGGCTCATGGCCAGCAGGGGCACCAGGGAGAGGGCTCCCTCTGGCCCCCCAAAAGGCCTAGAGAGAGGCCCATGGTACCTCCAGGCTGGGGCATCCTGCATGCCAGCCGGGCCCTGTCTGTGCTGCAGCCTGGAGGGGGCAGCGCCGGGGGGGCGGGGGATCAGAAACCACTTGCAGGAACACACACACACACACACACACACACACTTCCATTTTTTCAAAAGTTATCTATACCATATATAATAATAGATATCATATGTATGACACGTTGTATATATCATATATGCATGTATTACATACATAAATTGTATATGTGGTATACATACATATACTATACATGGTCCGTGTAATTTTTTTTGCAGAATGGAAATAGCCGTATTGTAGCGTTTCTTTCTTTTACTTTTCTTCTGATGTTAGGAGTGAAGCGACGTCTGAAGTGGGGGCCTCTGGGGGACAGCAGGAGCTGCTGAGGGGGGGCTCACGTCGCTGTGACCCCTTTTGTCTCTTTTGCATGTTCTATCATGAGCACTGCCGACCACCTGTATTCAGAGAGTTAACAAATGCTTTATTTTTATTGTTGACACTATAACAGATGTCCCCCACCCCTTTGCCCACCTGTGCCCCCTCCCTCTGGCCACTGTGGTCTGTGTCTGTGGGTACGCACGCATGTTCTTCGCTAATCCCTCACCTCTTTCATCCAGTCCTCTCCTCCCCTCCCCTCCGGCAGCTGTCAGGCTGTTCCATGCATCCATGCCTCTGTTTCTATTTAGTTCACCAGTTTATTTTGTTCATTAGGCTCCCCGTATGAGTGAGATCACATGGTATTTGTCTTTGAGTTATTTCACTTAGCACAATGCTCTCCAGGCCCTCCATGCTGTCTCGAAGAGGTCCTTCTTTTTACCGCTGCATAGTATCTCACGGTGTAGATGTACCACAGCTTTTTATCCACTCCTCTGCTGATGGGCACGTGGGCTGTTTTCAGATCGTAGCTACTGTGAATTGTGCTTCTATTAACACAGGGGTGCATACATCCTTTCTGATTGGTGTTTCTGGTTTCTTGGGATATATTTCTAGAAGTGGGGTCATTGGGTCGAATGGCAGCTGCATATTTAATTGTTCGAGGAAACTCCATGCTGTCCTCCACAGCGGCTGCGCCAGCCTGCATTCCCACCAGCAGTGCACAGGGCTCCCTGTCTTCTCATCCTCGCCAGCACTTGTGTGTTGATTTGTTGATGGTGGCCATTCTGGCCGGTGTGAAGTGACATGTCTCAGTGTGCTAACCACCATTTAACTAGATGACATTCATGGCAGTAAGTTTAGCGCCACTGATTCCTCCCCTCGGGGCTCACCCTGGGCTGCCCTGGGCCCCTCTCCAGGGCACACCCGCGGGAGCCCGCTTCTCTCTCCTCCCTCCTGGGGCACAGGCGCCGCCACAGGTGCTGACACCTCGCCCTGCCTCCCCTCCTCTGCCTCAGCCATCACACAGGGGCAACGAGCCCTTTTAGTTTTATTTAAACTATTTTAAAAATTGATTTTCAGAGAGAGGAGGGGGGGGGGGTCGTGGATCCTTGCTGCCCGCCTGCCCCTGCCGGGAATCACCCGCCCCTTCCGGTAAACAGGCCCCGACACGCACACTGAGGGTGTGTCCCGCTTCTGTTATAAACAAAGATGAACTTTCTTGTCCGTGAACGTCTGGGAACATTGCTGTGGTTTCTGTAAGCGCCCCAGGGCCGCCTTCCCACGGTAGAATCGGTGGGGCCTGGCTCTGCGCGGGCGCCCTGTCCACCTCGGTCCCGAGTCCGGGCGCGCACGGGGTCTGCCTCCCAAGCAAGCAGGGCTTCTGCGAAGGACCCGGCTGTTGACTCCCGGCTCTGCGTTTTGTTTTGGCTGGTCCTCACCCGGGACATGCGCTCCATGGGCCTTTAGAGAGCGGAGAGGGGGACGCACAGAGACATCCATGTGAGAGGCATACATGTGGGAGACATCCATGTGGGAGGCGCACAGATGGCTGCCCCCCATGGGGCTGGAGGCCACCTGCAGCCTCGCCGGGGTTGCCCTGGGCTGGGAATCGAACCCGAGGCCCTTCAGTCCGCGCTCTAACCCCGGAGCGGCGGGCCGGGCGGCTCTGGGTCCGTTAACCGGCCTGGGTGTGCAGTCAGGGCCCCGCGGTCCCCGCCGCCGGGACCTGGGCGCCGGGAGCTCCGGGCGCCCGCCTGGGGCCGGAGCGGAGGCCGGAGGGAGGGTCCGGGGCGGGGAGGGCCTGACCGGCCTTCAGAACTGGGCTCGGTCCCGTCACCCCTTCCCGCCTCCCTGCAGCGAGGGGGGCGTGTTCTCCTGGCGATCGGAGGGCCAGAGAGGCCAGGCGTCTGTCAGGAGGCTGCGGAGGCAAAGAATATCCTTTCCGGGCGCTCCCGGGAGAGGCCCCTTCCCCTACGACACCGAGGAGCCGGAGGAGGGCGCAGGGCGCAGGGAGGAGGGCGCAGGGCGCAGGGAGGAGGGCGCAGGGTGGAGGGCGCGGGGAGGAGGGCGCAGCCCGCCGCTCCAAGCGCCGTGTCGGTCCCCGCAGGCACTATGAGCAAGATCAGCGCGGTGGTGCAGCGCGCCCGGGCCGCCTTCGAGTCCGGCCGCACGCGGCCCCTGCAGTTCCGCATCCAGCAGCTGGAGGCGCTGCGGCGCATGATCAAGGAGCGCGAGAAGGACCTGGCGGGCGCGCTGGCCGCCGACCTGCACAGGGTGCGCCCCCTCTTCTCCCCAAGGGGCGTCCCCCCCCACTTCTCCCCAAAGGGCGCCCCACCCCTCAAGCCTCCCCAAGGGGCGCCCTCCCTATCCCCACTCCCCTTCAGGCCCCCCATCCCTTCAGGCACCTGACACCTGTGCCCAGACCTGCAGACCCACCCACCGCCCCATGGCTCCCCTCAGCCCGGTTCCCCTGCGCCCTCCCCCGCCGCCCGGGGAGACTGCGGCCCCCATCACCCCCGCAAGCGGGACAGGCCTGGCTAGGAGGCACAGATCATGTCCCATTTGGCAGATTGGGAGACTGAGGCCAGGAAAGGTAGCAGGTCGGTCAGGGTCGCCCACGGTCGCCCACTCAGCGCTGTGGGCTGGGGGCTCACGGGCCTCTCCCTGCAGAACGAGTGGAACTCGTACCACGATGAGCTGGTGTACTGCCTGGAGGAGATCGACTACACCATCAAACACCTCCCGGAGTGGGTGCAGGACGAGCACGTGGAGAAGACCGCCCAGACACAGCAGGACCAGTGCTACATCCACTCGGAGCCGCTGGGCGTGGCGCTCATCATCGGCACCTGGAACTACCCCTTCGACCTCACGGTGCAGCCCATGGTGGGCGCCATCGCTGCCGGTGCGGGCCGGGGGACGGGGAGGGAGGGAGGGAGGCCACTGTCCCTCTCTGCGGGAGGCCGGGCCGGGCTGGAGCAGAGGCGCTGGGCCGGGGGTGTGAGGGCCTGTGTCCACTGGGGCCGCGGGAGCAGGCCTCCCGGCCTCCAGGCCCCGCCAGCCTCCCACACCCCGCGGCGCCCTCCCTGCCGCGGGCCGCCTCCCTGCGATGTGCCAGGGTTTCCTCCAGGCGCCTCCCCTCTCTCCCTCCTCCCCGGTCTCATCCATGGGGACACAGGCCTGTGGCCTCTCCTGCCAGGGCACAGGAGGAGGGAGGCGGCAGGCTGGGTCCCTGGGGGGCGGGGAAGGGGGCACAGGGCGCTGACTCTGTGCTTTGCAGGGAACGCGGTGGTCATCAAGCCCTCGGAGCTGAGCGAGCACATGGCGAGCCTGCTGGCCACCCTCATCCCGCAGTACCTGGACAAGGTGCGCCCCGAGAGCCGCCCGGGTGGGGACCGCTGGCCTCTGCCTCTGGGGCGGGCCCTGAGCGGGGGGGGGGTGTGTGTACGGGGGGGGGCTGCGTGGCTGTGGCTGCCGGCGGGGAGGGGGGTCCTCTCTGAGCCTCGCTCTCCCCTTGGGAAGGATCTGTACCCGGTGATCAATGGGGGTGTCCCGGAGACCACGGAGGTGCTCAAGGAGAGGTTTGACTACATCCTGTACACCGGGAGCACCGGCGTCGGCAAGATCGTCATGGCGGCCGCGGCCAAGCACCTGACCCCAGTGACCCTGGAGCTGGGCGGGAAGAGCCCGTGCTACGTGGACAAGGACTGCGACCTGGAGGTCGCCTGCCGGTGAGGCTCAGCGCCCGTGGGAGCTGGGGCCATGCTGACTGCCGGCTCCCGGCACCGCGGCTGTGGGGGGGAGACACACACACAGGCCGTCCCTGCCCTGCGGGCCTGGGCCTGGGCCGTCCCGGGGGCCGCGAGGGGGACCCGCAAGCCCGGGAAGGCAGGAGGGGAGAGGAGAGGGGAGCTCAGCTTCCCCTCCCACGGGGGCAGGGACCCAGGGCTGGGCTCAAGAGCACAAAGGCTGTCCGCCCAGACATCCCCCGAACCCTGCTCTCGCTGGTGAGGGAAAGATGGGGGGGGGGGGGAGGGAGCATGTCCAGGGCCAGGGGGCGCCTCAGCCAGAATCTGCAGCCGCCCCCTGAGGCCTGACCTGAGCGGCGGGACAGGGCGCCGGCCCGCAGCCTCCGGTGAGAACACGTCTGGCCCGGTTTCCACAGGCGCATCGCCTGGGGCAAGTTCATGAACAGCGGCCAGACCTGCGTGGCCCCCGACTACATCCTCTGCGACCCCTCCATCCAGGGCCAGGTGGTGGAGAAGCTGAAGAAGGCCGTGAAGGTGAGCGCGGCCAGGGCGGCTGCAGTGCAGGCGGGCGCGGACTTCCGAAAGCTGGGTTCTTCTCTGACCATAAAAGCCACCCTCACTCTGTAGATAATTTGGAAAAAGATTAAAAAGCATAAAGAAGGGAAACGTCCCCCGGAATCCTGCCACCCACGACAGCGGCTGCCGCCCCCTCCCCGGGCCTGTCTGTGGCCTCAGCCGCCCCCGAGCGCCCGCCGGGCCGTGTGAGCGCCGCCCGGGCCTGGGAGCGGCAGTGCCCGCGCTGCGCCCGGCGGCCTTGGTGTCCGTGGTGCCCGGCCGGTGCCTGTGCCCTCCCAGCCGCCACCCCCCGGCCTCGGTGGCGGCCAGGCCCCGTCCCTCTCTGAGGCCTGTCCCCTCGCCCACAGGAGTTCTATGGGGACGACGCCAAGAAGTCCCGGGACTACGGGAGGATCATCAGCCCCCGGCACTTCCAGAGGGTGATGGGCCTGCTGGAGGGCCAGAAGGTGGCCTACGGAGGCACCGGGGACGCAGCCGCCCGCTACATAGGTGTGTGCCCTGCCAGCGCGGCCAGGGCCCTGCACGTGGGCAGCAGCAAGTGGGCACAGATACCTGGAGAGCAGACAAGCCCTGGGGGGGGGCGGGTAGGGGAGTGGTGCAGGCCTGGGGCGGAGAGTGACAGCCTGGCCCAGCCCAGAAGCCCCGCCCCCAAGGCCTAGAGGGCAGCTCCCCCCCCCCACCAATGCAGCAGGGGGTGGCAGCACCACAGGGGCCGGGCAGGGCTGGGTGAGGACGATCGGCCGAGCCTCCAGGCGCCAGGAGGCTGGAGGCTTCACAGGGGCTCCGGTGGCCTGGGAGGCCGTCAGGGGGGAAGCCGGGCCCCCACTGCGGTCTGGGGGGCTGACTGCGGCTTCCCGCCAGCCCCCACCATCCTCACGGACGTGGACCCCGAGTCCCCGGTGATGCAGGAAGAGATCTTCGGGCCCATCATGCCCATCGTGACCGTGCGCAGCCTGGAGGAGGCCATCCGCTTCATCAACCAGCGCGAGAAGCCGCTGGCGCTCTACGTGTTCTCCAACAACGACAAGGTGGGCCGGCCCCCCGCTCCCCACCCCGCCCCCCACCTCCCGCCAGGCCCGGACAGCCCGCGCCCCGCGCCCCGCGGCCTGGGACCCGTGCCCGCAGCCCGGGCGCCGCCGCGCCCCCGCCCCCCTGGGCCTGGGCAGCGGGAGGGAGACCGCCCGGCCGCGCCCCAGCTGGCTCCCGGGCTCAGGGGTGCCCACCAGGAGCCTGAGGGGTGCGCTGGGTCCCCGGCAGGTGATTAAGAAGATGATTGCCGAGACGTCGAGCGGCGGCGTGACGGCCAACGACGTCATCATCCACCTGTCCGTGCACACCCTGCCCTTCGGGGGTGTGGGTGAGTCTGCCCGCCTGCCCTCCGCGGGTCCCTTCCCGCCCCGGATGGGAACTCAGGGCCGGAGCCGTCCTGGCCCCGCTCCACCCTTTCCCTGTGCCCTCCGCCGGCCTGCGTGCCCGCGGCCGCCCTCAGCCCCTGGGGGCCCTGGGGCCGCCCGCCCAGGAGCTCCGCCCTCTGCCCAGCAGGTCCCCTCATCCCGGGCTCTGTGTGGTTCCGGGGTGGCCGCTAGGGGGCGCCAAGAGCTGGCTCCCGGAGGGTCTGGCCTGGCGCGGGCTGAGCCGCCGGTCTGTCCGTCCCCAGGGAACAGCGGCATGGGCTGCTACCACGGCAAGTTCAGCTTCATCACCTTCTCCCACCGCCGCTCCTGCCTGGTGAGGTCCCTGCACAAGGAAGACCCCTTCAAAGCCAGATTCCCGCCGAGCATGCCCAAGGTGAGCGGGGGACCAGGCTGCGGGGAGCCCGGGCTGCGGGGAGCCGGGAGCCTCCGGGCCTGGGCCTGCGCGGGACCAGGCCTCACTCCTCTCCCCGCCCTGTGCTCCTCACAGATGGCCCGCAACTGAGCCTGCCGCTCCTGCCGCCACGGTGCCTCACTGCTCCTGCAGCCCCTCCCGCCCCTCCTGCCCCTCGCCCCCCCCCCAAGCCCCTGCCCCCTTGCTGGACACGCAGGACCAATAAAGTTTTCCAAACGGACGCCTGCGTGTGCGTGCTTCTCTGCAGCCCCGCACCCAGCCACCCACAGTCTGGTCCCATCCCCACCCACGGCACCCTGACCGCGGAGAGGGGAGGGCTCCCCAGAGCCTCACATGAGCACCCACTCGGCTCACAGCAAGAGGCCCTGCGTGCGGAGATGTTCGCCTTTCATCCAAACTCGGGGTGCCGGCTTCACCTCCGGGGTGTCTGCGGAGGCTGCCCAGGAGGCTGTGCCTCCAGAACCAAGACCCAAAGCACTCCCCACACTCCTCCCCGACCCAGCCAGGCCCCAGCTGCCAGCCGGACCCCTGGGAGACTTCAGGGCAGAAGGCAGCGGGCCTCAGGATCCACCGTGCGGGGGCGGGATGGGGGGCTGGCCTCAGGGTCTGAGGGCCCAGATGGGATCCAGTGACACAGTCTGGAGCGGGGCTTCGGGCAGGGAAGGAGCAAAAATCAGGTGGGGGCGGGTGGGGGCGGGTGGGGCAGGCTGCGGGGTGCCCGCCTGCTGGTCCTTCAGCGGTGCCCTCTGGGCAGCGGGGCGCTGTGCAGAGTCCGGTTGGGGAGGAGCGGCTGGTGCTCACAAACTTCACCACAGCACAGCCGGCCACACTACCCCCTCCCATGGGCGGGACAGATGGTGTGCAGCCCCGCCTCGGTCCTCACCCCATGCTCGTCTCTCCCCAATGGCATGGGGGGGGGGGGGGTCTCTGCCCAGCAAAGGCCAACCCTCCCCGTGGCCAGGTCCTGCCTCTCCAGCCTTGACTGCTGATCCCTCTCTGCACACCCTCCTCTCTCCGCCATTGCCTGCCCCCTGTCCCCCTGTCCCCCTGTCCCCTGTCCGGTGTCTGCACTGGGTATTTCCAGGCCAGTAGCTCAGCTCACATTCCCAAACCCCAACACAAGCCAAGAAGCCCTCAGGCAGCTGCCCAGGCGTCACCCCTCTAGTGAGGGGCCGGGAGGGCGCGGGCAGACGGAACAGGTGGGGATCACTAAATATTCACCTTGTGCAAATATTCAAATGCCTGAGTCTAACAAAACCACAATTTTCTAAAAACCCACCGCCCTCTAGCTCCTGCCTCATTCCTCCTCCCTTCCTGCCATCTCACCCCGCCCTCAGGGAGCCTCCATCACCCCCAGTCCCTGAGCCACCAGCCCCTGTGGACAGGCCCCAGTCATTCCCTGCTGCCCCCTCCCCCGCCTGGCCACCCTCCTCCCGGCACTGCTCCATCTCTGGTCTCTGGGACCCCACACTTCACCAGTTTCTCCCCAAAATGAAGTCTCCAGCTCTGGCCCCTGAGCCTTGACTCCTGTGTTTAACTGCCCTCTTGGCATGAACTTGGATTCTTTTTTTTTTTTTTTTAAATATATTTTATTGATTTTCTTACAGAGAGGAAAGGAGAGAGATAGAGAGCTAGAAACATCAATGACAGAGAAACATCGACTAGCTGCCTCTTGCACACCCCCTACCGGGGATGTGCCCGCAACCAATGTACATGCCCTTGGCCGGAATCGAACCTGGGACCTTTCAGTCCATAGACCGACACTCTACCGATGAGCCAAACCGGTTTGGCTGAACTTGGATTCTTAATAGAACTCTTGATTTCCCCGCTAAGCCAACGTGCCTCATCCTCAGAGGACTGCTCACGCCCAAACCTAGGACTGACCACTCCTGCCTTCCTTCGGGGCCAGGGCCTCCGCAAACCGGGGCGCCTCCCCTCCCGCTCCCGCTCCCCACGCCCACAGCTTCCCGGTGCTCTTCCTCCTCCTCCTCCCTCACAGCTCCGTCTGCCTGAGACCCGGGCTCTCCTAGCAGAAGAGCCGATCCTGCCACTGCCACCCTGAGGACAAACGATGAGAAGCCAGAGGCTCACCCCCCACCTCCCGTCAAAAATGAAAGGTCCTCCTCCCCTCCCGCCTCCCTCCCTTCACTTAGGCGCTCACGTTAGAAGGCAAACAGGCCTGTGACCAGCTTTACAAGCCACGGCTGTTTCTCTCAAGCACCTGGGAGCCCTCTCTCTGAAAGGCCGTCCAGGGAGACAGCGCCCCTGGGCCGTGCTCTGAGCTGCAGAGCCGCTGTCACAGCAGGAGAGTCTGCTTCTCCCCGGATAAGGCCAGCGGACTCAGGGGTCTCCCCACGGCAGGCCCGGGGAGCTGCGTGGCGATGGGGCTGGCGGCTAGTCAGCCTGCAGCCTCTAGCTGCGGGTGGCAGCTTCTTTCTGTCTCCACTCTCAGCCTCAGCGCTGCCTGTGGCTGCATCCTGTTCTGGCCGCATGCCTAGTCAATAATCCCATATAATAAAGATGTAATATGCAAATTGACCATGATGCCAACACACAAGATGGCCTCCCTTATATGGTCAAAGATGGCTGCCCCCATGTGGACACAAGATGGCCACCACAAGATGGCCAGCAGGGAGGGCAGTTGGGAGGGACCCAGGCCTGCAGGGGAGGCAGATGGAGGGGGACCAGGCCTGCAGGGAAGAACAGTTGTGGGGGACCAGGCCTTCAGGGGAGGGCAGTTGGGAGGGACCAGGCCTTCAGGGGAGGGCAGTTGGGAGGGACCAGGCCTGCAGGGGAGGGCAGTTGGGGGGGACCAGGTCTGCAGGGGAGGGCAGTTGGGGGGACCAAGTCTGCAGGGAAGGGTGCTCAATACATATTTCAGTAAAGGAATTTAAGGGCATCCTTGGTGTTTGGTTGCTCTGAGTCCTTTTTCCTGCATCTTCTCATCTGAAATTTCCCTGTTTTAGACGACTACAAGCTCACACGAGCCAGTTGTGAGGGAAGCCATGTGAATGACAAAGACAGGGTCCTGATTAGAGACAACCAGTGCCCGTCCTCCCAGCACTGGGCCCCCAGCCACGGCTCTGATAAGCCAGAGCGGAGCCACGAAGGCAGGAGGAAGGGGAGAGCAGCGGCTGCTCCTTCTCCCATCGCCCACTCCGCCAGCCCTGCAGAGGCTGTGGCCTGTTCACGGGCCAGGGAGCTGGGGTTCGGGAGGCATGTCATTGGCTCACCGCGCAGTGACCGCACCCGTCTCTGGAGGCCTGCCCCTTCCTGACACCCACGCTGAGTGGCTCAGAGGAGGGTGGGGGGTGGGGTGGTGGTGGGGGAGAACGGGGCGTGGGGAGGAGTGGCTCAGGTTCTGAAAGGCTCCCCCTGGCTGTTCACCGCGGGGGGATGAAAGCACACACACACACACACACACCCCTCTCCGCCCTCCTGTTTCTGTTTACTGTCATCAGTATAACCTCCAGTTTACAAGGCAACCGTTTATCCGCAGTGTCCTCACCTGGCCCACTCTGGAGACCTCCGTTTTCACCCTGGATCTGAACTCAAAAGAAAACAGTTGGAATAAACCCGATCCTGCCCCAACAAAACTGTGATTCATTTCCTGTTTCCCCTTTCTACTGTGGTTGTTTTTAAATAAAGGAATGGGCTGAAAGAAATCTGTGTGCAATTATGAGTCAACTTTTCTAAACAATTGCCATGGCCCAAACATCAGTGTCCAGATTCGTCTCGGCTCTCGCGTTACCAGCGAGAGCAGCGGCATTTCTCGGTCCCTTACCAGGTCAAGGGCACGGAGGCAGCCTGGCAGCACGCCTCAGGGGCCATTCTTCAGTTCAAACCCCCCCTCCCCCCTCCACTAAAACTAAACAAGAGAAAAGATAATAAAGACAAACAAACACAACCGGTTGTAGTCAGAGTCTCTTTTAAATGCTGCATTTTGGCTGTTGTTATTCAACAGGAGGGAAGATTTTCTTCACTCACTGGTGGTGGAAAAACAGACCAGGTTGGTATGTTTGACACACTGACATGTGATTGGGTGGCTTAGTCAGGATGGTGAGGCTATGCTGCAGTAACGAGTGAACCCCCAAAGTCTGTGGTTAACACAACAGAAGGTTGTGCCCCACAGAGTCAGCTGCTCTGAGCATCCCCACGCCAGGGCACCCCCTCACGCCCCACGCGCAGTGGAAAAGGTGCAAGGCCACGTGGAGGAACATTTTTTTTTAAATAAATCTTTATTGCTCAGATGATTACAATTGTTTCTCCTTCCCCTCCCCCCCATAGCTCCCTTTCACCCTGTTCCCGCCCCACCCTCTGCCCTTTCCTCACCCCCATTGCCCTCATCCATAGGTGTATGATTTTATTCCAGTCTCTTCCTGCACCCCCACCCCCCTTCCCCCTGATAATTATCAGTCCACTCCCTTTCTTTGCCCCTGATTCTATTATATTATAGTCACTAGTTTATTCTGGAGGAATACTGTTATTCGTTGAGCAGCAAATGTCTGTGTCACGTAGACAAGAACAAACGGACAAAGACCACCTGGGAGGAGGGCAGGCTGTGCTGAGGAGGGAGAATCTGCTGTGTTTAGAGACACCAGTTGAGGAGTTGACCGCGAGAAAGGCTCATCACACATCCCTGTCACAGGTCGGAGACCACCCCTGGCCTGCAGCGACTGTCTCTCCGCCCCCACCTCCTCCGGGGCGCTGCCCCCCCAGACCTCCCTGGTGCCGGTCTCTCTAAAGGTAACGGCGAAGTCCACCATCTCGCACTCTAGGACACGGAGTGACGCCTGGCCCCCCTGTGTCTGAGGCTCTCGGGCCCTCCTCCGGCCACAGTCAGCCCTCTCCGGCTTTCCCGCCTCTGCAGCAGCTTCCCGGCTGGCGGGCCGAGGGGCCCTGGTGAGCAGCAGAGGCACCAGAACCCCCACTTTGTTCAGACATTCACCTCAAGGAAAGGCCACTTTGTCCCCAGGTCAGAGATAAATCCCCCCAAGTAGTCTAAATCAGGAATATTGTAACAACTTTAGGAACTTAAAAACAATACTAATGCCTAGGATCCTAAGCTTAAACATTTTTAACAGACTTTATTTCTTTTAAAAAAAATTTTCATTGACTTCAGAGAGGAAGGGAGAGGGAGAGAGAGAAACATCAGTGATGAGAGATAATCAATGACCGGCTGCCTCCTGCACGCCCCACACTGGGGATGGAGCCCGCAACCCAGGCCTGTGCTCGGACCGGGAATTGAACTGTGACCTCCTGGTTCATAGGGCGATGCTCAACCACGGAGCCACACCACCAGGCTAGACTTTATTTCTGATGGCAGTTTTAGGCACATGGCACAGCCGAGTCGAAAGGACAGAGATTTGCCGTCCACCGCCTGCCCCCCGCGCACAGCCTCCCATGGGCAGCGTGCCGAGCGGCGCTGTTGTTACGACGATGGGCCTTTATAGGTAGATCATCCTCATCTTCCGAGCATCTGACGCTGGCTTCAGAGGAGGCGGGTTAATCTGTAAGGAGGCCCGCAGGTGGAGTTAGCGTGAGGCCGAGAGCCAGCAGGGGCAGTGAGACGCAGAAGCTGCTTGTCTGGCTGGAGCTGCGCTGAGGACGGGTGCCCGCTGTGGCTGTGGGTCTGGGGCGGTCACCGGCCTCGGGGAGGCTCTCTCAGTGAAACAGCAGCAGAGGGCTGTCCCCTCGCTCAGCCTGTGGGGCGTCTGGGTGTGACCGTTGGGGTGGTGGCCCCTGTGCCCAGAGGCCCCCAGGGCGGCAGAAGCTGGAGACAGCCGCCCTCGGAGGAGGTGCTGAGCGGGGAGCCACCCTCTCCAGGACTCCAGGACTCTGGTCCCCTCTTTGTGACACTAAACTGTCCCTCCCCTACTTTTCGGTAACCACTGTGAAGGGAGTTCTCAGCTATTTACATTCGAATAGTGGATGGGGATCCCCCATTGTTTTCAGGACAGGCCTGGCCTGCCCCCCTCAGCGGTCCATCTCTCCCTCTCGCCTGCCCCCCTTCCCCTGCAGTGACTCCCCGCAGGCTCACCTCTCTCCTCCCTCCTCTCCATCCTTGTCCTCCTTTTCCATTTACTCTCGCTCTTCCTGAGCCACTGTCAGGTCCCTGCCGCAGGGTCAGGATGATGCTCCCCACCCAACGCCCTGCTTGCCCTGAGCGCTCCCCACCCGGCGGCTGCAGGGGACTTTGGGGGTGCACCCGGCTGTGGCCCCCATCACCGGGCCTGAGTCTATCGGACCAGAACAGGAAATGGAAATCACTGGAGGCATTTTCAACAGGAAGTAGTTAACACAGAGAACGAGGCTCTACCTGGTCAGGGGAGGGCCTGGCCTCTGGGAGCTGCCCCCAGGAAAGCTCCCTCTACCTCTGCCTCCTCCAGGCTCACTCTGTGCCGGGCAGGGGCACTGCCCCTCCACCGCCTCCTGACCCAACGAAGCGGCCTGGCCACTGCTGGCTGGTGCGGGCCCCGGGCCCTGCTTGCTTACTGGCCACGCAGTCATCAAGCACGTCTCACAGACAGAACTTCCTTCCTACCTACAGCTCTGGCTGCGAGGGCCTGTGGACTCTCCCGCCAGGGGGTTAGTGATAGAAACAGCATCCTTTTCTCCGTTTATGCAAAGTTTTGAAAATGCCAACTGGTGTGGCCTGTGCTGCTTAACTTCTCTAAGGGCAACAGAGGCTGTCCGGGCGGGCAAGGCAGCCCATGCTGGTCACAGGCCGCGGCGCTGACAGCCTCAGGCAGGCCTCGGACCCAGAGCCAGCGCCTGGGGAGCATGTGCTCCTGGGGTTGCAGCCCCACTCACACCCCAGGCTCCAGGGCTGGCCTCCGCCTCTGGGCTCCTGCCCGGAAGGTCATCGGCGCCATGGCAGCCCTTCCCTGCGGGGTCCTGAGTGAGCTGCTGGCGCTCTGGTCTCTGCCAACACTGCGGATGGGCCTTAGCCTCTGAGCAGAGCAGGAGGCGAGGGAGGCAGAGGCTGCGGGGAGGGAGGCTGGGCTGGGGAGGGGTCTGCACCTGTGTGCTTTAAATCCTGTTCCTCCTGTGACAAGGTGCCCAGGTAACTCCGTGGCCGCCCGGGGAACACTGCCCTCGCCTGGCCCGGCACTGCCTGCACAGATCCTCTTGCCTTTGAGCCAGGGCCAGACATGAGCTCACATGTCCTCATGTGACCTCTGGGGAAAGAGAAGTTTGTTAGTAACTGTTGTGCTTGAGAAAGACAACAGCTCTCTGCTCCCCACAGCCTGTCTGCCTGGGAGGTGTTTGTGGGCTGGGGATCGTGGAACACCTTTAAAAAAGAGATTGAAGAAGATATAAACAAGTGGAAGAATAAACCATGTTCATGGATGGGTAGAATTAACATCATTAAAATGTCCATACTACCCAAAGCAATCAGTAGATTCAATGCAATCCCCATTAAAATATCAATGCCATATTTCACAGCTCTAGAACAAATACTCTAAGAATTTTATGGAATCAAAAAAGACACAATAGCCACAGCAAGCTTTTGAAAGAAGAATAAAGTTGGAGGGATCTCAATACCAGATATTAAGCTATATTACAAAGTCACTGTACTCAAAACAGCCTGGTATTGGCATAAGAACAGAATATAGATCAATGGAACAGAACAGAGAACCCAGAAATCAACCCAAACCATTATGCTCAATTAATATTTGACAAAGGAGGCAAGAGCATATGATAGATTAAAGACAGTCTCTTCAATAAATGGTGTTGGGAAAATTGGACAGGTATATGCAAGAAAATGAAACTAGACCATCAAGTTATACCATACACAAGAATAAACTCAAAATGGGTAAAAGACCTAATGTAAGTAGGGAAGTCATAAAAATCCTAGGAGAAACCAATGGCAGCAAAATCTCAGACACCTCTCATAGCAAGATGTTTATGGATATAATTCCTAGGACAAAGGAAACTAAGGAGAAAACAAACACATGGGACTACATCAAAATAAAAGCTTCTGCACAGCAAAAGAAACTATCAGCAAAGTGAAAAGGGAGCCCCCTGTATGGGAGAACGCATTTGCCAATGATACATCTGATAAAGAGTTAATTTCCAAAATATATAAAGTACTCATACAACTCAACAAAACGAAGACAAACAATCCAATTAAAAAATGGGTAGAAGACCTGAACAGACACTTCTCCAAAGAGGATATACAGATTGCTGAGAGACATATGAAAAAATGCTCAATGTCACTAATTATCAGAGAAATGCAAATTAAAACGACAATGAGGTACCACCTCACACCTGTCAGAATGGCCACCATCAACAAATCAACAAATGACAAGTGCTGGCAAGGATGTGGAGAAAAGAGAATCCTAGTGCACTGCTGGTGGGAATGCAGACTGGTGCAGCCACTGTGGAAAACAGTATGGAGTTTCCTCAAACAATTAAATATGGTACTGCCATTCGATCCAGTGACACCACTTCTAGGAATATATCCTAATAAACCCAAAACATCCATCAGAAAGAATGTGTATACCCCTAGGTTCATAGCAGCACAATTTACAATAGCTAAGGTCTGTAAACAGCCCACATGCCCATCAGCAGATGAGTGGATAAAAAGCTGTGGGACATTTACACCATGGAATACCATGCAGTAGTAAAAAAGAAGGATCTCTTACCCTTTGAGGCAGCATGGAGAAAGACAAGTATCACATGATCTCACTCAAATAAATAATAATAAACTAGGAACAAAAAAGATCCAGAGACATGGAAGCATGGAACAGACTGATGAATTTCAGAGGGAAGGAGGGAGGGAAGAGATTACCCAAAAACTTACCTGCATATATGCATAGTCCATTGGTAGACAATAGTGCAGGGAAGACGTGGGGTGGGTGTGGGATGGAGGTGGTAATCAGGAAGGCAGGCAGGTATAAAAATTTATCTTTATTTATATGTTCAACAATAAAGATAAAATTTTAAAAAATGAAGGTTAGCATATCTATCTACCTGAAAAGGTTGGTATAAGACCAATTAAAAAAATGCTAATGCTGTTGGTCTAATTAGCACATAATGTAGAGACATCTCTACCTGCATATGCTATTACATTAACACATACACTTCCACACTCAACAAAACACACTCTCTGGGAAATCTGCAGGAATCAACACGCCACAAGCCAAGCCCAAGCTGTTTGTTTTAGTCTTTTCCTATCCCTCCTTCTCTTTCTCCTTCTTCAATAAGATTTGTTATGCAACAAGATTCACTATGTAGCTGATTGACTTAAGAACCCAAGGACTTTTTCAGTGTTCATTGACGTAAAGGGAAAATCTGGCCTATTCATCAATCGGGCTCCTCTAGTCTCTGTCAGCGATTTTCAACCTTTTCCATTTCATGGCACACATAAGCTAATTACTAAGATTCCGTGGCACACAAAAAATAGATTATATTTTTTGCCAACCTGGACAAAAAGTAAAATAAAATAAAAATAGGTACAATTTAGATTCATCACACCAGACGGCTATGCTGTGCTGGCCGCTGTCATGTTTTTATTTGATAATCTAAGGGAAGAGTGGTCAGTGCCCTGACTGAATGGTCAGGTGCTGCGTGATTTACTTTTAAATAAATCTTTATTGTTCAGATTATTACAGTTGTTCCTCTTTCCCCCCCTATAGCTCCCCTCCACCAGGTTCCCACCCCGCCCTCTGCCTTTAACCTCTCTCTCCCCCCGCACTGTCCTTATCCATAGATGTACGATTTTGGTCCAGTCTCTTCCCAACCCCTACCCCCACCCCTTTCCCCCAAGGATGACCACTCCACTCCCTTTCTATGCCCGATTCTATTATATTTGCCAGTTTATTCTGTCCATCAGATTTTTTATTCACTTGATTTTTAGATTCACTTGTTGATAGACTAGAGGCCCGGTGCACAAAATTTGTGCACGGGGGCTGGTGGGTTGTCCCTCAGCTCAGCCTGCACCCTCTCCAATCTGGGACCCCTTGAGGGATGTCCAACTGTCCGTTTAGACCAGATCATGGTGGGATCGGGCCTAAATCGGCAGTTGGACATCCCTCTCACAATCCAGGACTGCTGGCTCCCAACTGCTTGCCTACCTGCCTGCCTTCCTGATTGCCCCTAACTGCTTCTGCCTGCCAGCCTGATCACCCACCAACCACTCCCCTGCCAGCCTGATTGCCCCTAAATGCCCTCCTCTGCAAGCCTAGTCACCCCTAACTGCCCTCCCCTACAGAGTTGATCACCCACAACTGCTCTCCCTTGCAGGCCTAGTCTCTCCCAACTGCCCTCCCTTGCTGACCATCTTGTGGTGGTCATCTTGTGTCCACATGGGGGCAGCCATCTTGTGTGTTGGAGTGATGGTCAATTTGCATATTACTCTTATTAGATAGGATTTGTTATTATTCAGGTATGACCAGGGCAAGAGATCAGGACACAACTGCCATTGAAAAGATCATTTCTTACACTAAGTTCCCAAGGGGAGGGCACTCCATGTCACTGGGACCACAGTGGGGAGCCCCAGGGTCAGTCGGGAGGGGAGCGTAGGCAAGAGCGTTCAGTGTCCCTTCCTGGGAAGGAAGGGTTTACGATGGTCACATTGGAATGACTCCCGCCGGCCCGGGTGTCCAGCAGCGGGCTCGGGTGGTTAGGGCAGAAGGTGGGAACGCATAGGGTGCCGGGCTGCGCATGCGGGGTTGGTTTGGCGTGACAGGTGCAGAGCTGATTGTATCCCCAGGAGTGGCCAGCTCCCGGCAGGCAGTCCCTTCAGTGCCAGCAAGGCCCCCAAGATGCAGTGTCAAGGACACAGAACAGAAAGGCCAGGTGAACCCAGGCGACCTCTGTGTATAAAGCGAGTGTGAGCTGAGTGTGACCTGCAGCCTGCAGGGCTGCTCGGCTACCGGGGCAGCTGCCCACAGTGCTGGCGGCCTTCTTCCCGCGGACACGATGCAGCGCCCGGCTGGGAGCAGGGAGGCCAGAGCCGGAGGCCGGGAGGAGGCCCGATGAAGGAGGGCGGGGAGGAGGCTGCGCAGAGCCGGGCATGGGGGCAGCCTGAGGGCGGGAGCAGAGCTGGCCTGGCTTTCCCTGGGGCAGAGCCTGGCCGGGAGCTTCGTTGGTGAGAGCGGGTCGGATGCACCAAGGTTGTGGGTTTGGCCCCGGGAAGTCACAGACAAGAAGCAGCAGTGAGTGCGCAAATAAGTGGAACCACATGATGCTTCTCTCTAATCAATAAAGAAATGTTTGTTTGTTTTTTTAAAAAAAGGAGTAAGGATTGTCTTCTACAGAGCAGAGAGTATTTGTAGCAAGGTGGTGGCAGTGGCCAGCCAATAAGAATTCCAGCCAGAGGACGGCAGCTGGGGAGACGGCTCTGGGAACGGCACAGAGAAGGTGACGAGGCCTCCGCGTGGAGCCGCAGGGTCACCAGGAGGACCGCTGGGCGCTGCCACGTCCGGCCCTGGCCGTGGCGCGTGGTAACCGGCGGGTTAATGAGGTGCCTCCGGGCACAGGCCGCCCCGGAGGACGGGCTGCACCAGGGGGTGCCCTTTGGGTTCGAAGGCTCGAGTCACTGTTTTCTAACCTCACGGCGTTTTCTGGCGTTAAAACTCAGAAATCAGCAGGCTCCGGAAGGCGGGAGGGCGAGCCCCCTCGGGGAGGCCGAGGGACACCTCACTGCTCCGGATGGTGAAGTGTAACCAAGTACAGGAGCTGACAGTTAACAAGTAACCGAGTAAACAGGCCTGGCTCCCCGTGCCAGGCAGCACCGGCGTCAGCTGCCCGGCCGGCCGTCCCAGGCTGCGGCTGGCCGTGGCATGTGGGGTGCAGGCAAGGGCACCCGCTGCCCAGCAGGCTCCTCTTTGGGGTTGGAAGGGGTGCAGGGGCTCGCAATGACCCTGCTCCCCTTGTCCTCCCGGTCCCTCAACAGGACTTGGTAGCTTTGGGGCCCTCCTCATGGTGAGTCCCGGCCCCTGCCAGGCGGCGGGAGACCCTCTGTTCTAGCTCAGGGCCTCGGCGCGGAGACGGAGGATGGAGAGCGCCTGTGATGGCCCCGGAGGGAGCTGTGGAGGCTGCCCCGCAGTCCGGGCAGAGAGGCTGCTTTTAGGCTGCGGCTTCCACAGGCCCTGCAGTGGCTGCTCCCCCGCCAGGCCTCGGAGGCCGGGCTGCACAGCGGGGCCTGGGGAGACGCACGTCCCCACGCCGCAGTCCCTGGAGCGCCGGCGACAGGAGGCACCACTGCCGGCCTCCGCCCTCCCGCTGACAGGGACCCCGAGGCTCAGTCACCTTCAGCAGAGGAAGCCAAACAGCTGCGCGCCTGCCCGGCCCTGGAGGGGCGCGGGGCCCAGTGCCTCACTGTTCTCTGCCCGCCTTCTGTGCCGTGTGCCAGCCATGCCAGGGGCAGTGCCGTCCTCTCGTCCCCCTCGGTTGGTGGTAAGGGCACCGCTTAGTGCCCAGGCTGTAATATTCCACTAGGAGCTCGGCAGAGGAGGAAGAACACATCGCCAGGTGCCCGGTGCCCAAACTGGGAACGTTTTGCGGAGGAGGCCCGGTGGTGTGGGCGGCACGCCCGCAGAGCCACAGGAGGGCGTGGCGAGCATCTCCTGTCCGGTTCCTCCTCCATGCAGCTCCCGGCTGGGCGCTCTGGGACGGGAGCCTCGCCCCCCGCCCCTCCGCCCCAGGTCAGCTGTCCTGCCTGCACGTCCCGGGCCCCTCACTCACTCACTCCTCCTCTCCTGGGGCAGCCCACACTGCAGAGCCATCCAGGCCTGAGCCCAGGGAGGGGGGTTAGGCGCTCCCCGGTTTGGGCTGCTGCTTGTCCTGGGGGTGCACCCACCCTGGTGGACGGGAAGAGATGGAGACCAGGGGCGGAAGGAACCTTGCAGGCGGCCCAGGGACAGCTTCACTGAGCAGAACAGATGCGAGAGCAGGGGGCTGGCTGCCCAGGCTGGGCACCGGGCTCCCAGTGCTGCTGCCCCAAGGGGAGGGGGCAGAGGGAGGGCGAGGGGTCTCTGCCCAGGGTCCCAGCCCCAGCCCCCACTCCAGGCTCCCGCCTGACCCCCCTCCTCAGGGCAGGGTTCTTGAGCAGCCCCCCTGGATGGGGCCTGGGCTCTGCAGCCGGCTCTCTGTCTCCATTTCTTCTTCTATGAAAGGGGAGCCGTCTGGGCACAGTCACCCCAGCCTGTAAGGCCCCCAAGTCCCCCTCCCCAGGCCCAGCACGCCCTGCCCTGCCCCAGCTCCCCCTCCGAGGTCTCGCCGCTGACCTGGGGGAGAGCAGACACAGGCACCCACAGCGCCAGCCCTGGTGACTCCAGGTGGCCAGGGCGCTGGGCTGTCCCTTGTGGGGCCAGGGCCAGGGCCCGAGGGCAGCTGAGGAGGCGAGGCTTGTCCCCAGCTGGTCTTCAAGGCAGCCCTCCTCCCTCTCCTTACTCATTAGCCAGCTGCCAGGTGACCTGGCCGCGGGTCCAGGCCGGACGGAGGTGCTCAGGCGCGTGCTCAGGCGTGCGAGGAGCCCGGCCGGCAGCCAGGGCCGGGATGGACAGCCTCCGGGACGCAGGTTCCCGGCAGCGCGGGGGCTGCTGCCCTGCCCCCTGCCAGCTGCTCCCTGTCGGCTTCAGGGCGGAGGCGTGGCGGCTCTTGGTCCTGTCCGGACCCCTGGTAAGGAGGTGGCAGTGCGGGCCGGGGGGCTGGGCCGGCTGCTCCGGCATGATCTGGGGGTGCCAGGGGCAGCTGCAGCCCTTCCCCAGAAGCCCCCCAGGCTGGCCACGCTCAGACTGTGCCCGGGCTGCGGCCCAGAGTGGCGGACAGCAGACGGCTGTCCCCGATGGTGCCGGGGGTAGAGGAGGGGCCTGTCCTTCAGAAACCACAGGCTGGTGGGGCGGGGCGGTCTCCTAGGGACAGTGAGAGCCTCTGAGGCAGGAGCCACAGGCCTCCCCTCGTGTGCGGGGGGAAGAGGGAGCCCGCTGCCCTTTTTATGTATGTATGTGTGCATGTATGTGTGCATGCATGTATGTGTTTGTGTACTTTATTGATTTCAGAGAGAAAGGGAGAGGTAGAGAGAGAGAGAGAGAGAGAGAGAGAGAGAAATAGGAGAATCACTGATTGGCTGCCTCCTGCACGCCCGCTACCAGGGATGGAGCCCACCGCCCAGGCTGTGCCCTGACCAGGAATTGAACTGGGACCTCTTGGTTCAACACTCAGCCACAGAGCCACACCAGCCAGGCACTGCCCTTTTTACTGACAAGGGAAAATGCCTTCAGATACATTTTTTTTTTTTCTGATTACAAAAGCTAATTGGTATGTGTTCCTTGTAAAAGTTTCAGACAAAACAAAAAGTTATAAAGAAGAAAGAAATTCATCTCCAGTCCCACCACCTGGACATTTTTTTTTTTTTTTTTTTAATCCTCACCCAAGGGTATTTTTTCCATGGATTTTCAGAGAGAGTGGGAAGGAGGGGGTAAGGGGAGAGAAAGATGGATGTGACAGAGACACATTAATTGCTTACCTCCCACACACACCATGACTAGGCTGGGGTTCGAACTTACAAACCAGGTACATGCCCTTGACTGGAATCGGACCCCCAACCCTTTGGTGAGCAAGCAGACTCTCTCACCACTGAGCACACTGGCCAGGGCCATTGCTAAGATTTTGCTGGGCTTCATTCCTCCTCCTTTTGTTTATATGTGGCCTGGCCAGTGGTTCCATGACATGGGTAGCAGCGGTGAAGGCTTGTGTTAGTCCCGGGCTCCTGCCCGGGGTCTCATTCCTGCCCGTTTAGGCAATAAGACCGCAGCCGGGTCCACACAGCCATGGGAGCACGCTGTCTCCTCTCCCGGCCTGGCCGCTGGGCCAGCTCAGGCACAGCTCCCCTGGTCCCCGGTGAGTGCGGGCTGTGCCGGCGCCCTGACCCAGGCCGCCTGTCCAGCTCCTGTTCCAGATGCTGTCCTTCATGATCTATGTGGTGAGCTCGGTGTTCTGCGGGCACCTGGGCAAAGTGGAGCTGGCGTCCGTGACCCTCTCTGTGGCCGTAAGTGCAGCAGGGCTGGAGGGGCGCCCCCCACCCCCAGGGCTTCCCGGAGAAGACCCAGCACAGGGCTGGGACCGGCCCCTCACAGATGGCACACAGTCTGCGGGCGGCCGCCCAGAGGGGGTCTCAGCTGCTGCTGGTGGCCTTGCCCCGGATGCAGCCCCTCCGTGGGCAGCGCCTGACCCTGCTTCCTCCTCTCGGCATCAGTTCGTCAATGTGTGCGGCGTGTCCGTGGGCCTCGGCGTGTCCTCTGCGTGTGACACCTTGATGTCCCAGGTAGGCAGGCCTCCTGCAGCCCGGCGGGCAGCGCGGTCCCTCCATCTGCCCAAAGCGGGTGGGGCCCCCAAAGGAGGAAGGGGTGGAGAGGTTCCCTGCCGGCGTGTCACATTTTGAGGGCGCACAGATATGACCCCTTTACGGGGGGGCCCGAGTTCTGGGCTTCCGGTGGGCCTGGGGACCTGGGTTGGGCCCTGGCTGCCATTGGAGGTGACTTGGTGAATGCTGTCCAGCCTCCAGCCTCGGCCTTTCTCCGGGCTGGGGAAGGACTGGGGCGCCGGGACGGGGAGCGGGGGACCGGGCGGTGCTGGGCGATCAGCTCTGAAGACGCTGGGAGCCCCTGGACGGCGCTGCTGCCTGTGCTGGCCGAGCAGGAGGGCTGCGGGGTTCCCGGGGGTCCGGGCCGCGCGCTGAGGGCGGCTGTGTTTCAGAGCTTCGGCAGCCCCAACAAGAAGCACGTGGGGGTCATCCTGCAGCGGGGCGCGCTCATCCTGCTGCTCTGCTGCTTCCCCTGCTGGGCGCTCTTCCTCAACACCCAGCACATCCTGCTGCTGCTCCGGCAGGACCCCGCCGTGTCCAGGTGAGGGCCCCCCCCCCCGCCCCGGGAAGGGCCCCGTGTCCAGTGAGGCCCCCGGGCAGGGGACCCCAAAGGAGCCCCCGCCCCCCTCCTCCCAGGTGCCGGGCTTTGGGGATCAGAAACAGCCACAGGGCGCCTTGGGGGAGGGTCCAGGCTAGGTTTGGGGATTCTTCCGCACAGTATGCTGCTCTGCCTGCGGCCAGCAGGGGACAGACAAGCGGCCAGTTTTAATTCAGGAGGAAAGAGGCCAATGAGGGATCTGCGTGTTATTTGCATTTGTGTCCCAGCACCAGTTGGAACATGACAGATGCTTTTTGAGGAAACAGGTGTGGCCCTAGCCGGTTTGGCTCAGTGGATAGAGCGCTGGCCTGTGGACCTGGGTTCTATTCTGCTCAGGGCCCGTGTGGAGGCAGCCAATCAATGTGCTCCTCTCTCACAGATTTTCCCCTCTCTAAAAATCAGTGGAGAAATGTCCTCGGTGAGGATTAAAAAAAGAAAGAAAGAAAGAAAGAAAGAAAGAAAGAAAGATGGAAAGAAAGAAATGCAGTGTGCACTACCCACTGTCCCAAAAAGGAGAAACAGGACTGAACTGATTTCTGATAGATTGCACGGTTATTATTAATTTTGGAAACGCCCCCATAGGGCCGCCTTGTTCACTGTACATGATGTGCGCTCATTGGCTAGCTCTTGGCAGGAGGGTGTTTTACCCCCTAAAGCCGAGCACTCTGAAGGCCATGCCTGTCCGGAGGCCCTGTGGCCGGTCCTCGGGCCTCCTGGGGCATGTGGCGGCACCCGCACTGGTCTTGGCGGCTCCTGCAGGGCCCAGGAGAGCCGCTCTGGAAACCGGGGTCCCCAGGGTGCCCCGCTGGGAGGCCCGCTGCCAGGCTGGCGCTTGGTTCTCTTGCAGGCTGACCCACGAGTACGTGCTGATCTTCATGCCCGCGCTCCCGGTAAGGCCGGGCCCATGGCTTCCCCTCCCTAATGCGGGCTTTCCCCCTCTCCTCCCCACCTGCTGGAAGCCCCCCCCCCCCCCCCCCCCCCCGGCAGCGACTCCCCCTGCGTCACAGAGAAGTTCCCTTTCTGGTCCGTGCAGATTGAACTTGTAAAAATAACAGAACGTGCCTTTTCTGATCAAAAAACATTTATTGTAGAAGCCTGGGGGGAAGGAAAATTTCAAATCACCTGTAACCCTACCATCCAGAGAGAACTAGGTTCTCTTTCCAGGGTTATTTCTACTCACACATGCGTGGTTGGCACCAGGGGGCGATGTTCTTGAGGAGAAAGCTGGGAAGGAAGGGCCGCCGAGGCCTGGCAGGGCAGACCGGCCACCCACGCTGAAAGGCCAGGGCACGACCTGGCCGGCCCGCCAGCTCCGGATGGCTTTGTGTCGTGGGAACACGTGGAAGGGCTGTTTCTCCTCCACGTCTTCCCCAGAACCAGGCTTTGCTCTTCAGTCCGGGAGGGTGGGTATTTGTCCAGCAGGGCCATGTGCCCGCGCAGGGGGAAGCACCCTACAAAGCTCCCCGGGGGAACTCCTGTGTAAAGCAAACAAGTCCCTCCCACGAGCTGCAGCTGCAAACTTTAATGAGCAACAATAAGACTTACATAATGCTCACCTGGCATTGGAATGCTTACAGATGCCAGTGCGGTTGTGTAATCACTTTGCTTACGTGTGTGTGTAATAGGTGCACATAACATTCCGGGCAGATGGGGAGGCAGGCGGAGATGGGTGAGGCCTAGAACCACACGGCTCTAGGTGTGCGGCAGAGCCAGTCTTTGACTGCAGACAGTGCGCTCCGGCTCCGTGCTCCTGACACTGCGCCGCCTTCAACAGGAGAGGCTAAGGGAGGGATGGGCACATGGCACAGGCCGGGGCCAGGGGACAGAGGACAGAGAGAGCACAGAGTGCCCTAACACACACACACAAGCACACACACACACACACACACACGCACACATGCACATGCACAGGCACACACATACATACGCGCGAGCGCACACGCGCACACAAGCACCCCACAGACCCGTGTGCTCCACAGGGAAAGAAAGCTCCCTCCAGGGGATCTGCGTACACCTACACCCCCAGACCCTCCTCAGGGGGCCTTGAACGGGCTCAGAGAGGCTGCTGTGCGGCCGCCTTGCTCAGCTGCCCCCGCCCCCTCCCATGGCTGTCTCCAGCGCCCAGAGCCTGCGCCAGGCGCTCACACCTGTGGATCAGGATCTGGTGTGTCCGAACCAGGCGCGGGCAGCCTTCCTGAGCGGCTGGGAGGCCTGGGGTGGCTGCCAGCACCCGCAGCCCTCGGCCTTGGCAGCAGCCTGCCGCCTGCGCTCTCAGAACCACATCCCCCGCCTCTCCCCGGGCGGGCCGCAGCGCGTGCCAGGTGAAGCCTGCCTGTGGTCCCTCGGAACTTCGGTGGAGTAATTGCCGCAAACTCAGATCCCTGAGAAGTCCCTGTTCATGTCCGTCTGGTCATGCTTTGGTAGTTGTTTACCTGTGGTGTGTTTTATTTTGTGCAGGTGATTTTTCTTTACAACCTGCTGGCAAAATACTTGCAAAATCAGGTACCAGTCCCTGGAGGGTGGCTAGCGCACTGCCCGGGCCCAGGGCAGGGCTTTCCCCCTCTCCGTGTCCGAGTCTGAGCCTGGGCTCCCTGACCTCGGGCACAGGGCCCGAGGGGAGCCCGTGCCTCCAGCCTCTCTGCACCCCCCGAATGTGCCCACACCCTGGTCCTGCCCAGCCCATGGCAAGGCCAGGCCAGTTTTCGCTTATTGCAGGGGATCGTCTGGCCCCAAGTCCTCAGCGGCCTCGTGGGCAACGGCATCAACGCCCTGGCCAACTACGTGCTGGTGTCGGTGCTGAGCCTGGGGGTCAGGTGAGGCCGAGGGGCTTCGGGGGCCTGTCGGGGACATGCGCACCCAGTGCCCACCCTCCCCTGGGGCAGGCCAGTGTCATCCTTGCTTCCCCCACAACAAAGGCTGTGGAGGCCACTCCCACTGCCCAGAAGGGGGAGGTCATGTGGAATTTGGTGGGGACGCCCCTCCAAAGAGACAGGGCGAGAGGGTCCCGGGGCCTGAGGGAGCCCTGCCTGCCGCGGCCTGCGGCCTCAGCCCAGCCCCCGCCTCCCTGCAGGGGCTCTGCCTTCGCCAACACCCTCTCCCAGTTCGCGCAGACCGTCTTCCTGCTGCTCCACATCGCGCTGAGGAGGCTGCACCGGGACACGTGGGCAGGTGGGCGGCCCCGCGGCCCGGCGCCCGCTGGGCAGGCAGAGGCCGGCGGGAGCCCCAGTGAGGAGGTCCCCCACCCCGACCTGCTTCTGGTTCCCTCGGGGCCTTGCTCTCCCCCTCAGGACTCCCCCCTCGAAGTCCTGGGGTCCCCTCACCCCATGCGCCCCGGGGCGGAGCCCGCAGGAGTCAGGCTCGGGAGCCCTCCGCTGGCCCCTGGACCTCAGGAGTGACAGTAACAACAGGCAAACCCTGGTGTCACCAGCGGCCGGCTCTCCTGGCCCAGCTAACGCACACCCACTATCCCCACTCCCTTCCCTCGGGGAAACTGAGCGGCTAAGCGACTCCCCAAATGCCAAAGATGGTCCATGTGGGGGCTGGACTCGAACCCAGGCCTGTCCACTCCCAGGCTCAGACTCGAGCCTTTCTGCCTCCTGAGGGCTGACGGCCTGTGGCTCTGCCTCCAGGCATTTCAGGCACCACGCAGGCCGGCCTCCTCCAGGCCAGGCGCCCCTGCCCCCATGTCTGCCTGCCATGGGCTCGTCCTCCGGCCTCAGTGTGCCGCCTCCGTGACCCTCCCGGGAAGCAGAGCAAAGACAGGACGCGGCTCTCCAATGAGCAGACAGAGCCCAAAAGGGCAGGCGCTTGCCCTAGATCCTGTGGTGTCCCGGATGGAGCGGCCCCCATCAGCATCCGGGGCTCCCCGCTGCCCGACCCCCAGCTGCTCCGTGGCCCCGGCCAGGCAGAGGATGCCCTGTCCCCATGCCCTTTTCCAAGCCCCCCCAGCACTGGGCCAGCGGCATGCCCTGGGTACAATGCCTCTTGGGCCTGGCAGGGGGCACAGCGGCTGCTGCTCAGCTCAGGCCTCTGCTCCTAGGCTGGTCCGTGCAGTGCCTGCAAGACTGGGGCCCCTTTTTCTCCCTGGCCCTGCCCAGCATGCTCATGATCTGCATCGAGTGGTGGGCCTACGAGATCGGCAGCTTCCTCATGGGTATGTGGAAGGGCGGGGTGGGGGTGGGGGTGGGGGCGGGGGGCCCCGTGGGCAGCTCACCCAGCTCAGGAGCCCCTTCCTGTAGTTGGCCAGTCGCCAGGCCAGGCCGGGGGCACTGTCTCCCCTCAGTCTGAGCTCCTGGGGGCAGGCCTGGGCCTTCTGTGGTGAATGCCAGCACTGCCCTGGCACCAAGTGGGTACCCAGAGCAGGGGAAGTCCCCGAGCGGTGGGAGGTGGAGCGGACGGTGCCGAGTGTGCATGGGCCTGGCCGGTGTGGGCTCCAGCACGGAGTCCACGCTGCCTGAGAACCAGACTGCTGCCCTGGCCCCGGAGACTGCCAGTCCGCCCTGCCCCCCGGACAGACGGGAAGGCCAGGCCCAGGACAGACGGCTGTCCAGAGCTGATCCCGCACCGCGGCCCCCGGTTTCCCGGCCTGGCCCAGTGCTCTTTCCACACCAGCCACGTGCTTCGGTCCAGCTGGACAGCCAAGCCTCCCGGGAACGGCCTGCAGAAGACGCCGAGGCTGGGCAGGCTCCCGGGAGGCTGGAGGCCCAGCAGGACGAGTTTGGTTGTGAATTTGCCCTTCAAAACCCTTTACCCCAGAGCAGAGGTGCCCGTCCGCTGAGGGCCTCGGGGCTGGCCCAGGCCTGCTCACCCCTCTTCCCCCCACAGGCCTGCTCACCCCTCCCCACCCCCCACAGGCCTGCTCACCCCTCCCCACCCCCCACAGGCCTGCTCACCCCTCCCCACCCCCCACAGGCCTGCTCACCCCTCTTCCCCCCACAGGCCTGCTCACCCCTCCCCACCCCGCACAGGCCTGCTCACCCCTCCCCACCCCCCACAGGCCTGCTCACCCCTCATCACCCCGCAGGCCTGCTCACCCCCTCCCTTCCCCGCAGGCCTGCTGAGCATGGTGGACCTCTCTGCCCAGGCCGTCATCTACGAGGTGGCCACAGTCACCTACATGGTGAGTGCCCCCGCCGACCAGCACCCCTGTTGCCCCTGGCGTCACAGGAGGGAGTGCACTGTCACTCTGTCCCCAGCTGCCCCCCACCTCAGGGCTCCCCATGCCCCTCAGGTCCAGGCCCTGCCAGACTCACTCAGACAACCGCAGTCACCCCGGGGCCAGTACTGAACTCAGTGGTGTTAGAAGAATCCTTTTCTAATGAACACCATTTTAAAATCAGGAGGTTTTACCACAGAACCTGGATCTCTGCATTTTCTTGAAAAAAATGGGACCTTCTATTGGCCTTGGGCCCGTATTCCTGCACCCCTCAGAGAGAACTGGGGGACAGGATCCCCGGGGTTCCTCTTCTCCCACCTTTCTCTGGAGACACGGGGTCCGTGTCCTCACGTGCGAACCCCAGCCTCCGGGATGCAGGCTCGGCCCCAGGCTCAGCAGAGGGTCATGAACCCAACTTACAAACTCATTGTGAGGTGACCCTTATCTTCACAGACGCTTTTACTGAAACATTTCCCTCCAGGGAGCTTTCCTGGCAACTCAGGGCCTTTTAAACATTCACTTTCTCATGAGCCTGGGGAGCATGTGAGTCTGGCTGCAGGCCCGTCTGCCTCTGACGTCTGATGGGGGGATGGGGTGGCGACTGCTGGCTCACTCGGGGTGTCCCCACCCCCTCACCACAAAGCAGAGGGTGCAGCAGGCTCTTCCTACACCGCCTGCCTGGGATCCACCTTCCTTTCTGCTCCTCTTTGGCCTTGGCTGGGGGCCGGGGAGCTGGGGGCAGGGGGCTGGGGGCTGCTTCACAGCCAGTCCGGCCTCTTTCTGGCTCAGCAGCCATCCATCCCAGGGGCCCAGACTGGCTCCGCTGACTGCACCCTCTTTCCTTGATCCCAGATCCCCATGGGGCTCAGCATCTCTGTCTGCGTCCGAGTGGGGACGTCCCTGGGAGCCGCCGACACCGTGCAAGCCCAGCGCTCCGCCGCCTCAGGCGTGCTCTGCACAGGTGGGCACCCTCTCCCGGGGAGGGGACTCGGCACGCTGGGGATCAAGGGCCTGGGCCCGGGGGGTCCTGGGTGCCTGCGGCAGGGCTAGGCGTGGAGCAGCCAGGCTTATTCCACTGGCTACACCTGCGTCGGGCCCAGAGCGGCCCTGGCTGATCCGTGGATGGTACCCCACCCCCCATTCCAGCCTGCTGTGCTCCTTCCCGCCCTCTGCTGGGCTCTTGGGCCTCTGGGGGCAGCCTGCCACCACGCACCTTAGTGTGGCTCCCCAGGCGCATCCCTCCGGCCGCCAGGGGAGCTCTGAGCTTGCCCTCAGGGCCCCCTCAGAAGGAACCAGCTGGTGTCCTCGCCTGGCTCTGCATTCTGGCAACAGGTGCAGATCAGCTCCTCTGAGAGCGCGGTGCTCAGGCTTCAGGCGGCACTGGGTCCCCTAGCACATGTGTCAAACACAAGGCCCGCGGGCCAAATCCAGCCCGCCAGGCCTTGCAATGTGGCCCGCACCGCGCTGTCATCACTGCACTCCGCTGTCAGTTTATGACATTGTCAGTTTATGACTGTTCAGTAAACCATTCGGCCCGCGATTTAGGCTGGATTTTAGGTTTTGGCCCCTTCTCTGATTGAGTTCGACACCCCTACAGAGGCAGCCACGGCACAGCCCCTGCGTGTGTCCGTCCCCCCCCCCCCCACACACACACACACACAGTTTCTCAGTTTCTGGCTAATTTCTAGCACGTGACCGGGTGATCCTGATGCTGCTGCCCCGGACCCACTTGGAGAGCCACGGGACAGGCGTTTCTATGCTGTCCTTCCCACAGGGCGGCAAACCTGTTCCCGTCCACGCGGCTGGCTCCAATGCAGGACGCCAGGCCCCGGTGTGGCGGGCGGGCTGGCCTGCGCCGGCCGCACTGGACTCCGTGGCTGATTAGCCAACTACTCTCCCCTGTCTCTCTCAGTTGGCACCTCGCTGGTTATCGGCGCCCTGCTGAGCCTCCTGAAGAACCACCTGGGCTCCGTCTTCACCAGTGACGAGTAGGCCATCGGTTTCCTCACCGGCTTCTGGGGAATGCCCAGTGGCTGCCGCTGTCCTCGGAGATGGGCACCTGCCTGGCTTGGCCCTGGTCCACAGGGAGCCGGGCTCGCCCTGGCTGGGCCCCCACAGAGACGCCAGCACCTGGGCTCGTTCCCCAGGCCTGGCCCACCACCTGCCTGTCCCATGGACAGGCAACGCAGGGCCAGGGACCTGGGTTTGCATGCGAGACAAGGTGGGAGGAGGTACAATGGAGGGAAAGTGGCCAGGTCTCTAGCGGCAGTCCTGCTTCAGCTCCCAGCGAGGGCTCAGGCTCGTTCCTGCTTCCCCGCAGGGAGGTCATCGCCCTGGTGGACAAGGTCCTGCCCGTCTACATCATCTTCCAGCTGTTTGAGGCCCTCTGTGTGAGTAGCTGAGGACTAGCATCGGCGTGTGGAGAGGCTGCCTGGGCGGTGAGCGCCCCAGGTGTTTACTAGCAGGAGGTCTATTTTTACCCCAAACAACGGCTCCCTGCCTCCTGCGATTCCAGCAAGCCAAACTGAAAAATTGCACCCGCGGAAGCTCACTGACCTTTGGCCGTCCTGGTTCCCAGTCTCTGAGTCTCCTGGTGCCTTTCTCTACAGTCCAGACTCCACCCATAGGAGCCTGGGTCTGCGGGGTTTCTGCTGGAGCTGGAGTTCAGGACAGTTGGAACTGGGGTTCAGTGCAGTGGGGGGCTTCCTTTCCCCTCCCGCCAGCCAGGCACTCGGCCATCCTTCCTCTCTGCGCGAGCGGCTCCCTCCCTCAGCGCTTTGCGGCTCCCCTGATCGGTGAGCCTCTCCTCCTTTCTGGTTGTAGATTTCCCACTCCGCCAGCTTTCCTGTGGTTTTGGATGATGTCCGTTCTGTCTTCAAGTTGTTGTTTTGAGATTGTTGTGCGAGGGGGCAGTTTAGGTGCTTACCTAGCCGCCATCTTGGTTTCTTGTGCAGATTTCAAAGTTCAAGAGGCAACACCTGTCCCCAGGGAGTGACCTCTCTGCTCACATGTGCAGAGCCATAAAGTACACGTAGCCCTCATCCTAACAAAATACAAACAACCAAACACCAGCAGCCGGGGTGCTGAGGCTGGAGCTGTGCCTGCGCTTCTTCAGCTCGTCCGCTCCGGTCCCGGGGGACGAGGCTGGGAAGTAAAGCAGGAGGCGAGCTTCCGGCCGGGCAGAGGCTGCCCGTCTCCGACGGCAGGCGGTGGGCAGAGCAGCGGCCGCAGGAGCACCACCTGCCAATCCCGGGACCTGGGGATGGTGCCAGTGCCATAAGGGCCTTGGGATGGGGGACAGTCCCGGATTATCAGATCCCAGGGCCTCAGGGGCGGGAGGCGGCGAGCCGGAGGAGGTGTGTGAAGGAGCTAGGGGGGCGCGCTGCTGTGCGGGCTGCGGGGCCCAGGGCGCAGGCGGCTCCGGGAGCCGGGGAAGGCCCAGAAGGCACCAGCCTTGGCGTCCGTGTGGTGAGACCATGGGACTCCCAGGCTCCAGGACTATAGAATGACAGTGCGTGGTTTTAAAGCTAAGTCTGTGTGGGCTACAGCAGCTCAGAAAACACCTCCCCTCTCTGAGTGAGGTTCGGCGTCTCCCAGGCCAGCGGCGGTGTCTCCGACTTTACCGCCTTTCTGTGTGGCGAGGATGCAGAGGCGACGGGGCCTGAGCTGTGCTCCAAACGTAGCCACACCGGGCACCGCCTGGGCTCCAGCGCCACACAGAGCAAAGGGGTGGGAGCGCCTGCCCGCCCCCCTAACTGCCCTCTGCTCGCCCCAGTGTGTCTACGGCGGAGTCCTGAGAGGCACCGGCCGGCAGGCCTTCGGGGCCGTGGTGAACGCCATCGCCTACTACGTGGTTGGCCTCCCGCTGGGCATCGTCCTGGCCTTCGTGGTCAGACTGCGAACCATGGGTACGCGGCGGGGAAGGGGGGAGGGCTGGGTGGGCCCGGACACGCGCCCACGGCCACTGTCCCCCAGGCCTCTGGCTGGGCATGCTGACCTGCGGCGTGCTGGCGGCGGCGGCCCTGGCCGCCTACACTGCGCGGCTGGACTGGGCACGGGCGGCGGCCGAGGTGAGTCTCAGCCCCGGCCGGGGACACCCGCCTGCCCAGCCAGGCCAGCGACTGCCCACCGGGGAGGCCCGGGCACAGACCCCCCCACAGCCTCCCCCCCCAGTCTCCCCCCCACGGCCCCCGCCCCCCACGGCCTCCTCTCTCCCACGCTCCCTCCCCCACAGCCTCCCCCCCCCAGTCTCCCCCCCACGGCCCCCGCCCCCCACGGCCTCCTCTCTCCCACGCTTCCTCCCCCACAGCCTCCCCCCCCCAGTCTCCCCCCCACGGCCCCCGCCCCCCACGGCCTCCTCTCTCCCACGCTCCCTCCCCCACAGCCTCCCCCTCCGCTGCTCTGAGGGCTGCGCTCTGGGGCAGCGGGAGCAGGGGGAAGCGGAGCGCAGTCCCAGGATGAGGGCTGGGGGAGGCGGGGGTGTGGGAGCTCCGGATTTGGGGTCCAGCCGCGGGAGGGGCGGCTGGCGGGCTGACGACAGGCTCTCTCCTCAGGCTGAGAAGTACGCGGGGCTGCAGCGGCGGCAGGGCACCCAGCACCCCGAGAGCCGGCCCCCGGGAGCCGGGCCCGAGGAAGGGGCCGTGTCTGCCGTGTCTGCAGGTAACACCGAGGGCGTCTGCTCAGAGCGGCCCGCGGCCCGTGCTCTCAGCGGCCTGAGGCCTGAGCCCCGAGACACCCTCTCTCACACACACCTCCTTACACACGCACGCACACACACACACACCCTCACACCCTCTCACACACACACACCCTCACACACACACCCTCACACACACACACACACACACCCTCACACACACACACCCTCACACACACACACCCTCACACACACACACACACACACAACCTCACACACACACACACACCCTCACACCCTCTCACACACACCCTCTCTCACACACACACACACACACACACACCCTCACACACACACACACACACACACACACCCCCTCACACACACACACACACACACCCTCACACACACACACACACTCACACACACTCATACACACATACACACACACACATACACACATGCTCACACATACACACACACCCTCACACACATACACCCTCACACATACACACACACACACACACCCTCACCCTCACCAGGGAGGCAGGCCCGCAGCGGGCTCTCAGCTGGGAGCTCCCGGAGCTCAGCCTCTCCCGTCCCCCTCCGCAAAGGCAGGAGCTGAGGCCGGGCGGCCATAGTGCCCCGCCGCCCGGGCCGGAGGCTCCCGGCCGGGCTGTCCTGTCCTGAGGGGGGTCTGCCTGCTCCTCCCGCACCGCACCCCCCGGGCGGCACCGTCACCCGGTGTGCGGTGAGCGAGGCCCCGCGGGCACCGGGCCACCGCACTGAAACCCCAGGGAAGCGCGTGACCCCGACTGTGCGCACACCCAGCGCTTCCCGCTCATCCCGCCCGCTGCCGCCGGGGGCAGCGCAGCCAGCGCGGGGGGGGGGGGGGGGGGGGGGGGGCGGCGGCTCCGGGGGCGGCCGGCCAGCGCCGGGGGGGGCCGCAGCAGCGGGGACCCTATACCCCTTCCCGGCCTGGACGGCTGAGCGCCCCCTTCCTCCGCAGTGGCCACGGGCGCCTGCCCCGGCGTCTCCCTGACGAAGTTCTCGGGCCCCGGGCGCCCCGCGGACCTCCGGGCGGAGCTCGGGGCGGACCTCGGAGCGGACCTCCGGGCGGACCTCCGGGCGGACCTCCAGCCGGCGGCCCCGGCCCGCCCCGCTCCCGCCCGCGGGCTGTCGGCGCGGCAGCTGGCCGTGCGCCGCGGGGCCGCGCTGGGGGCCGCGTCCGCCGCGCTGGCCGCGGGGCTGGCGGTGAGCGTCCTGGTCTCCCGGCGCTAGGGGGCGCCGCTGAGGGGGAGCCGGAGCCGCCCCGCACAGCCCGACCCATGGCACTCCGGAGCTGCGGGGCCACACGGCCCTCCCCAGAGGCGCGCCATGGCCCAGGGTCCGAATGCGATTCCGCTGTGGCCAACGGCTCCCTCCTCGCCCGACTGGAGGCGAGGCTCCGGGACTGCAGACGCTTCCAACGGGACGTTCCAGTCAGAACAACCACCACATTAAAAGGAAGCCTTTCCCAGCGGCTTCTGCCCCTCTGTCCGCGGCCTCCGCCCAGCGCTGGACAAGGGGCCGTGGGCCTGACCCCCCGCTGCCGGCCCGCGGTCCCCCCACCCCCCGGGCGGCCAGCGCGGCTGCCCATCGCCCGCCCGCACCCCGCCTCCACCGGCATTCCCGTCAGAGGCCTGCAGCAGCCTCCCCGCCGCAGGTGACAGGAGGCGCAGTGTGGCCGGTGCGGAGCCGGGCGGACACCTGTGGGCCCGGCTTCTTAGCCGCACCCACCGCCGTCGCAGAGGGCAGCCTCAGCACCAGCGGCTCTCACCGCCCACAACCAACCGGACGCAGCGGGCAAGGGCGACAGAGACAGGATGGAGTCCAGCTCCCTGACTTGAAGGCCAGCGTGCTATGAACTCAGCTCCTGTTCGAAGCGAGTGGACAGCAGCCTCCAGCCGGCAGGCAGGCCACACCCTCGTCTGCCACAGGTGCCTCTTGTGCCGAGCCTCAAGCACCACGGCACGCACAGGGACAGCGTGGCGAGGCAGTGCCACTGGTTCTCCACCGTGTCCGTGACTCCCAGCGAGGAGGGAAGGGTCCGTGGTCGAACGAGCGCTGGGAACACCCGGGCACCTGAAGGCCCTTCCGCCGTGGGCACCTGAATGCACTGGGGTCTCCCAGCAGCCCCTGGGGCAGGCCGGTGGTGCCCCTTTTATGTGTGAGAGCTTGGGATTAGTGTCCTACGAATGTGCTCACAAAACATTCTTTAGATCAGCAAATGGGGATGGGAGGGTAAGAGTGCCACCAGTTCTGTTTCCTTGCCCAGGCCACTGGGCATTTCTGGCACCAGCTGATGTCCCACAACTTAGTTCTGCATACCCACCAGACACAGCAATAGCTCCCACAGGTTAGGGCCTGGGTCCCATATATGCTGTCCCCGTCTCCCCCCCTCACTGGCAACTTCAGGCTCTGCACACAATCCAGGTGTCGCCTAAGCTGCTGACCAACCACACGGATGGGAGATTCTAGTGGCCCCTCCTCAGGCCCAAGGGCTCCCCTGCACTGTCTCCCTGTGCTCCCTGCCTGCTCCCCACTCCTGCCTTGGGGCTTTATGAAGGCTTCATCAGAGGCTCTGATCGAACCATTGGCACCGCGACTCAATGCTCCCTCCAGCACCCTCCCCCTCTGAGGTTTAGGGGGGAAGTTCCACCCTCTAATCACACAGCTGGTTTCCTTGGCAACCGTCTCCCAGACCTCCTCCTCAGGTCCTGTCCTAAAATCCTCATCATTAACATTAACAAGACACCTTAGTCACATTCACCACTTAGGAATTCTGTGGCAGGAACAGGGACAAAGACCATAACTATTTCTTATTACAAATTACAACAGCCCAGAGGATGTAGGTGGAAAAAACTATTTACTACATAGGTATTTTAAAGAACAAAAACCAAACTCACAAAGGGCAGACAGCAGAGCCTGGGAAAATCTCCTTAGCTAGAATTTAAAACGAGGACGCATGTCTTAAAGAAGTTGAGACACACCTTTGGTAAAGACAAAAAGTGTATTTATAGTTGGATCAAAGAATTCTCTCCCAAAGATCGTGTCTGAGGTCCCACGCCAAGAATGTTATGGAAATCACCACTTTCATCAAATATAATGGTTTATTTTGAAGCAGACAAGCCAATAATTTAGTTTAACTAGAAATTATAATTACAATTTACTAAATGAAAATGCCATACTGAAGTTATGATTGATTATTCTATTGTTACAGTTAAGCAACCTTTTCCTAAACTAGGGTAGTGATCAATTCTTGACGCCTCATTCTGTGATAAAGACATACTTCAGACGGTCCTCAGGAGCAAACTCATTCAGCAAAGCTGATTACACATTCCACCAGTAAACCACTTCTCTCACCCAGTGGGCGGAGTCTGTCTCCAAGGGGGAAGGTGCGGCTCTGGCAGCTGGTGCCCAGCAGGCCCTGTGGGGAGCCGCCCTCCTCTGGGCTCCAGTTTGGCGGGTCCCCGGCTGAGCCCCGCAGGCCCTGCCCCTCAGGAGAGCTGCTCGGTCCTCCATCCCCTCGGCCTGGCGTGGAGTCTTCCTGCAGATTTTCCCAAATGACCTTCCCACCCCGAGGTCCTGAGCAGCCACGGCCTCCTGCCCAAGACGGACGGAAATGGGGCCTCTCTGAAGTGTAAAAAAGTGAAATTTACTTGCATTTGTGCTACAGAAATAAAAAAAACTTAAAGATCTGTCTTTGGAAGACCACTAACTCGCAATTTGAGGGCCCTGACAGAGGATAAGAATTGTTTTAAGTACAGCATTTCTACTCCATTCAAAATGCCAGTTAGGTTTTGTAAGATGTAGATCCTGGCACAACGCCTACACTGTGCGAGTGACGGTGACACCGGAGTCTTCCAGGACTGACAAGGTGCCCCAGGGCTGCCGCCCCAATGAGCCCCTTGGGCAGGGACCGGAGGTGCCACAAAGCAAACACAGCGGGACGGCGGTGGACGAGAACGGAGGAGCACCTGGGCAGGCGGCACGTCTGCCAGTGGGCCACCTGGTGGAGGTCAGGTCCGCAAGCCCCAAGGGCGAATGAGGGACAGGGACTCTTCTCCCCAGATTTTCTCTAAAGCCTGGGAAAATCTATCCTCATCTCCCTGGTGGAGGCGACAGCAGGGACGGGGCGGGGTGTCCCGTGTCCCATGACCCGGGGGAGGCAGTCCCTGAGTGGTTCCGAGACGCCTTTGGGCTCCCAGGGAGCAGGGGCAGCTCAGGCACTCCTTCCCTGGCCCCAGTCCGGGCGGCACAGTCCGGGGAGGCTCTGAGGGTCCTCAGTGGGGAATGCTGGGATTTGGCTGAAATGCAAGCTGCATTCATGGCGCTTGGCAATGACATCAGGGTTGATTAGTGTGCATGTTCTCTTCCGTTTTTGGCAGGATGCTAAAGCTATGGCTTCATTAACTACTGCACAGAGGAGTAGTTCCTGGGCGGCGAGGAGGTGGAGCGGGACCACTGTTCAGTAGTCTAGCACCTGGAGAGAGGAGAGAGACCCGTCACCAACCAGCCTGGAGCGTGCGCTGCGTATGCGAACTCCGAACGCGTGCCCCTCAGGGGCCTCAGTGCGGGGTGAGCTGGGGTGAGATCCTGCTCTCCCCACACCTGTAACCACGGCAGTGTGGCGGCATCCTGTCCTGCGCTGGTGGGACCCCACTGGCAGAGACGGGCGTGGAAGTGCTTGTTCACTGTCCTCACACGGAGAGCGTGAAATATGAAAACCGCTCAGCAGCTACAACGCCGCTGACTTCACCGGGGCGGGAGCTTGGCCATCAGGGCGCCAGCCTGATGAGGCCGAGGGCGTGCTCCCCGGCCAGGGCACATACAAGCAAGCAACCAATGAACACACAGGAGGTGGAAAAACAAGTCGATGCTTCTCTTGCCCTTTAAAATTTAATTAAAAACACTACGAAATTCCAAGTCCTACTAACTCCAACCCATACTGCTGCGGCTGAAGCACTGCCCACACCTTAGAGTTCACTGTCACGTTGGATTTCCAAAGGCCGGTGACACGTATCACGTCAGCCTTCTGCAGCCCCGGCCTCTCCATGCCCTCGCACGCTCCCTGCAGCCGGCACCGCGCCTCCCCGGGGCTGTGTCCCGTGTGCGTGTGCCGCCCCGAGGCTGAAAGGCTGTGTGGAGGCAGCACACACACGCACTGACCAGTGTTTCTGACCACCCGGCCGCATGGCGCAGGTGGCTGGTGCATCATGCTGACTCCAAATGTTGTGGGTTCGATGGCCGTTGGTGCAAGTGTGAGGCAACCAAATGATGTTTCTCTCTCACATTGATGTTTCTCTCTCTCTCTCTCCCTTTAAAATCATGTAAAAACATATCCTTGGGAGAGGATTCTTTAAAAGTCTTTTAAGTCCATCCTAATTCTAGCAAAATGAATACAATTACATCCACACATAATTATAATAAAGATTCCTCAAGTAAACGACCAATATGGGCTCCGTCATTTATTTACAATAAAAGGTGATTTTTTAAAAAAATGGATAAAAGCTCAGAGAGAATAGCAGAGAAGCAGCTAAAAGGAAAAGAAAACCAAATCTTTAGAGTCTCACCCTGATTCAACCAGCCTGACCAGCGCCCTCACACCACCACGGTGTTGAGACCGGAGGGTGGAGCTGGGAGGGACCAGGAGCCTGGAGCTCCCCTCGGGCTGCAGGAGGAGGTGCTGAGGCCTAAGGAAGGGCCTTGCCCACGTCAGAATCGACGGCAAATGCCCACTGTCTCTTCCACAGCCCCAGCCCGCTGCGTAGAGAAGGAGGAGTCCCTACCTCACTGCACAGACAGCTGGTTCTGACACGTCGCTCACACGGCTCCCGGGGCGGCCAGGAAGCCCAGCAGGGCCTCCCTCCTCAGCACAGCCCGGTGTTTCTGAGAAAACCCAAAGGACTCAATGCAGCCGGTCTGCGACCCCACCAAAGCCATGCAGCTGCGAGAGGAGCCAGCGAGGTCAGGTGGGGCAGGACACAGAGGCACACGTGCTGTCCCACTGCATGCTCCCGCCTCTCCCCAGCCTGCTCTGCACAGGTGGTGCCCCTTCAGTGCAGCCTCGGGGGGCGAGGGACACCCCCGGAACCACTGCCTCCCCTTCCACCGCCCGCACCTCAAGGACACGCTGCCTTAGTCAGCCCGTCACTCTGCCGCCCGTCACCAGAGCCGTTCTATGGAGGCAGCCCCGGAGGGCAGGCACTCAGCCCTCCCTCACCCACGCCGCTCACCACACCATGGCCACCAGGCCTCCTCCTCCCTCTAGGGCACTTCAAGAAAGAAACCAAAACGGAGGCACCAGGAGCGAAGGCAGAGGGTTAGGAAGCTCAGAGCCGGCCGGCGGTTCTCGTGGCTGAAGTCCGAGACCAGAGGTCAGCGACTGTGCCTCGGACACGGGTTCTGTGGCCACGGATCTCAGCACAGCGGCAGCGAGAGGCCACGGCAGCGAGAGGCCACGCCGCGAGGGCGTGCCTGTGCCCCCACCTTTCTGCGAAACAGGAGGCCGGCCAGCGGCCGTGCCTGCCCACCGCCTGCATCGGAGCCAGAGTTAATGCAGGACCGAGCCCCGACCGCGGCCCCCAGGCAGGACCCGACGCCACACGAGCGGAGGACTTACCTTGAACAGCACGGCGGCCACCACGCCCAGGATGGCGAGGAGCAGGAGACCGAGTTTGCCTTTGCTGAACTTTTTCAGAAGGAAGAATTTTGCCCAATCCACCTTGGACTGGCTGTTGGGGGGATATCTGAGCTTGTTAGCACTTTCTCCCTTTAAACTTTTCAATAAGCAGGGACGTTGATGAGAAAAAGTGTCGAAAGAGTATTTTCCGTGGTAAGCTCCCATCCCACTGGAACCTGAAACACAGGAACAGACACCAGGGCAGCGCTGCAGGCTGCTGCCTTGAACCCGCTCCACCTCGGCCGGCCCGGCTCTTCTCACTCTTCCCGGTGCCGCCCCTGGCGTCTCCCTGTAACAGGATGTTCCCCGCAGGCTCTCCGAGGCCAGGGACTGCGCCCCTCACTCCCTCACCACCCCCACGTCCCAGGGGAAGGGAGCCGGCAGGGGCAGGACTGCCCACGGGGAAACACAAGGTCTGGAGCCCAGACCGCCAGGCGGCTCCATGCCACAGCCCCCGCACCCACTGGCTCCTCCAGCTCCCAGAAAGCACCCGAGAGCAGGATGACCGGCGACACCGCTGTCGGGGACAGGCAAGGGAAGCCTGCCTCTCAAAAGCCACGCTCTGGCCAGCGTTCACTTCTGGATCTACTGTGTGTGCTGGGAAGACACACGTCCGGCACCTGGGGCGGGAGGCAGTTCATGGCCAGGCACGTGGATGGCAGCTGAGCTGCAGGGAAATCTGCAATATGGGTCCAAAGACCGGCATTTTGAAAAGAACTTGGAAGAGGTCGTCTTTAAACAGTGGGCTATGGGTAATCAGAGTGTTCTTGGGGCTCTTCCATCTCCCCAGGTTTTCTTGCTAAGTCTGAATGCCTCTCGAATTTGGGGGAAAGTTTGTTTTCTGTAAAGAAGAGGGTCGTGGTGCCAAGTGTACCCACTCAGACAGGCCTGAGCCCATCCCTGGATCAGCATTCAACGGCCCTGAGCCTCGTCTTGGGCTGCCCCTGCCAGTGGGAGCCGGGATCCCGTGGGCACTGAGCAACCAGACACAGCGGAGTCTACTCGAATCCTTGAAGGATGTGGGCAGCGAGACCACATGACTAACCATCCTTCCCTCCTTCATCACTCTCTCCACACCCAATCACATCCAGCCCATCAGCAAATCAGGTTCCTCCCTTCCCACTAGGTCTCCCCCACCGTCCTCGCCCAAACCACCACCAGCCAGCCTGGATCCTGCAGCCCTGCCCGCCCCTCACGGCAGTGTGTCAGGTCCTGCGGGCCTGGCATCATGGGAGGCAGCAGGCTTCTTGGGACAGGCTCACCTTAACCAGGGGGGTGTGACCGGGCAACGAGGGCCCGGTGCTGCCACGGCAGAGGCAGAGAAGCAGGCGCTGTGGGGCTTTGTTGTGTGCTTTTTGCTGGGAGAGTGTTTGCACACGTGTCAGTTCGTATATCTCTGAGAGGTAACAGGGAAGCCACCACCCGGATCCCAAAAGAAAAATAAAGAGTTGAGTCAGTCCTCCCAGGTGTGAGAGAGGCATGTGGGTCCCAGCCCGAAGGGATGGACAGCTCAGGGCGAGCAGCCTAGACGGTGGGGGAGACCTAGTGGGAAGGGAGGAATCCTGCACTCCTGGCAGTCTCCCCTGCCACTCACTACCCCCCAACCACGATGGGGGACCTGAGTGCTGGCGCCCAAAACCCCCTAAATCTGGGAGGAGAACAATCATCGCAGGGAACGAAGTGATCAGAGCCTGTGGCAGGTGCTGCTCAGGGTGAAAGGTGGGGGTGGCAGGACAGAGATGAACCCCAGCACAGGGCGTGCAGGGCAGCGGGAGGCACCGAGAGGACCCCCTGCGGAGAGGGGGAGCGGGGAGTGGCGGTGGGGACACTCACCCACGCCCCCGAAGGGCAGCGAGCTGAGCGTGAAGTGCATGATCACATCGTTGGCCGTGACGCCCCCGCTGGACGTGCTGTCAATCATCCGCCGGACGAGCTGAGGGACAGAGCGAGGCTGGTCAGCGCTTCAGGCAGCCCGCGGGCGTGGGGGCGCCATGCTTCACTCCAGCAGAACGTGGGGAGCCCCTGCTCTTCTAACCAGGAGCCTGACCGAGGAGAGGTGCCCGCACAGGGCAGACAGCCAACGCCATCCCTACTGAACTCCCAGGCCCCTCCCAGGAGGCAGTCCCGATCACCCTCTTAGAGCTGGACTCCCCACATGGAGGGAGGGAGAGCTCAGTATAAAACTGTCAATACTCTACCTCTGCTTTCAGGTACAGAATATGACTTCTAGGTGCCATTTAGCTTTTATGGAATGCAACAAATATGTAAGACTTAGTATCCAGTTTCTGAAGAAATGGCTGTCCTAAGATCTCTCCAGCTCAGCACAGAGAACTGCAGGCACCGCACCCCCTCCCCGCAGCGCCCCTTGCCCCACAGCCCGGGGGCGGCACGCTGCGTGGTAAGGGGAGGGGGCTCTCACCGAAATGCCAGTGGACTAATGTCAGAAAAGAAAAGCTTCTAATGCTGGTCCACAAGGCTCCCAATTACAGGGAGGTGCCGGACATCACCCCTGGAGACCTATCCCCCAGGGGTACGCCCGCTCACAGCCCAGCCTCCCGAGAAGAGGCGGGGGGTCCCGGTGTCACACAGTAAGCCACCGGCTCTGCTGCCAGAGGGACACGCTGCCAGTGGTGGCCGAGAGGGTGTGCTGCTCTGTGACGTTTACCTTGTTGTTTCGAGAGAACACGTAGAGAGCCAACGGCTTCTCGCGGTCGTTTATGAATTCTATGGCTTCCTCTGCATTCTTCACAGGCACTATTGGGAGAATTGGTCCAAAAATTTCCTCTTGCATCACCTTGGTTTCAGGGTCAACGTCAGTAAGTACTGTTGGGGCTGAAAACAAAGCAAGCGGATGAAAAAGCTACAGGAGACAGATGCAAATCCCACTGACCTTTCACTGGGCCACCTCTCCATCCCCCCTTCCCTCCTCCAGGGACCGCGTGGAAAAGCCCGAGTATGGAGAAGCCAGTGCTAACTGAGTGTCTGCGAGCACGGGGCTCGGGGTCATCATGCAAACCAAGAGGAGGAGCTGTGCCTGGATGCAGCTTACACATGTGTCACCCGGCACAGCACACGCCTGACCGGAGGTGTGCACCTCTCTGGGAGCACAGACAGCACTCTGGGTCACATCAGCATCTTTAACCAGTGCTTGCCTGCAGAGTCCGCAGGACTAGGCTATTTCTTTGAGCCATTTTGCCAGGCGTAACCGGGAAGTAATTCCAGAGTTCTGAGCGGCATTCCACTCCGTCACACACTAAGAAAACATACTTAAGTGGCCAAGACTCCCTCCCCCTCAGTCAGGGCTCCGTCCACTGCGGGCAGGGGCGCAGGGAGGCACTGTGGACGCGGAAGGAACCAGCCTCACCCCGCGCCTGCCATCCCGGGCAGCACGCCCCAGGACCTGTCACACGCTGGGCGGTCAACTGAAGGAAGCGCCCGGTAGCAGCGACTGTTCCTCCTTCACTCCCTGCCTCCGACCGGCCCTGGCAGCACGTGGACAGTCCTGCCGGCACTCATACACCCCCTTCCACGCCTCCCCGGGGGGGAGAACGGACTCGGTTTTGGTGTCCACCCTCCTGGCACAGCCATGAGCTCAGATAAGGTGACCCTGACTCCAGGTCAGAGGAAAGCTCCTGACAGTATGAGCTCATCATGAATGCCCTTCCCGGCCGCTGAGGATGGGGCAGAAAGACCAACAGCTGGGCTTCCTGAGGTACGGCCGGCCCCTGGGCTCACAGGCTGCCACTCACCTGAGAACACAGTGTTCCTATGGTTTGAGCCCCGTAAGTTTTAAGTGGGTTTTGTAATGTTCATCATCCTATCTGATAAAGCAAGTAAAGCTGGTTGGGGCAGCCTTTTGCCAACTAAATGTGTCATTCTCCTGTTATATGTTACTTTGGGAAAAGTGCTTAAAATTCAAAACTCATTTTAAGAATTTTAAAAGCCACCGAAAGTAAACAAATAATGTCAAGCATGACAGATCAAACAATAATTTCTGCGAAATCGTTGCCAGTGGCGAGTTGTGGAACAGTGGCTGGTCTATTTCTTTGAGCCTAGGCGTAACCTGGAAGTAATTCCAGAGTTGTGTGTCTCAGGGTGGGTAGGAAGAAAACTATTTGTAAACACAGAAAAGCTAGTGCCACACAAGTGGTTTAATTCAACGCATGTGTGTGCGCGCGCGATCATCTTTACAGTTTACCCGAAGCGCATTTAGGTTTATTTTGCACTAAAGAGCTGTTTGTTTGGTGTCAGTAAACACTGCCAGTGCCTCTCCCACAAGGAAGGGCTCCCCTTACCGATGTAGCGGGTGGCCTCGTCAGACTCCCCACCAAAGGCGATCTTCTGTCCTTCAAGCAAACTCAGGAGCCTCTTAAAGTGACGAAGATTGATGATCCTTTCGTAATCAGGAGATTCCTTTATATTTTCTCCATAAAATTCCTATTTAAAACAATAGTGTTTCACTGTCACAAAAGACCCATATTTCAATTTCTTCACAAGTACAAAATCTACTCATGCTCAAAAAGCATCACATTCCACCCCGCCAAGTGCTTTCATAGCACTGACTGTTCCCAACTTTGAGGGGTCAGCTTCAGGTTTTTTTGACTTTGTGACGGTACAAAGTGGTACAACTTGAGTGGAAAGTGTATTTCGGACTCTGCTCTTCTCCGGGCCGGTGAGGTGTGGGCAGCCAATGTGAGTGGCCGAGCACTGTGAGCTCCGCGGCCCTGAGCGAGAATGTCCAGCAGGTTAGGTGCCAGATCCATTTCCACTTATATTTCCAACTTACAACGGCTTGCAGGTCACCCCCTGGAGGTCACGGAGACCTGCAATGGTGGTACAGCCAGGCTGCTTGGCTTGTCAAGGACAGCAGTTTAAGCAGGGGCAGCGAGAGCAGGTAAAAGGCCTGGTTCCATCTGAGGACCCTGCTTCCCTGTGGCTGTGGCTGCTCCCTGCACGGAGCTGGGTGGCTGCAGCAGAGACCCCGGGACTGCAAAGCCTGGAGTGTTTGCCACCTCGCCCTTTTCACGCAGGTCGCTGAGCTCTGCGCTTTTCCATGCTTTTCCATCTTCTCTAGACGGGCATTTCCACCCGTCACAGACAACAGGGCAGCCACTCAGAAGATCCAAATACAGCCTGGGCAATTAAACCCTCAAAGGCCGAAAGTCAATATTATTATGTAAAACAGACAGGAAATTACTGAGTTGTTGCATCACTTCAAAGCCTTATGAAAGCTCTCACCTTCCTCTCCAATCAAAATGCACACTGCCCGCCGCCTCCGCACAGCTCAGGTCTGGGTAAGAACCGCCAAGCAGGAGCAGCCACGCCTGCCTTCCCTCTCAGGGGGGCCCCGCCTAAACTCTAAGGGACCCAGGAGACTTGCAACCAGGGCAGCGGCAGCCTGTCCCGGGCTGACCCCTGAACCTCCAAGGCCCCTTTTCCCTGACTCCCCAGAGAGTCAGAGCAGCCCGGCCCGGGTGCTCCTGCCACGTCGTCTCTCCTACGCCCTGTTTCCCTGCCTCGGGTTTAAGAAACATCCTCTCAAACCAGACAAACCCCCCGCCCCACCCCCAAGCAAACAAGCATCATCCCAGCAGCTTGTGGACATGCATGTTCCTGGCGCCCCCCCCACCCTCCCACCCTGTGCCACCAACTACGATTTGCCATGCTGGTGGCACCTGGAGACCCCGGGCCAGCGGAACCACAGTGGAGGGTGAGGCCCGGGAACTGTTCTTACATGGCTCTCTGGTGACCTCGGTTGAGAACCTCTGTGCTCAGAGAATAAATGCCTCAAAGGCCACAGGGCCGTACTCCTTTGGAGCCAGGTCCGTCACCGTTCTCCACAAAGCTCGACTCCTCCGATTCTCAGTCCTCGCCACACAGGGGTTTTTAATCCCCTCTCTGCCACCTCACACCCCCCTAGTCTGGCCAATTCTCCTTTCATTTTCTCCTGGTCTGGCTCCATCTTCCCTCCCATCACTCTGTCTAAGACCCTTGGTCAGACCTGGAGCTGTGCCCCTCCCTAAATTCCTGGTGTGGTTTCTGTGCTCTGGTCACAAATGGCGCTTGCTCTCCGGTGTTCTGGATCCTTCTGTTCAGTGCTCAGTTAGTGCCTGTCAAGTGAACAATGATCGTTCCAGCAATTCCTCCCACCGGGGAACTCGTCACACCGGTTCATCCCTTCCTTTCTTCAATCCAAACCGCGTGTTTCTTCAGGGCACGCGGACACTCCCTTACAGCCTTCCTGATTTCCTCCCTAGAGACCTTTACTTTGCACACCGGGAAGACCAATACCCACGTCAAGAATGAGTGGTTGATTAACTCACTCCTCCAAACACTCTACACACAAGCACCGACAACCTTAATTGGCAGGACCACTATGCCACCTGATTACACTCAAAGGACGGGCAACATTCTCTCAAACCACACACAGACATTACCCGGTGTGCAGCAAGCCTCTTTAAAACGTGCAATACTGACTATTTAGTCAGGAGCACTGGCCTCTTTCCCTTTAGCTTTTCCGATTAAAAATGACAACATAGAACACAACAGCCGTCCAGTCCAGTATGAAGGGATCAAAACTGTACCTATTTTTTTTTTTTTTTTTGGTCAAATTAGGAAACAATTTTTTGGTGTGCTGCAGAATTTCAGTAGTTTGTGCGCCATGAGATGAAAAAGGCTGAAATTGCTGTTCTAAAGCATGTACCACAACTAACCCGTTTATCCATCAGCAAGTCAACTAGACAAGTGTACTTCCCACCAGCCTGACCTTAGTCCCAGCAGAACTCCACGGAAAGGGTGCGAAGCATTTATAATTAATTAGCCAGGGGGTTAATGCAGTCACACAGACTATGGGGATTTCCAGGGGAAGCAAGGGTGTAAGGATGCTGCCTGCAAACAGCTGATCTGACTCATCTTCATGAAACCAATGGCATCAGACATGTTCACCACTAACCTTCACAGTTTCCTTAATCTTCTGCACGATTTGACTCTGGAGAGATGGTTCGCAGAGAATGTAGTCGGGAGCAATGCAGGTTTGGCCGCAGTTCATGTACTTGCCCCAGGCTATGCGTCTGCAGGGGAAGAACCAGAGAGCCACAGGATTAATCTACTCTTCTTCTGTCACACACTTTTGTGTTGTTTGAATGTTTTCAGCTAACGTGTTCAAACACTTACTTGGTAATCTTTTGTTGTTGTTAATCCTCACCAGAGGATATTTTCCCATTAATTTTTAGAGAATAAGGAAAAGAAGGAGAGTGGGAGAAGAGAGGAGAAGAGAGGAGAGAAGAGGAGAGGGAGAGAAAAAGAAAGAGAAACATCGATGTGAGGGACACATCGATTGGTTGTCTCCATGCATGCACCCCAACCAGAGCCAGGGATCGAACCTGCAACCCAGTACCTGCCCTTGACTGGGAATCAAACCTGTGACCCTTCCATGTGTAGGCTGATGCTCTAGCCACTGAGCCCATCAGCCATGGCACTTAGCAATCTTTATAAAAATATTTTAAGAACTCGTCTCTAAATCAGCTGGCTGGAACTTGGAGTGCATTTTCCAGCTGATGTGAAGGACTCTAAGGAGCGGGCAAATTCTCATGCCAACTCACGGGAAACAGCCCTTTGCCCGCAGAGAGCTCTGCCCGCTACAGGAACACCCTCTGCCTCCTCCTCTTCCCCCAAAGGGACATGAGGGATGGCAGGAGTTCCACACAGGCTCCGCCTCCTGGCTGCAGCTTTAGTCCTGCTGGCAGGATGCTCGGGCAAGCAGAACAGCAGCCGCTCCCCCTGGAGAGCTGTGCCCATGGATGGGTCAAAGTCTGGGACTCTCACCAGCTGAGAGTCCCATATTCTGGCAGGCAGACTTCTACTTACGAAGACAACCTGGACCCCAGCTCCCGCTCTATACCGCCTCCGTGCTCCGTGTCTCTGAAGTAGAGAGAAGCCACCCCCCCCCAACCCCCCCCCAGCACACAGCCCTCTGGTTTGGGTCCTTCCTGCTAGCGAAACCTGATTTAGCAGAGAGAACCTGACACCTTTCGTCTTCTGGTTCCCAGAGCAAGATGCTAATCTTAGTTAAAAGATAAGTAATACTGGTTTTATCAACAAAGGCGCTCAGTTAAGAAATGGACGGAATACCCTTTCTGTTGGGAATGTAAAGATCTTATTAGGCATACACAATACTTTGGATCACCTACCAGCAGAAAAGTAAAATTTCTTGTCGATCTGTAATCTCAAGCACAGAAGACCCTCTCCCATGACCCGGGAGTGAGGGCCTCCTGCTCATGGCTGCTGGCAGAGCAGAGGAGACAGTCTGTGCAGGAATTCAGTTCCCCGTGAGGACTTCAGCCGCCAAAGCTTCCTGTCTCTCGGGGGCCAGAGGCGTAGGGCTCCAGTGCAAAAAGGATACATCAACCTGAAGTCCCCACTGTGCTGGGAAAGCCCCAGGGCCAGGGCCCGCCTCACCTGCAGGCGACGTCCAGGTCACAGTCTCTGTCGATGTAGCACGGACTCTTCCCGCCCAGCTCCAGGGTCACCGGGGTCAGATACTTGGCCGCAGCCGCCATGACAATCTTCCCCACCGCAGTGCTCCCGGTGTAGAGGATGTGGTCAAACCGCTGCTTCAGGAGCTCGGTGGTTTCCTCAACGCCGCCATTAACCACAGTGTACAGGTCCTCAAAGAAGGAAAGACAGCCATGGCCGGTGTGGCTCAGCCGGTTGTGCATTGTCCTACCCACCTCAAAGTTGCCAGTTCAATTCCCAGTCAGGCCTCGAACCACCCCCCCTCCCCCCGCCCCACAGGGCTGGGGGGCATGAAGGCAGCAGCCGATCGACGTTTCTCTCTCTCTCCAAATTCAAGTTTTTTAAAATCTTAAAAAAAAAAAAAAAAAAAAAAAGATAAACATTTGCACTGCCAAATTAATCAATTGTCTAAAGAGCAGTTTCTTCAACATGGACATGTAATATTGAGTAAAACCGAGAAAAGATGGAGACCAGCCCTGTGAGGATAGAAGAGGGAGCAAATGGAGGACAAGGGTGGACAGAGGCCAGTGGCATCTGAGAGCCATCATCCCACAGGGACGACTGGAGAGTAGAGAGTGCAGGGTTTTCTACATGAGCTCAGCAATGAAACACAAAAGAGAAGAGAGCACATGGGTGCACTGGACCAGGGGACTGTGCAAGCTGAGAATTTAGGGGAGAAAGAAATGGCTGCTATGAGTAACCGCAGACAGGCCCCCACCTCACGTCTGAACCTGGACATTCTCTCTCTCAACACAGCGCAGGGCTTAGCCCACGGCAGGAGCCGAGTACCTGCCTGCTGGCAGGAACATGGATTTGAAGTCAGACCTGACTAGCTCTTCGCTCTGTGACTTACTAGCTAGTGACTTGGGCAGGTACCTGGTCTGTTACTGGGAGCTCCTACGGCTTTGGGCTGAGCATTACCGGAAGGAACCTTTTGAAAAACAACACAAAGAGCAGCAACAGAGGACAGACAACGAGGAAAACAGGGAGACGTGCTAGAACATTCTGAGGTGCTGGCATGAAGTAAAAGTTGGTTTGTGGGCCTTCTGTTTCCACTAATTAGGGCTAATTAGTCCTCATTCACTTCTGAGTTTAACAGCCCCACTGTTTCAAGTTTTAACCTTTGTATAGCTCAATCTGCAGAGCGTGTGTGACTGATGCCCCCACAGCTCGGGGAGGCAGGATGTGCATCACTAGGCCCATCGGGACGCTCAGATAGTGAAGAATTTACGCCTGGTTTCTAATCCTACTCAAACCACGACACCTCTCTGTTTTCATCATCCTTCTGAGCCAGACAGCCACAGCCATCAGAACAACCTGTTCTGTGGTTTAGACAACAAAGGACAGTATTATTCCAGGGGCCGGGGTTAGATTACTGTAAGTTAACGCGTACAACTACAAGTGCGATATTTTAAAGCTGCCTTCCAATGACAGTGAAGTGAGGACTCCTTCCTGCAGCAATTCCAGGCTGGACTAAAACGTCCCAGCTCCGTGGTGGCGGCAGGAGGAAGAGACGGAGCCCTGTGGTTGGAGCGCGTCTTCTTTACTCAACGCCGACACCCCTACAGGCCAGCACTTTAACCTGAGGGACAACTGGTTTGGGCGGCCATTTTCTCCCTGCAGCTTCATGCCACAAACAGGCCCATTTAAAGCGAAGTGTCCTTATACAGTCATATTCCATGAAGACAAGAGATGACCAGAACCCAGCACCGAGCTAGTCTCTCATTAAGTAATTCACCAAAAGAATGCACCAAAATCATGTTAGGATTAACCTAAAAACAAAGTTAACCCAATGCCGAAGGGCAGAAGAGGGCTGTGATAGCAGGGGCCATGCAGCCACTGGCTCCATGTATGGCGAGCACAGCAGTTGAGCCGTACAAGCTCTTTCGGAGCTAACCTCTTCTGTCCAGCCAGCTGCTGGAGGCTTAGGACACTGCAAACTGACCCCCGCCACCAATGACAGGCGCTGGAAGAGAGGTCAAATGGGCGCTTCCCACAACCAACAGGTGTTCTGCAGATGGTGAAGGCATTCTTACCTGGTCCAAATACTGGGGGAGCAGCTTAGCCAAGATCTTGGCTGTATTTTCACTTAGTTCAGAAGGCTTGATAATCACAGCATTTCCTAAACAAAGCAAAAAGCAGAACAGTATCATCTAATACCTGATTGGATGTTTAATAGCTACCAAAATGGTGTGCATGCAGGGAGTACAGGCTAAGTATGCCAGTTATTTCTGTTGCTCTTAGTTCTGTTCTAAGAGCTTACCTCAGTTTCTCTTTTCCAGATGCTAACTTCTTAGTTCTCATCACCGTCAGATAACTAACCACCCCCACTCCTCTCTATTTCCATCACCTTTCTCCCACTCCCACGCCTGGACTTTCCTCTCTGCTCTGGAATCATTGGGCAAACAGGCCTTGTCAACATAAAGCTGCCATTCTGGGCCCTGCAGAAATGAGACCTTAATCTCTTGGCATAAACCCAGGCCAGCCTTGCTCCCACAGCCCTTATCTGGGTGGAGAAATGGTTGGACAGAATCAGTCGGTTCACCCACGGCCACAGCTGGCACCTGAAGCCACTTGAGAATATGGATGCCTGACTCCAATTCCCGAGCCTGTCTGCTCACGCCTTCATATCCTTACGCTCTCCACGCACTGCTGTGTAAACCAGGCACGCCATCAAAGCAAATGCACTCAGCCACCATCCTTAACTTATCCCCAATGCGAACAGGGCCCTCTGAGAAGGTACAGAGACATACGCGGACACCAGACCTGCAGCAATGGCTCCGATCAGCGGCTGCATGATGAGAACGAAGGGGTAGTTCCACGCCCCTATAATCAGGACGACCCCCAGGGGCTCTGGCTGGACGTAGACCTCGTCCATCATGGTGAGCAGGTTCTTCTTGGCTGGCTTAGCAGTAACCCACTCAGAAAGCTGCTCCAGCACGAGGTCAACTTCCCCAAGAATGGTAATGACTTCATGGCTGTAGGCATTCAGCTCACTCTGGGAGGAGAGTCACAGGAAACCTTGCATAAGTACCACACATCCACCCGAGTGTCTAAAGCTCCAGGCCAGGTACCGCAGTGAAAACGCCTTATCAGACCAGCAGGCTTGCCATTCAGCTTCCTTTTGTTCCTCTGAGCTGTCAGACTTGCTAACTCCCTCTCTATTAAACTCAATCCCTCTAAAACCTCGGCTCATTCAAGGCGTTTAAAGCCAGGCTTAAACACTCCCGTCAGCATCACCTCTCTGATTAGTAATGGCTCGCCTCGATCACACTTTATAAACCATAGCAACTATGCTTTTGACCTGCATCTTAATGTTTCACCCCAATACAGCCCTTTATAACTATTCTCATTTTATCTGTATATGTTTTGTCTCCCAACCAAATTTAAAACACTCAAGGACAAGGAAGTTACTGTATTTCTTTAGTAATCATACACACACACACACACACACACACACACACACGAGGCCCAATGCCCGAATTCATGCTCAGGTGAGATCCAGCCAGCCTGTCCCTATCAGGGCTGGGCCAGGCTGGCCAGGGAGAGGGGATGCAAGATGTTAGCCATACAGCCCTGCCCCCGATTGGGGTAGGGGGGTCAGTCAGATGCTGGGTGGGCCAGGAGAGGGACTGCGGGAGGTTTGGGGGAGGGGAAGGAGCAATCAGGGCCCTGATCAGGCCGGTTGGCTGTGTGGTGCGTGTATTAGCTATTGGTTGTTCTATCATTCCAGTTGCTTGGCTTTCATACACACACACACACAAATACATACTAGATGCCCATGGTGGGGAGGGTCCCTCAGCGTGGCCTGGGACCCCTCGCTCCTAACCACCGCCTGCTCAATGCTCCTTACTGCTCAGCTTGTTACTCCCGCTGTGAGCCAGGCCACTGACCACCAAGGGGCAGCTCCTGCATTGAGCGTCTGCCCCCTGGTGGTCAGTGCATGTCATAGAGGCCAGTCTTTCTGCCCTTCAGTCGATTTGCATATTAGGGTTTTATTGTATAGGAGAATAGATAGATTCACACAAACATTTCATGCTTGTAGGATAAATGATTCAGACTTTTAAAAATCTTAATTATTCTATCTTGTTTATTTGAAACCACAGCCCCTCTCCACCTAAAGCACACTAAAGGGAATTCTATAGTTCCTGTTGTTACTAATACTAAGATACTACCGTGTTTCCCCGAAAATAAGACATCCTCCGAAATAAGACCTAGAGCGTGGAAAGATAAGACATCCCCTGAAAATAAGACCTAGCACAACTTTGGGAGAAAAAATTAATATAAGACACTGTCTTATTTTCGGGGAAACAGGGTACTACCCTTCAAGATAGTCTTTTGGGAGAAGCGAGGGAGAGGGAGATTCCCAAAGCCAGAGCAAAATCTTGTTCCCTGTGGCATAAACATAAAAAGTAAAAACATAAAGGGGATGAGGGGGTGGAGATATATGTAATAGTATCCACGATTTAAAAAAAAAAAAAAAAAAAGTAGGCAAAACCGGTTTGGCTCAGTGGATAGAGCATCGGCCTGTGGACTGAAAAGTCCCAGGTTGGATTCCGGTCAAGGGCATGTACCTTGGTTTCGGGCACATCCCCAGTGGAGGGTGTGCAAGAGGCAGCTGATCAATGATTCTCTCTCATCGATGTTCCTAACTCTCTATTCTTCTCTCTCTTCCTCTCTGTAAAAAATCAATAAAATATGTTTTTTTAAAAAGTAAACCAAAATGACAATATTATTAGAAAACACAGGGGAATGTATTTATGCCCTGGCCACTAGCTACTCAAAGCTTGGTTCCAAAACAGGCCCATGGCATCACCTGGGGACTGATCAGAAACTCAGCCTCTCACCCCTCAGACCTCTGGGCCTCAGGCCGCGTCCTAACGGGTCCCAGGGGTCCCGGCGCCCTTTAGGGAGCACTGACCAAAGGAAGTCAGGGCGACCCATAGACCCTTCTTCACAAGAACCAGGAAACAAAGTTAACAGACAAGAAGCAGGCTCTGAGAAAACATCTGCACTAAATGACGCCGACAAATTACCGAAACCCAAGATAAAAAATAAAAAATCCTACGGGAGAAGGACCATAAATGCAACAGAAAAACAGGCGGAACTATAAAAGGCAGTTAGTTCCCTGACAGAAGCCAGAAAACCACGCACTTTGGTCTGCAAGCAACTCCGCGGGGCTGGCTCCGGGCGCGGGGCGGCCGGTGGGGGCACCTCTGCTCCGTCCCCATCCCCGTCCCCGTCCCCGCAGCCTCCCCGTCCCCGTCCCCGCAGCCTCCCCGTCCCCGCAGCCTCCCGGCGGCGCACCTTGCTCAGGTCGGCGGCGATGGCCGCCAGGATGTCGCGCTCGCGCTCCTGCACCAGCCTGCGCAGCGCCTCGAGCTGCTGCCGCCGGAAGCTCAGGGGGCGCGAGCGGCCGCTGCGGAAAGCGTCCCGCACCCGCTGCACCAGGCGCTCCATGGCCGCCTGCTCTGAGGAGAGGGAGGTCGGGCGCTGCGCGGACCAGGGGCCGCCCCGCTCGCTGCCTCCGCCGCGGACCCCGGGCCGCACCTCACTCACCGCCCGACCGGCCTCCGCGCCCGCCCCGCCCCACTGCCGGCCGCGGGGGCGGGCCCACCGAGCCGCGCGCCTATTGGTCGGGCGGGGCCCGTGACCCCGCCGGAGGCCCCGCCCACCGCCCACCGCCCACGCCGGGAGCTGACCGCGGGCGGTGCGGGCCGGGGTGCGGCCTCCCGGCCCCACGGGGGCGGGGCATCCCCAAGCCGCCCCGGTGCTGGGGGAGGGGAGGGCCGAGGGTAAACGGGGCGGGGGCGCTGGCGCTGCCGTCCGCGGAGAGTGGGTGCACCGCCCGCGGGCCGATCCCGCCCTCCCAGCCGGTGCCGGGCTGCGTGCGGACGGCCGCGGCGGGCGGAGGGAGAGGTCGCCCTAATCCCCGGGGCAGCCTCGGCCCTCGCCGGCCCCGGGCCCAGGCCGCGGCCTCGGGAGACACGGCCTCGTGCCGCCGCCGCCGCCGCCACTGCGATGCGGTAGAGAAGGCTGCGGGCCCTGGAGCCGCACCCTCCTCCGAACCCGGGGCACCACCTGCCCCGCACCGTCTGTCTAAACCTACAACAGGCACCTCAACTCACTGGCCAGCCCCCCCCGGCCCGCCTTCCCCTTTACCCCGGCACCGGCTCCCGAGCCAGCCGTGGCCCTCCGCTCCGGGCCTGTCCGCGAACACATGGAGGGAACCAGCCGCCCCCGCCCGGGCCCACGTCCGCAGCATCCACCGCGCCGGGCCGCCCCTGCACCCGCACTGGCACCCCGTTTCCCTTTCCACTCTGCACTCCGGGCCCTGCTGCCTCTCAGCTCCGCATCCGCCCTCCTGTGCGCCCGCAGGGCCCAGCCGAGCGGGTTAATCGCTGCCCGGGCTCTCGCGCCCCACGGCTGCCAGCGAAGGGGGCACGAGCGGGAAATGGGCGGGAAGTGGGGAGCTCCTGGTGCTCCTGGAGTCAGTGTGGCCCTCCTTAGAGAGGGAGGCGGGGTGGCTCAGGACTGGCAGTGCCGGCACATCCAAGCAGTGGAGGTGGCGGTGACTGCATCTCCCAATGGCACGGGGCGGGCAGCGGGCAGCTGCTGGCCCATACCCCTGTCTTCCGGGGCCATGCATTGCTCTTAACCCCCCTCTGCCCCAGAGAACCAAAGTGATTATCTTCATGGCGGGGCCCTAGCTGGACCAGCTTGCTCTCAGTAATCCTCCGGAAGGTACCTTATCCATGTTCCCTGCTCACAGCTTTCCAATGGCTTCCTGTCTCACTTAGAGAGAAGGAAACCCCAAAGCACACCGCATGCTGTGAGCCTGGATGTCATGGCCCAGCTCCCCTCCAGCGCGTTTTGTGTTATTCTCTCGGCTGGAGTGGCTCCTTGCTGCATCCCCTGAGCTCAGGGCTTTTGCACTCGGCTGCTTTTTTTTTTTTTTGCCTGAGGGCCCGCTACCTTTCTCAGTTCAATCTCTGCTTAAAGAAGCCTTCACGATCACCATGGCTAAAGCGGTGGCTTTAAACTCCACCTGTACCTGCTACTCGGTCCCTTTCCATGTATTAGTTTGTTTGTTTCTGTCTGTCATCCCCATTGAAATTCTTACAAGTCAGGGCCTTTTTCGTGTTCGCTGTAATATCAGTGTTTATCACAGAGCCTGGCCAGCAGTAGGTACTCAATAAATTATTGAAAGAATGGACAGTAAACGATCAAATACTCTGGCCTCGGCGTGTTGGCACTCTCCACTGTTGTGGTTTTCTCAGCAGCCTGTGAAGTTAGAGGCTTAAAGGGATTCTTGATGAAGGAAGGAAGGTGGCATGGACATCAAACTCTTTACCTCTACTTTTACTCTGTTCTTTTGGAAAAGAAAAAGGAAAAAAAAAAAAAAAAAAAAAAGGACAGTCAGATGGGGATGCCATGGTTACATGGGAGACTGTGGTGAGCAATCTTCTCACATCGCCGGGAAGAGCTGTGGCCTCCAGCACACACTGAGGCCGTAACCAGCTCCACTCGGACTGCAGGGCGGCCTGGGCACAGCTGGCCATCTGGACCTGCAGAGACCACGTCAAATCAGCTCAAAGTTCACCGCAGAGTTGTCCGAATTATCTCTAATCTGATCCCAGGACCTTAACCCCAGCTAATAAACATTATGCAAGGGATTAGGTAACTTGAGATATGAATCATGCCACAATTAAAAAAAAATCTTTATTGATTTCAGAGAGGAAGGGAGAGGGAGAGAGACAGAAACATCAACGATGAGAGGGAATCATTGACGGCTGCCTCCTGCACGATCGGGGATCGAGCCTGTAACCCGGGCATGTGCCCTGACCGGGAATCCAACTGTGACCTGCTGGTTTATAGGTGACACTCAACTGCTGAGCCATCGCATGCCACAATTAAAAAAAAAAATTCAAATAATGAACAGAATTTCAATGTGAAAATAGAACAGAATTCAGTATCATCTAAGGCAAGTTAATCTCTGAGTAGCAAAGAGCTACTTCTCTGCTAAGGAAAAGATGTGGGCATTTCTTTAAAAGGATCTATTTTTATTCTGATGACACAATCACCAAGAGTTTGACTCCTCACCAACTCTTGAACATTTTCTTTACAGTAGAAATCAATTGATGGCATTTTGTTGGGCATATTTTAAAAACACATCCAAATGCTTTAATCGAACAATGTGATATATTTATGTGACCAAAGAGAGGCCTGGAATTTTTATTTACCAAATTTCCAAGGTGACACATTCTCCTGACTTTTTGAATCTGAAGGACTCACTGATCTAAGTAGCTGTGGGCCAAGGACAGCACCTCGGCGGGGTGCAGGACGAGGGGCTAAATGCTCACAAGCAGCTTCTTTCAGGAAATGCGGACTGTGGTCATATTAGTGTGCCCCAGGCCTTTTCCTACTCCCCCCTTTTTTTATGTTCTTAAGGAGCTTCTGTATGGTGGGTGATCCACTCCATCACCCCTCCCCTTCACAACCGTAGGGTTATCATATGACCCACGTGTAGTCGGAGAATCAAGCCTTCCCAGCACAGCAATCGGCTCAGGAATGTGCAGGCAGCTGGAGCCTGCGTTCAGCCTCCTGGGACTTGGCTTTCCCCGGGGCTCTCTCCCTCGGTGGGTGACATAATTATGGAGCTGCGGAAGGCAAGAGCTGATAAAGCTAATTCAGAGGAAGGAGCAGCCCAGAGGCAGTCCTGACAAGCCCAGGTGGCCCGTAAGGCTTGACGCTAAGAGCACGCCTGTGAGGCGCACCTCCACAGTCCCACGAGCCAATGCTTTCCCAGGCGTTAGGGACCAAAACTTGAATGTTTGCCACATGTTACCGAAAGAGACTTTTACCAGAGCGGTTCTGTGGCCAGGCCCTCAGGTAGCCCCCTGTGGGGTGAAGGTCTGAGGCAGTGGGTGTGTTCCTGGCAGAGGAACAGACGTAATGGCAAACCATTCCCCTTCCGAGGAGAGCACCTTGGGGCCAGAAGGAGATAGACATCCTGGCTTATGTCCTAGCCAGAGCCCTTGTGGCTGAGAGAATAAGTGTTTGCTTCACCCTTGCTTTTAAGAAAGCTCTCCCTGATCACAACTGAGGAAATCCAAAGTCTAAACCTCACGAACACCTTTTGAATGTTGCATTTTTACTGGACGTGAGACACATGCGAAGCAGTCCCAGCTGTAGCTGTGTGCGTGGGTGACCCCCGTCAGCCACTGGTGCACCTGCTGCCCGAACGTCGCCGGCGTCCTCCAGCTCCGCCCACGCGCTGCCACAGGATCTGTGGTGAGAGCAAAACTTCACCGGTCATCAGATAATTCCCCAACAATTCATGTTCCTCACCAGTAATATGGCAGTCTAGTAGCTTCACCGCTTCTCTAAGGCTTGATAATGTCACTTTAAAACCTAACCATTCTGGTGGGTGTGTAAGTGTCTAATGCTGTCTCGTTGTGATTTTAACTTGCATTTCCCTGGTGGCTAATGAGAAGGTCACATTTTCACATGTTTATGGCTGTTTACATGTATGTCCATGGCAGGGAATAACAGAGTTAGGACAGCAAACCTGCATCGCAGCCTCAGACGGCCTTGGCCACCTGTCCTAACCCTTCCCACACCCTTCGCCAGCAGATGCCTGCCTGACGCAGATGTTGTGTCCACAGTTCAGCACCAGAAGGAACAAACATAGGGCCCCTGCATAGATCACTCACACATGCACACAGGAAGAGGAGGTAAAAATCTTACACAAAAGAAGAACAATCCAGATGTGTGATTCTCACAATCTCTTGAGAGACTGAAACATAACTTTTGAGGACCAGGGAGAAAGCCCCCCAGATGATGTAAGAGATGAAAGAATCTCTACTAATAATAGCCTAGGGCCGTCACGACCAAATGGATGATCAGATGGACAACTGGTCGCTAGGAAGTGCACGGAGCACCTCTGGGTCCTGCCCCCGCAGCCCACAGGCTCCTGTCACAGCAAGGCTGGCGGCCCGGCGGGCGGGGTGAGGCAGGTGCTGAGAGCAGGGCTGGCTGTCAGGCGCTGAGGCCCACAGCCAGACAGCAGGGCCTGACTACCAGGTGCCATGGCGCACAGACAGACAGCAGGGTCTGCCAGCTGCAGCGTGCCTGCTGGCCATCCTGCCTCTCTGTGCGTGAGCTGCAGAGGAAACACCTTTCTGACTGTTCATTGGCTAAGCTCCCGGTATGCCACTCGCAGTGTTCTTGGTAACTTGGGAAATAAGAATCCAATAAGGTGATCTAGGGTTTTTCAACCTCACTCCTGGAGGAAAAAATGCAGATCTGCTGCTGGAGGGCTAAGAAATGTCATATCCTGCCCTAGCCAGTTTGGCTCAGTGGATAGAGCCTCAGCCTTCTAACCTCAGGGTCCGGGTTTAATTCTGGTCAAGGGCATGTACCTAGGTTGCAGGCTCCTCCCTGGCCAGGCCCAGGTCAGGGTTCATGCAAGAGGCAACCAATCAAAGTGTCCCTCTCACATTTATGTTTCTGTCTGTCTTTCCCTCTCTTTTCCATGCTCTTTAAAAATATCCTCAGGTGAAAAAGAAAAAAAGAAAGAAAGATCATATCCTATGAAAGACACATCTTGAAAATGCCTAAAGAAAGTTATCATTTTTTTTGTGTTGAAGGGACTGGAATCCATGTTGATGAAAATGCCTTGGTGGCTGCAGCAGCCGGCAGTGGCAGCAGCAGCAGGGTGATTAGGAGTGGCACCTTCCCCTAATCAATCCCGTTATCTCCTGCAGATGGAGGCCAGATTTCGGCTAAGGCCCACTTGGGCCTAAGCTGTCAGTAGGACATCCCCTGAGGGCTCCCAGATTGGAGAGGGTGCAGGTTGGACTGAGGGACCCCCCCAACACCTGTGCATGAATTTCATGCACCAGGCCTCTAGCAGAGATAAAACTATAGGAGATGACAAGTAATTGAAACTCAGAAAAGAAATGGAAAATAAAACATTCAACAGAGATGAAAGCACATCAGAAACAACAAAAGGTAAATGAAATAGAATAAGAAAAATTTGACAAATTACATAAAATGAAATGGAGACAAGTGTGCTGATCCCACCTCTCTGAGGTATCTAGGGCAGTCAAATTCATAGAGACAGAAACAGCATGGTGGTCACGGGGACTGGAGGGAAGTGGAGTGATGGGAGTTCTGTTTAATGTGGAGCGTGGAGGAAGTTCGAGAGATGGATGGATGCTGCTGATGGGACCAAATTACCCCTCAAAATTCAGGTTCGTGTGCCCAATGCACTGGTAGGCCAAAACATTGAGGTGTGGAATTGAAGACAGTGAGAGGTTTATTTGATTTGGCTGAGGTGAGAGGACTGGGGAGCAAGGTCTCTCAAATTAGTCTCTCAAAAAGCAGAAGGAGGGAGTTTTTATCCAGCGAGGGAGCAGGCAGGGAGGGAGTTCCAGGAACAGAGAGAGAAGTTCGTTTCTTTACTCACAGACTCCTGGTGTTGGCAGCTGGTTGCAGCTACCTTGAAGGTCTCTTTCCTTCTGCAAAACAAACCCATAAACTCTCCTCGCGACCCTGAAGGTACCTCCTTCTGCTTGACCAGGACACCACTTCTGACTGCATCTGTGAGGACAAGAGGAGCTGAGCAGGAAGAGGGGTTAACATGTGAACCAAGGCCTAATTAATAATTGAATTATTTAATGCTAGCTGCCAAAATACTAGGAGCATTAAAATCACACAGGGCTCAGCTAGGGTGGATGTACGTAATGCCACTGAATTGTACACTTTAAAAAGGCAAATTTATGCTAGGTACATGTTACATCAATTTAAAAAATGAAACTGGAGAGAAGAAGATGTAAAAGTGATTCAAAAAAATATTTTTTTACAGAGAGGAAGAGAGAGGGATAGAGGGTAAGAAATATCAATGAGAAAGAAACATAAATCAGCTGCCTCCTGCACTCCTCTCACTGGGGATGTGCCCGCAACCAAGGTACATGCCCTTGACCGGAATCGAACCTGGGACCTTCCAGTCTGCAGGCTGATGCTCTATCCACTGAGCCAAACTGGTTTCAGCATGAAATGTCCTTTTTAGCAGCCTGTGTCTTAAAGTCCATTAAGCTTATCCTGGTCAGGGGAGCTGTTATCTCTTGCTCAGTGGTAAATGATAGCGTGGCTGGGTAGTGCAATTTGGTTCTAGGTCCTTGCTTTTCATCTATTCTTCTAAGTTCCTTGAGCATCTTTATCCCAATGTTTTGGACTCTGTATCTGATAGGTTGCTTATCTTTATTTCATTTACTTCTTTTTTGGAGTTTTTTCCTGTTCTTTCATTTGTGACAAGTTTCTTTGTCTCCTCATTTTTGTCTGCCTCCCTTTGTTTGCATGTATGCTTTAGGTAGACCTGAATCTCCTGCCTGGCAGGGTGGCCTCATGTAGTAGGTGACCTGAGGGGCCCATTGGCATTGTCCCCATTACCACCTGAGCCAGGTGCTCCAGGAGAACACCTTCCGCAGGTGTGTGTGCCTCCTGTCGCAGTGGCCCCTTGATTGCTGTTGGCATGTCGGTGGGTGGGGGTGACCCTCAGGCTTACTGGTTTTGAGGGTTAGCCACAACAACCACAGTATATGATCTGCTGTGTGGGGTGGGACTGAGCTTACAGAGTGGGATTTACCTCAGGAAGCCTGGAGCCTGCCCAGACTGATGTCATCGAAAGGGGGCAGCTTACAGTATTTCCTAGGATGACAGAGTCATTTCAAGAAAATGCCAAGCTGGTAACTGCTTCCTTTCATAGCAAGTCCCAGGAGACAACAACTTTAAAGATCACTAACTTCTACTGGAGATTTTTTTTGCGGGGGGTAGGGGGCGCACTGGGAAGGACAGAAATAAAAGATATTCCAATTTCCTTGGAAGAGAATTTACCTTACGGGATGCCCAACTATGAATGAACATGTACCCTGTTTCTGACTCCTGCCTTTACCTACAGCGGTCATCTAAGCCCTCAGGGTGAGAAGCTGCTGACAGAAGACATATCAGCTTTCCCAATAAATCTGTGAGGCCTTGCCCTAGCCAGTTTGGCTCAGTGGATAGAGTGACGGCCTGTGGACTCAAGGGTCCCAGGTTCGATCCCGGTCAAGGGCATGTATCTTGGTTGTGGGCACATCCCCAGTAGCGGGTGTGCAGGAGGCAGTTGATTGATGTTTTTCTCTCTCATTGATGTTTCTAACTCTCTATCCCTCTCCCTTCCTCTCTATAAAAAAATCAATAAAATATATATTTTTAAAAATCTATGAGGCCTCGGAGCAGCCGGGCCCGAAACAGCTGGGCCCAGAGCAGCAGCAACCAAGCCCGGAGCAGCCAGGTCGGGAGCGGCCAGGCCTGGAGTGGCTGGGCCCGGAGTAGCTGGGCCCAGAGCAGCCAGGCCCGGAGCAGCAGCAGCGAGGCCGGGAGCGGCAGTGGCCAGACCCGGAACAGCTGGTTGTGGAGCGGACCATAGCAACAGAGGCCAGGCCCGGAGCAGCCAGGCCCGGAACAGCTCGCTCCTCGCCTGCCCCCGCCCCAAGGCTGCCTCTCAGACATGGCTGGAAACTTTTAGGGGAACTTGAGGGTCTGCTGAATCAAGTGATGAAGGCTTAGATCTGGATGTGTTGAGTTAGTATAGCGCTGGGGTGATGATCTGTGAGTGCCTTGTGTGGGGTCTGGATGAGGTTGGTTGATCTATTTGGAAATGTCTTTTGTGTGAATTGTATCTTTGGGCATGTGGAGGTATTATTGATTTGAGAAAATGCTAAGTAACTGACTTACTATCTGAAAAATTTAAAGTTCTGAAAGTTTAAGGTCTCTTGCCAAAAAGAGGTTTTAAAGCTAACACCTTAATTTTAATGGAGAAAGGGGAAGACAAGCCCTTCCCAGCCAGAACAGGTAATCCAATTCCAACCAGCACTACCTTTAACCAATGTGTCCATTTACATTTGAATGGCTACACCTTTTGATAGCCTAAGGGCAAATTTACATGTAAACAAGTTTGCTTCTCAATTCCCAGGGCAGAAAAAAAACAAGGTTTAAAATTATTAGATTTTAAAATTTATTCTTAGAAGTGTAAAAGTTTATTAATTTTTTAAAAAAAGGAGAAGATGTCTGCTCAGGTAGACACCTAACCGCAGCAGCACACAACAATTTCAATGGAATACAACTAAAATGTAGAGTGGACATTGCCCAGAGCTACAGGTAGTCGACTGACTGAAAATTCTACAACAAGAAGGAAAGAGAAAACCAGAAGGAAAATCAGAGGAGCTGAAAAAGAGCCTAAGGTACGGAGACATGCTGCGCGTCTGCACGCACGCGCGCGGAGAGGTCGCAGCCGGAGAGGAGGAGAGGGCTGGGTGCTGCCTGGCGTTCCCTAGCAGGAAGGAAATAAAACCCCCAGCCTGGGCTGAACCCCCGAACCGGCAGCGCAGAGCCCCACTCCGGCAGGGGGAGACGGGGCTGTGAGGAGGAATCCCAGGGGAGCGGCGAAAAGCAGGGCCCCCGGAGTCGTGAGCACATTGTGCGCAGAGGACTGAATGTTGACTCTGATGCTGGATTACCCTAGCCGGAAGAAACAAAGCCTCCGGCGGCGCTGAGCCTCAATCCGAACTGCTCTGAACCCCAGTTCTAGGCCAATCCCTGGGGACCCAAGCTCAAGCAGAGGGAGACGGGGCTGTGAAGTGGAGTCCTGGGAGAGCTGTGAAAGGCCGAGCCCCCGGAGTCGCACACATTGCTTGCAAGGGAAGGAACGTTGACTCTGATGTGGGATTGCCCTGGAGGGAAGGAAACAGGAGCCCCGGCCGTGTTGGGCCCCAGTTTCGACTGCTCTGAACCCCAGTCCTAGGCCAGACCATGGGGCCGTGAGGCGGAATCCCAGGGGAGCGGCGAAAAACGGAGCCCCCGGAGTCACACACATTGCGCGCAGAGGACAGAATGTTGACTCTGATGCTGTATTGCCCTGGTGGGAAGAAACAAAATCTCTGGCGGTGCTGAGCCCCACTCCCGACTGCCCTGAACTCTAGTTCTAGGCAAATCCCTGGGGATCCAGGCTCAAGCAGAGGGAAACGGGGCTGTGAGGTGGAGTCCTGGGGGAGCTGCAAAAAGCGGAGCCCCCGGAGTCGCGCACACTGTGCGCAGAGGACAGTCTGTTGACTCTGATCCTAGACTCCCCTAGCGGGAAGGAGAAAAAAAGCTCCAGACTGGAGGAACTCGACGAGGAGCAGGAGCCCCTGCCAGACACCGGCCAGCCGGGCGCCAGCAAGGAGCCGGGTGACGGGGCTCCCAGGGGGTGGGTGCCCCTGAGCCTTCGACCGCTGAGCGCGGGCCACGGAGCCAAGGCCGGGGGCTGCTTCCTGGGCAGCGCCAACCCCGGCAACAGGCTGAAGCAGCGCAGGAGACCACGGAGAACAAAGGGGTGCCACAGCCCAACCTGCTGAGTTCCCAGGACAAGGAGGAAGAAACCAAAGAAGTTCTCAATGTGAAGAAATCAAATGAGAGCAAAAGATAGTAAAATTACTTAAGAAAGAATACAAAGAAGATCTTGAAAAATCAAAGACTAAGTCAGAACTCAACTCACCAGCCAACATTGCAACATACATGTGTTTAAAAAAAAAAAAAAAAAAAGCATTCATACTCCGGTCCAGTGGCCCATGGTTGTCGGGTGTTGTGCACTCTCGGACAGAAATTTTCGTGAGTATGAAGCTCATGAGATTTTTGATGAAATTGAGTCACGAAACTGTAACCATCGAATTAAAGAATGGAACACAGGTCCATGGAACAATCACAGGTGTAGATGTCAGCATGAATACTCATCTCAAAGCTGTGAAAATGACCCTGACGAACCGAGAACCTGTACAGCTGGAAACTCTGAGTATTCGCGGAAATAACATTCGATATTTTATTCTGCCAGACAGCTTACCTTTGGATACACTACTTGTGGATGTTGAACCAAAGGTCAAATCTAAGAAAAGAGAAGCTGTTGCAGGAAGAGGCCGAGGCCGAGGAAGAGGAAGAGGACGTGGTCGGGGCAGAGGAAGAGGGGGTCCTAGGCGATAATGTCTCCCAAGATTACTGTTTCAAAGTGATATGCGATTTGGGATATTTTTTGTACAGGTTTTGTTTGTTTATGTCAGTTTTTAATAAACATAAATGTAGGCCAGCTGTCGATTGACTATCACATTTAGTTTTAATGGTTCATATATATTCATGACATAATACAATGAGAGCCGAGTATTATTACATGGCAGTTCCAGAATTCCATTCATAGGTCAGGATTTTAATTTTTTTTAACTAAAATATTTCTTTTATAAATACATATAGAATATAATACATCTTTTTACTTCACATGCGCTGAATATGCATTTTGTTTTACTTCAACTCAGTTCTATGAAACCTACCTATAGGTGAAATGGATTTTGTTTATTTCAGAAGCTGAAGTTCTGTGGAATGGTCTATAAAATTGATTTTCCTTTCCTGAGTTTTACTCCATGGAAACTTAGGTACTTGGTAAAAGGTGATAGTCATCTTCTAATTTAGGAGTCATTGGTTTTGTTGTGATAATGCTTTTTGTTTTTTTTATTTTTTCAATAGTCTCTCGATAGAATATAATTTTACATTCTCCTGACTTGAAACTTCAGTTAACTAGGTTATAAGCAGTGTTGAAACGTGTTATTGTGGAATATACCTGACAGTAGCCCCTTTATCAAGAACTTAAGGTGTCCTTTAAGAACAAAAGGAAAACTACTTATTTTATGACAACACTGGATTCTTTCCAGTAGTTAAGGATTTTTAAAAATTGTTTTAATTGGCTAAGCTTAGAAAAAAAATACTTCTCAGTATATACAGTTTCTTGTAAAGCTTACTACCATTTGTTTATATGCTAAGGGAAGAAAATTAATTTTGAAGATGAGGGGATTAAGTCTGTATTTTCATTTAAGCTTGTGGAGTGTTGTTTTTTTAATGAGGAAATTGTCTGCAGACTAAAAAGGTTTTGTAAGCCGAGAGATAGCAAGAGTATTTGTATATGTGTGTCTCAATCTTGTCTATCCACTGATCTGTTGGCATTCCAATTATTTGAACCTAAGCAGACAGCAAGGAAACCCAATGATGCAGTAAGGTGAAGAGGATATTCAAAGGGAGCAAACAGAAAAGACCTAGCACAAGTAAACTAACATAAGTTGATTCTTGTCCTCAGACCTTGTAGGTTAAAAGGGAAGCAAAATTAAAATGAACATTGATACATAACTGGAAATTGTGGTAACTCTATCTGATAAGAGTACTTCCTATTGTCTATTTTAAAAGCAATATGTATTGGCTTCTCATTTTTATTTTAAGTCATTCCAGTGTAACCTCAAAGTTATTAACCTGTTTTTTTTTGTGTGTGTGTTTTAATATCTAGATGTTTGCATTGTGAAACCAGACTAGTAACATAGTTTAAATATAAGTAAACCACAGTGGTTACTAAAAAAAAAAAATAGGACAGAATGATGGAACAGCGGTGGCCAGGCCTAGAGTGGCCAGGCACAAGGCAGTGGCAGCCGAGCCCGGAGCAGCAATGGCCGGGCCCCAGAGCAGCAGCAGCCAGAACCAGAGCATCATCAGCCAGCACTGGAGCAGCCAGACCTGGGGCAGTGGCAGCCAGGCCTGAGGCGGAGGCGGCCAAGCCCAGGGTAGCCAGTCCAGGAACACCCAGACCCGGAGTGGCCGGGCCCGGAGAAGCCGGGCCCAGAGCAGCCGAGTTGGGAGCAGCCAGGCCCAGAACAGCAGTAGCCAAGCCCGAAGCTTCCAGGCCGGGAGCGGCTAGGCTCGGAGCGGCCGGGCCTGGAGCAGCCTGGCCCAGAGCAGCCGGGTTGGGTGCAGCCAGGCCCAGAGCAGCGGCTGCCAGGCTGGGAGCGGCCAGGCCCGGAGCAGCCAGGTCTGGTGCGGCCAGGCCCGGAGCAGCGGCTGCCAGGGTGGGAGCGGCCAGGCCCGGAGCAGCCAGGTCGGGTGCGGCCAGGCCCGGAGCAGCGGCTGCCAGGCTGGGAACGGCCAGGCCCGGAGCAGCGGCTGCCAGGGTGGGAGCGGCCAGGCCCGGAGCAGCCAGGTTGGGTGCGGCCAGGCCCGGAGCAGCCAGGTCAGGTGCGGCCAGGCCCGAAGCAGCAGCAGCCAAGTCCAGAGCAACTAGGTCGGGAGCTGCAGTGACCAGACCCGGAGCAGCTGGTTGTGGAATGAACCAGAGCAACAGAGGCCAGGCCCTGAGCAGCCAGGCCCGGAACAGCTCGCTCCTCGCCTGCCCCTGCCCCACGGCTGCCTCTCAGACATGGCTGGAAACTTTTAGGGGAACTTGAGGGTCTGCTGAATCAAGTAATGAAGGCTTAGATCTGGATGTTTTGAGTTAGTATAGCGCTGGGGTGATGATCTGTGAGTGCCTTGGGTGGGGCCTGGATGAGGCTGGTTGACCTATTTGGAAATGTCTTTTGTGTGAAGTGTATCATTGGGCATGTGGAGGTATTATTGATATGAGAAAATGCTAAGTAACTGATTTACTATCTGAAAAGGGATTTACTATCGGGGAAAGGGAGGGAGGAAGAGACTGAACATGGACTATGCACCTATGGATGAGGACAATGGGGGGTGGGGAGGGGGCAGAGGGTGGGGTGGGAACCTGGTGGAGGGGGGAAGAAATGAGGAACCTTTGTAATAATATGAACAATAAAGATTGATTTTTTAAAAAAATACATGATCATATAGAATAGAACTTCTTAAATAACAAATACTAATACTTATACTGTTTATTACTGACAGGCAGGCTGCAACTTTACAGATGAGGAGACCGAGGCTTAAGGAGGTGCCATGACTTGCCCAAGATAACACAGCACAGATGTAGCTCAAGCTGTCTTCATACAATCGTCAATTAATGAAGAATACACACACCTTTTAGCCTATTACAAAACCCAGTTCCCTTTCTTGGTTTCAATAGTAAGAGAGTTTTTAGCCCTCACCTCAAAAGATCAAGATTCACTGTAATGTTACCTTTGAAACTGCACAGAACTACCTCTCTGGGAATGAATTTTAAGTTGACTTGCTGATACAGATGCTAGGTTTGCCTTTTTAACAAGTATTCCCCTTTCCCTACATGACCTACCTCCCAATCCTCTCCACCCAATGGCAGGAATAATCTCCCTCTGGGTACAGCTCATAGAACAAACTTCCTCCGGCAGAGACCCTCAGGACAGCCGAGCACCAGAGCCCCCCTCGCACAGCAGCCCTGCCTTCTTTCCAGCCTCACAGTCACACGTGGCCACCGCTGTCACCAGGGAGAGCGGGAGAGCGCCTTCCTACCTGACAGGGATCGGCAAGGGCAGGGCCTTCCCCCAAAGGAAAACTGGCAAAAACAAAACAACCCGCAGCAAACAGACACAGACCTTTGTGGGCAAAAGCCACATCGTTTCTTTAAGCCACCTACATACTACCGTGTTTCCCCGAAAATAAGACATCCTCCGAAAATAAGACCTACTTACAGGTTTCCTTCTGAGTGAAATATAAGGCATCCCCTCGAAAATAAGCCCTCCCCCCCCTTAGGCTAAACATGAGAGATTCGGTCCACTGATTCTGAAAGAAATGGAGTCACAAGAAATTCACCAGGAAATTCAGGAATTGGATTGTTATGATGATGTTCCAGAAGATGAGGACATGATTGTCATTGAATAAATGAGTAAATTCTTGATACTGTAGGATTCACAGTTTGTCTGGTTTGTGTTGACAACTACCGTACTACCGTACTGTATACAGGTAATAAATTTCCTTTATTTTCATTTAAAAAAAAAAATTTATGAGGTCTTTATGCCTACAGATTGACAGTGAACTCAAAGTCCATCCCGTTCGATTGTCTTTATCTGTCTGTTAATGACATTAGTCATACAGTTATACTTGCTCTTTAGTTTTCTGTATATAGTTCAACATTTATAATCACCAAACATGTATAAGTTAACTGTAAATAATCTTTTCATAACTTATGTAAATATTATACTAGATGCCAAATATAGAAAAATGAGACAGAAGGCAGAACATAAATCATGATAGCTCACAAGATAAAAATGAGCCTGTTATTTTTTTTACAATAAAGGTCAGAGAAACTGAGTTTAATTATTAAAAATGTATATATTTTTCAATTACAGCTTATATAATATTATGTATACAACATAATAATTAGACATTTATAGAACTTATGAAGTGATCATCCCAATAAATCTAGAACACATCTAATACCATACATAGGTATTACAATATTATTAACTATTGGAGGCCCAGTGCATGGAAATTCATGCACTGGAGGGGAATCCCTAAGTCCCGCTTGCCCCCTCTCACAGTCTGGGAGCCCTTAGGGGTGAAAGGAGACCTGGCAATCAGGGGAAGGCAGCACCCCATCACACCTCTGCTGCTGCCACTGCTGGCAGTGCAGTGGCTGGGCAGCCAATATCTGAGGCTTGCCTGCTCCTCAGGCTGGCCTGGGCACCTGGTGGGTTGAGGGGACTGGGGGACTCTGGAGGCAGGCACACTTGGGGGTGGGCCTGGCCTTGCCATGCACCTGCCGCCCTTGTGGCTGTGGGCACCACCATATTTGAGGGCATGGCAGTCAATTAGTATATTCCCTCCTTATTGGCTGTGGGTGCCACCATCTTTGTGATGGTGTGAGGGTCAATTAGCATATTCCCTCTTTATTACATAGGCTATTTTGTATGCTACATTTTATATCCCCATCACTATTTTGTAACTACCAATTTTTACTTCTTAATCCCTTCCCTTTTTCACCCATTCCCTCAACCCCACTTATGAGTGCCCCACGTTGGGCTGCTAGTTGCAAGTGTCCCTCCCACATCCCGCATGGTTCAGGGTCAGGTTCAGGGTTTGGGCTCTGGAGGAGGTCACACACAAATAAAAGAGAGTAGAAAATATTAATTTGGAAATATTGGGGGCCAGACAGGAGCCCAACTCAAGGGGAAAGACTTCATGGACTTGCTACCCCTTTTATTCAGATTGTGGGATACACCCACAGCCCTTAGGCAGGCAATTCTAATAATAGCCAATCAGCAAGGATTTACATAGAACTAAAAGGTGAAAGTTGCTTTAGCTACCATTGTCTCAACTAAACAGTGGGTTTCAAGGTTGATCAGCCTTCCAGCTTCCTTGTTCACACCTCTCTGCTAGTGAAGGCAATGAATGACTTCCAACACTCACTCCCATCTGGCACCATCAAAATGTTTTCCATATCTATGAGTTTGTTTTTGTTTTCTTTGTTCATTTATTTTGCTTTTTAGATTCCACATATAAATGAAATCATATGCCATTTGTCTTTCTCTGACTGAATTATGCCCCTTAGGCTCATCTATGTTGTTGTAGAGGCAGGATTTCATTCCTTTTTCTTATGCAGTAATATTCCATTTACATAAATTACATCTTCTTTATTCATTCATCTATTGATGGGCTTCCATAATTTGGCTACTTTAAATGCTGCTGCAATGAACATGGAATGCATATATGTTTTGGATTTTTTTCGATACAGATTCATTAGTGGAACTGCTGGATCCTTCTTTGTCTCTTGTTATAGTCTTTGTTTTAAAGTCTATTTTGTCTGGTGTAAGTATTTCTTCCCCAGCTTTTTTTTTGTTTTGTTTCCAACTTCATGAAATATATCTTTCCATCCCTTTGCTTTAAGTCTCTCTGTGTGTCTAACAGGAGTAAGTCTCTTTTGGGTGGCCTATGTGTGTGTCTTGTTTTTGGAGCCCCTTGTTGGGGCATAACTTGCCCGGGTTCTTTTCCCCAGCCTTACAAAGGGTTCAGCATTCTGGAGAAAGGGCTGCGCATAGATGATTAAGAAGGAGTCCGTGGACAAAAAGTATTTTTGAAAGGCATTGAGGGTCAGAGGAGCTTCCAGCTGAAGGAGTTAAAATTGTGTTTAATAAAAGCAAGGGGTCCTAGTCTCAGGACCCCTTGCTTTTATTAAACACAATTTGTCCCAAGGCAAGGTAGAAATATACACATCAAAGGGTAAGGTATCAAAGGGTTTACAGAAATATCAGTTTGGGGAATAGCCTACAGCTTTTCAGGTGTTTGGCCAACAGGATGCAATAAAATGCCCTGAGCTGTCTGGCAGCTAACAATACCATTCAGGTTTGGGGAGTACCTTTTAGCCATTTCCAACAGGTAAACTACATGTTACTCAACCCTGTTGAGCTCCCCAAGCTTCATCAACCTTTGGTAAAACTCTTGTAATTATTACATGCTGGGATTGGTTCTCGACATCTTGTTGTTGTTTTTTATCCATTCAGCCATATCTTTTGGTTATTCATATATTTTTTTTAAATCCTCACTTGAGGATATTTTCGTATTGATTTTTAGAGATAGTGGAAGGGAGGGAGAGAGAAACATTGATGTTAGAGAGAAACATCCACTGGTTGCCTCTTGCAAGGCAGGACCAGGAGCCTGCAACTGAGGTATGAGCCCTTGACCAGAATCAAACTCAGAATTCCACAGACTGATGCTCTATCCACTAAGCCAAACCAGATAAGGCTGGTTATTTATTTATTTATTTATTTACTTACTTACTTACTTACTTATTTATTTATTTATTTTTATCTTTTCCCCTCCTTCTCCTCCTCCTTTTCTCCTCCTTCTTCTTCTCTTTCTTCTTCTCCTTCTGCTTAATCATCAAAAAGACCCTTTAACATTTCACATAATAATGGTTTGGTGGTGATTAACTCCTTTAGATCTTTTTTTGGTTTGGGAAGCTTTTTATCTGTCCTTCAATTCTAAATGATAGCCTTGCTGGGTAGAATAATCTTGGTAGTAAGACCTTGCCTTTTTATCACTATAAACACTCCATGCCAATCCCTTTTGTCTTGCAAAGTTTCTGGTGAGAAATCAGGTGACAGAGCTTCCTTGTAGGCAACTAACTTCTTTTTCTTTTCTTTTTTCTTTTCTTTTTTCTTTCTTTCTTTCTTTCTTTTTCTTCTTTTTTTTTTTTTTTTTTTTTTTTTTTTTTTACAGAAAGGAAGAGTGATAATTAGAAACATCAATAAGAAAGAAACATCTATCAGCTGCCTGCTGCATACCCCCTACTGGGGATGTGCCCACAACCAAGGTACATGCCCTTGACTGGAACTGAACCTGGGACCCTTCAGTTGAAGGCCAATGCTCTATCCATTCAGCCAAACCTGTCAGGGCCTAACTTTTTTTTTTCTTAGTGCTTTTACAATTCTCACTGTCTTCAACTTTTGGCATTTTATTATTATTATTTTTAAAAAAATTTTCTAATTATAGTTTACATTAAATATTATGTTGTACTAGTTTCAGGTGTGTAGCATAGTGGTTGGACAACAGTATAATTTACAAAGCATTTCCCATGATATTTCTAGTACCCAACTGGCACCATACATAATTATTACAATACTAGGGGCCCAGCGCATGAATTCATGCACCTTGAAAGGAGTTGTGGGCAGCGAGACTGCTGTAGGCACAGGGGTGGGTCTCAGCCCATCCTCTGAGACCCTGCCTGCCCCTCCCGCAGCAGCCCTGGTCTCCAGTCTGCTAGCAACCCCACCCCCACCACTGCTCCCACATGCTGACTGCACCACCCCACTCTCACCTGCTAACAGTGTGGAGCGATTGGGGCCAGTGCCAGCAGCGGGTGCAAACAGGGCTGGCACTGTCAGTGGGTACAAGTGGTGGCTGCTGCCCTGATTGCCCCTTAGGAGCAGGGGGAGGTGGAGAATCCCTCAGCAGTAGCTTGCACCCAATGATGGTGCCCAGTGATCGGGACCAGCGCCAGGCACTGGCAATGGTTGCAAATGGTGGCTCCAGCACCAGCTGTGGGTGCGAGCAGTGGGGCCAGCACTGTCAGTGGGTGCAAGTGGTGGCTCCAGCACCAGCAGCAGGTGGAAGCAGAGTCCGCAGCAGGTGCGAGCTCTGGGCAGGACCATGGCATGCATATGGTGTAACAAAAAGATCTGGTTTCATTGGTTTGCATGTATCTGTCCAGTTTTCCCAGTACCTTTTATTGAATAGACTGTTTTCCCCCATTGTTAAATATTAATTGACCATGGGTTTATTTCTGGGCTCTTTGTTATGATCTATAGGTGTGTTTCTATGCCAGAATATATTTGATATCAGATAGTGTGATTCCTCCAACTTTATTTTTTTCTCAAGATTGCTGGGGTTATTTGGAGTTTTTATGGTTCCATATAAATGTTTGGATTATTTTTTCTAGTTTTGTGAAATATGTCATTGATATTTTGATAGGAATTGAGTTGAATGTGTAGACTGCTTTGGAGAGCATAGCATTTTTAACAATGTTAATTTTTCCTATTTATGAGCATGGCATATACTGCCATTTATTTGTATTTTCTTCAATTTATTTCTTCAGATATATATATCACCTAAGGATATTTTCCCCATTGATTTTTAGACAGAGTGGGATGGAGGATAGGAGGGGGAGAGGGAGAGAGAGGAAGAAGGAGAGAGACATTGATGTGAGAGAGACACATCAATTGGTTGCCTTCTGCACACCCCCCAAACAGGGCAGGGGATCAAACCTGCAACCTAGGTACATGCCCTTGATCAGGAATCAAACCCATGATCCTTCAGTCTGCAGGCAGACCCTCTAACCAGTTAGCAACATGGGCTAGAGCTGATTTTATTTTTTTGATGCGATTGTAAATGGGATTGTTTTCTTAGGGTCCCATATTTGATGTATAAAAATTCAACTAATTTCTGAATACTTACTTTGTATCCTGCTACTTTATTGGATTAATTTATCAGTTTTGGGTGAGATCTTTAGGGGTCTCTCTATACAGTATCATGTCATCAGCACACAATGAGTTTTACTTCTTCCTTTTCAATTGGATGCCTTTTGTTTCTTCTTCTTGGCTTACTGCTGTGGCTAGGATTTCCAGTATTATGTTGAATAAGAGTGGTGAAAATAAACATCCCTTTATTATTCCTGATCTTATGGGAAATGATTTATTTTTTTCCCTATTAAGTATGATTTTAGCCATGGATTTCTTACAGATGGCCTTAATTATGTTGAAATATTTCTCTCTATTACCACTTTGCTTAGAGTTTTCAGCATAAATGGGTGTTGGTTTTTGTCAAATGCTTTCCCTGCATTTATATATACGATCATATGATTTTTATCCTTGCTTATTTATGTGGTGCATCACATTAATTGATTTTTGGATATTGTACCAACCTTGAATCCCACTTGACTATGAGTATGCCTTTTTAATGTATTGCTGGATTCAGTTTGCTAATATTTTGTTGAGTGTTTTTGTGTTTATGTGCATCAGAAATATTGGCCTATAATTTGCTTTCTTTTTTTGTAGTGTCTTTATCTGATTTTGAAATTAGGATAATGCTGACCTCATCAAGTGAGCTTGGGAGTCTTCCCGTTCCTTGCTTGAAAAAAAAAATAGTTTGAGAACAAGGTGTTAGTTCTTTGCATGTTTGATAAAATTCACCCGTGAAGCCATCAGATCCAGGACATTCGTTTGTTGAAAGGTTTTTTATTTTTTTTCATTACTACTTCAATTTCATTAGTTGTAATCAACTCTTCAGATTTTCTGTTTCTTCTTGATTTGTTTTTGGAGATTGTATGTTTCTACAAACTTAGCCATTTCTTCTGTATTGTCCAACTTGTTGGCAAATAGTGATTTTGTTATAATCCTTTGTATTTCTTTGGTTGGATTGTCACTTCTCCTCTTTCACTGATGATTTTATTTATATGGGTCTTCTCTCTTTTTTTCATGGTAAAGACTGCTTTATTGGTGGCAATTGATACAAGTCAATAAATATTGATCCCAAAGAAGAACTCAGTTATTGTCTGCTTTCTGGCCCATCGAGCTGATGAATGAAATTGAACCAGCTGATTGCTGGGAGGATAACTGAAGTCAACCCAGCTTCTTGGGAAATGAAGCCATAGCCAGCTGATATATGGCATAAATTGTTCCACCAACTGTGAGAATCATGGTAGCTCTATACAGGAGGGCATCAGCTACCCCACCCTTTAGTTGCACTGAAATTCCACTGTGCTCCAGAAATAGCTTTTGTTTATCTCAAACTGCCTGTGTGAAGCAGTACCTTTGGTCCTCTGCGAAATCTGAGGAAGAGCCAGCAGATTCCACAGCATGTTGGCTCAGTTATTGGCCGCCAACCGAGACTACTAAACACTGGAACCTTCTCTTCTTTTCTTCAGGAGTCTGCTTAAAGGTTTGCTAATCTTGTCTATCTTTCCAAAGAACCAGTTCTTGGTTTCATTGATCTTTTGTACTTTTTAAAATTCTCTGTGTCATTCATTTCCACTTTGATCTTTATTATTTCCTTCCTTCCATTTGCTTGGGCTTTGTAAATTGTTCTTTTTCTAGTTCCTTTAAGTGTAGATTGTTTATTTGAGATTTTCCTTATTTCTTGTGGTAGGCCTGTAATGCTATAAATTTTCCTCTTAGGACTGCTTTTGCTGTGTCCCATAGATTTTAGGTTGTGTTGTTTTCATTTTCATTTGTTTCAAGGTATCTTTTGATTTCTTCTTTGATCTCATCATTAACCCATTCATTATTTAGTAACATGTTATTTAGCCTCCATGTGTTTTTGTGTTTTTCAGTTTTCTTCTTGTGATTGATTTCTGGTTTCATTCCATGTGGTCAGAAAAGATGTTTGGTATGATTTCAATCTTCTTAAAATTATTGATACATGTTTTGTGTCCTAACATGGTCTAGCCTAGAAAATATTTCATGTGCACTTGAAAAAAATGTATTTTCTGCTGCTTAAGGGTATCAACTGAAGATATCAATTAAATCCATATGATCTAGTGTGTAATTTAAAGCTGCTGTGTTGTGGTCGATTTTTTTTTCTGAAAGATCTATCCATTGATATCAATGGAGTGTTAAATTTTTCTACTGTGATTGTATTGCTGTTGGTCTCTCCCTTTATGTCCATCAATATATCCTTTTTCTTTTTGTTTCTTAATATAGTTTTTGTTTTAAAGTCTATTTTGTCTGACATAAGTATTGTCACCCCAGCCTTTTTAAAAATTTCCATTTGCATAAAATACCTTGTCCTATCCCTTACTTTTAGTCTGTATGTGTCTTTTGTTTTGAGGGGGGTTTCTGGTGGACAGCATATAGATGGATCATGCTTTCTTATCCATTCAGCTAACCTATGTCTTTTTATTAGAACACTTATGTCATTTTTATTTAAAGTGATTAAAACTATGTTCCTCTGGTGGTTTTTTTTTTTTTCTTTCTTCTTCTTAAAAACGATTCTTTAAAATTTATTTTTTAAAAATATTTTTATTGATATCAGAGAGAAAGGGAGAGGGAAAGATAGAAACGTCAATGATGAGAGAGAATCACTGATAAGCTGCCTCCTGCACACCCCCCATTGGGGATCAAGCCTGCAACCCAGGTATGTACTCCCAACTGGAGTCAAACCTGGGACCCTCCAGTTCACAGGCCAATGCTCTATTCACTGAGCCAAATCAGCTAGGGTGAGAAAGGCCTTTAATACAGTGGAAATGCTGCCAAGAGAAGGCACATTAATAAAAGCAGTGACACTAGCTAATGTGTGCTGAGCATTGCTATGTGCTAGGGGCTTTGCCATGTGCTTTAAGTGTTTTTAATTTACTTGATTCTTTTTAAAAATTTAATAAATCTTTATTGTTCAGATTATTGCAATTGTTCCTCTTTTTCCCCCCATAGCTCCCCTCCACCCTGTTCCCACCACATCCTCTGCCTTTACCCCCGCCCCCTCCCCACCACTGTCCTCATCCATAGGTGTACGATTTTAGTCCAATCTCTTCCTGCACCCCCCACATCCTTTTCCCTCAAGGATTTTCAGTCCACTCCCTTTCTTTGCCTTTGATTCTATTATATTTACCAGTTTATTCTGTTAATCAGATTTTTAATTCACTTGAATTTTAGATTCACTTGTTGATAGATATGTATTTGTTGTTTATAATTTTTATCTTTACCTTTTTCTTCTTCCTCTTCTTTATTTTTTTAAATAAAACTTTATTGTTCATATTATTACAAAAGTTCCTCATTTTTTTCCCCCCTCCACCAGGATCCTACCCCACCCTGTGCCCTTTCCCCACCCGCCATTGTCCTGATCCATAGGTGCACAGTTTATGTCCAGTCTCTTCCCGCACCCCCCACTCCTCTTTTCCCTGAGAATCATCAGTCCACTCCCCTGCCATACCTCTGATTCTATTATATTCACCAGTTAATAATGTTAATTGGGTTTTTTTAATTCCCTTCATTTTTAGATTCACTTGTAGGTAGTTATGTATTTGTTGTTCATACTTTTTATCTTTATTTTCTTTCTCTTCTGAAAGAACCACCTTCAGCAATTCATATAATTCTGGTTTGGCGGTGATGAACTCCTTTAGCTTTTTTTTATTATTATTATTAGTGAAGCTCTTTATCTGGCCTTCAATTCTGAGTGATAGCTTTGCTGGGTAGATTATTTTTGGCTGTAGTTTTTTGCTATTCATCACCTTGAATATTTCTTGCCATTCCCATCTGACCTGCATAGCTTCTGTTGAGAAATCAGCTGACAATCATATGGGTGCTCCTTTATAAGTAACTACCTGCTTCTCTCTTGCTGCTTTTAATATTCTCTCTTTGTCTTTTGCTCTTGGAATTTTAATTATGATGTGTCTTGGTGTGGTCCTCTTTGGATTCCTTTTGTTTGGAGTTCTGTGCGCTTCCTGGACTTGTAAGTCTAATTCTTTCACCAGGTGGGGGAAGTTTTCTGTCACTATTTCTTTCAGTATATTTTCAGTATCTTGCACTCTCTCTTCTTCTGGGACCCCTGTAATTCTGATGTTGGTTCGCTTGAAGTTGTCCCAGAGGTTTCTTACATTATCTTCAACTTTCTGGATTCTCTTGTCTTCTTGCTTCTGCGGAGGAGTATCTTCTGGCTCTTTATGTTCCAAATCTTTGACTTGATTCCTGCAATCTTCCATTCTGTTTTTAGGACTCTGTATAATATTTTTTATTTCAGACAATGTATTCTTTATTTCTTGTTGATCCTTTATTATTTCTAGTTGATCCCTTTTCATATCCTCATAAGTCTCATTTATTTTATCTAGGAAATTCTTGAAAAATCTTATAAGCGTGGTTTTTGAACTCTATATCCAGTCGCTTTTTGTCCTCCATTTTTTTCGTTTGTGATCTGTTTCCTTGTCTCGGCATTTTCTCAGCTTCCCTGAGTTGGTAGCCTTAAAAGTCTCTGTGTTCAGCTTGGATGGGGCGGAGTTTCAGGGTGGAGCCTCCAGCCTTGGCTTCTGTCAGCCACACCCTCTGAGGCTCCTGAGTCTCAGTATTCCTCAGGGTCCTTCAGTACTCACTGCAAGCACCTCTGAGAGTAAGGTACCCTCGAGTTTCATGCGCTACCAAACAGTCTAGGCTCTCCCCCAATGAGCTCAGAACTGGGGTTCAGTTCAATTTGAAGTGGGGTTGGAAGTGGGGTTCAGTGCAGTTGGAAGGGGGTTCAGTGCAGTCTGGAGCTTTTGTCTCCTTCCTGCTAGGGCAACCCAGCGGCACAGTCAACCGCCAGTTCTCTGGTGCAATGTGCGCGCCTCCAGGACTTCCTTTCGCCGCTCCCCTGGGTTTCCGCCTTACAGCCCAGACTCCCTCTGTATGAGCCTGGGTCCCTAGGGTCTGGCCTAGAACTAGGGTTCAGTGCTGTCGGATCTGGGGTTCAGCACAGTCTGGAGCTTTTATCTCCTTCCCACTAGGGAATGCCAGCCGGGCACCCAGCTGCCCCTTCTCTCCAGCTCTGTCCTCTCCATGCATGCAATGTGTCTCTGTACCTTAAGCTTTTACAGCTTCTCTGATTTTCCTTCTGGTTTTCTCTTTCTTTCTAATTGTAGACTTTCCAGTCAATCGACTTTCCTGTAGTTCTGGGTAATGTCCATTTTGTATTTTAGTTGTATTTTATTGAAATTGTTGTGTGAGGCTGCAGTTAGGTGTTACCTATGCCGCCATCTTGGATTCTCCCTCTCTTCTTCCTCTTTTTAAAGAGTACCTTTCAGCATTTCATATAATACCGGTTTGGTGGTGATGAACTCCTTTAGCTTTTTCTTATGCGTGAAGCTCATTATCTGACCTTCAATTCTGAGTGATAGCTTTGCTGGGTAGATTATTTTTGGCTGTAGTTTCTTGCTATTCATCACCTTGAATATTTCTTGCCACTCCCATCTGGCCTGCATAGTTTCTGTTAAAAAATCAGCTGACAGTCATATGGCTGCTCCCTTGTAGGTAACTAACTGCTTTTCTCTTGCTGCTTTTAATATTCTCTCTTTGTCTTTTGCTTTTGGCATTTGAATTATGATGTGTCTCTGTGTGGTCCTCTTTGGGTTCTTTTTGTTTGGGGTTCTGTGGGCTTCCTGGACTTGTAAGTCTATTTCTTTCACCAGGTGGGGGAAGTTTTCTGTCATTATTTCTTCATATAGGTTTTCAGTATCTTGCTCTCTCTCTTCTTCTGGCACTCTCATAATTTGGATGTTGGTATATTGAAGTTGTCCCAGAGGCTCCTTAGACTATCTTCATATTTTTGGATTCTTTTTTTCTTTTCTGGTTGAGTGTTTTTTGCTTCTTTGATTTCAAATCTTTGACTTGATTCTTGCGATCCTCTAGTCTGCTGTTAGATCTCTGTATAACATTTTTTATTTTAGTCAATGTATACTTAATTTCTAGTTGCTCCTTTTTCATATCCTAGAGGGTCTCTCTAAACTTATCGGCCTTTTCTAGAAAATTCTTGAAAAACTTTATAACCATGGTTTTGAACTCTATATCCAGTAGTTTGCTTTCCTCCATTTCTTTCATTTGTGATCTGTTTCTATGTCTCTGCATTTTGGCTGCTTCCCTGAGTTAATAGAGTGGCTTTGTGTGCTAGGTGTTCTATAGGGCCCAGTGGCTCAGCCTCCCCAGTTACCTGAGATGGGCACTCTTGGTGCACCCCTTTGTGAGCTGTGTGCACAGTCTTACTGAGGTTAAGCCTTGATTGTTGTTGTTATCACTGGGAGGAATTGACCTCCAGGCCAATTGGCTGTGAGGATTAGCTGTGTCTATGATGGGAGAACTTCTGTGCTGGAGACACCCTATGAGGCAAGACTTGCAAAAGCCTCTGTGCTCAGCTTGAATGAGGTAGAGTCTCAGGGAGGAGCAGACAGCATTGATTTCCCATCATCCCTGCCCTAATAGGCTCCTGTGTCACAGTGTTCCATGGTAATCTCTGTAAGCACCTCTGAGAGAAGCTACCCTCAAGTTCCACCTGCTGCTAGATGGATTTCTCCCCAAATGATTCTGGGTTCCCAGAGTATGGCCCAGAACTTGAGTTCAGAGCAGTTGGGAGCTTTTGTCTCCCTCCCACTTGTGAAAGCCAGCCGCACACTCAGTTGCCAGTTCTATCCATGCAAGTATGTCTCAGTACCTCTGCCTCTTCAGCTCCTCTGAGTCTCAGTGTGTTTTCTCTTCCCTTCTAGTTGTAGAATTCCCACTCATCCAGCCTTCCTGTGGTTCTGGATGATGTCTGTTTTGTCTTTTAGTTGTAGTCTTTAAGCGGTTGTGTGAGGCAGCAGTCTAAGTGTTTACCTATTCCACAATCTTGGTTTCTCCTCTAAATTTTCTTAAAATATTGATTTGGTGGTAATAAACTCCTTTAGCTTGTTCTTGTCTGGGAAGCTCTTAATTTATCTTTTAATTTTAAGTGATAGTTTGAGTAAAGTAGTCTTGGTTGTAGGCCCTTGTTTTTTTTTGTTTGTTTGTTTGTTTTTGTTTTTTTGTTTTTTTTGTGTGTGTGTGTGTTTTGTGTGTGTGTGTGTGTGTGTGTATGTGTGTTTTTAATCACTTTAAATATTTTATGCCAATTTCTTTTTACCTGAAATATCTGTTGAGAAATCAACTGACAGTCTTATGAAATTCTCTTGTTGTCTTTACCCTTTGCCATTTAATTTTTATGTGTCTTGGTGTGAGCCTCTTTGGCTTCATCTTGTTGGATACTCTCTGTGCTTCTGGGCTTGTGTATCTTTTTCTTCACCAAGTTATGGGAGTTTTCATTCATTATTTCTTCAAATAGATTCTCAATCTCTTACTGTTCTCCTTCTGGAATCTCTGTGATTCAGATGCTGTTACACTAAATATGGTCCCAAATGTCCCTTAAAGTATCTTTTTAAATATATTTTTATTATTATGTCTCTATCTTGGTAGTGTGGCCTTACCAGTATGCAGTAGCTGTCCTGTGGGACCAAGTGGTGCAGTCTCCTCGATTCCTTAGCTGGGTGCACCAGAAATGTCCTTGTGTGCATTATGTGAGGCCCCTGCTGTAACTGAGTCTTGATTGTTGTTGGCCCATCTACTCATGGGGTTGACCCTCAGGCTGGCTGAATGTGAGGATCAGCCCTGACCACAGTGTATGAGCTGCTGTGTGCGTGCTGACCACACAAAGTGGAATTCGCCTCAGCAGGCTCGGTGTCTGCCAAGACCTTCTTTTGCCTGTGCTGCTCATGGAGCTAACTGGATCATGCTCTATTGTCCTGTAAAGCTGGCCACTGGGTATATTGTTTCTGGGAGCTCTTGGAGGGACTCTGATTCAGGTCAACATCAGACACTGCCTGTTACTGGCCCTGGGCAACCTGCTTGGAGCTAGTGTATTATTCATTTTAGTTATTGTCTTCTTCAATTTTTTACTGATTCTCTTTTATGTTTCCTATCTCATTGTTAAATGTCTCACATCTACTATTTGCCAAAGTTCATTGAGCATCTTTATAAGCAAGGTTTGAACTGTGTATCTGGTAGATTGCTTATCTCCATTTTGGTTAAGTTTTTTATGGAATGTTGCACTATTCTTCCATTTGGGATGTTTCTTTGTCTCCTTATTTTGGCTGCCTCCTTGTGTTTGTTTCTATGTATTATGTAGAGCTACTATATCCCCAGTTTTGGCAGAGTGGCCTCATGTAGTATGTGTCCTATGGGGCCTAGGGATGCAGTCTCCTTGGTCACCTGAGCCACATTATCCAGGTATGTGTTTTGTGTGGATTGTGTGTGCCCTCCTATTGCAGGTGAGCCTTGATTGCTGTTGGAATGTCAGTGGGGGGGACTGACCCTCACGTTGATTGGTTGGAAGGATTGGCTGTGAGTACAGCTGTTGTATGAGGGCTGACCCTAAAAAGCAGGGTTCACTTCAGTGGGCTCTGGTGCCTGCTGAGTCTGCCCCTTGTGCATGTCACTCATGGAGGTGGTTGGGTGGCATTCTGGTGTGTGAAGCTGTCTACCAGGTGTGTTGGTTCTTGGGCCTCTGGGAAGGTGCAGGCAAAGATCAGCTACTGCCTTTGCCCTGCAGGACCACGCAGTATGAGCTACAAAGTCATCTGCAGATTGTTGCCACTGTGCTGGGCTTGGAGGGGGCTGGGGACTGGATGCCACTAGTGCCGGGCTTGAGTCTCTTAGCAAGAGATACAGGGCATGCCAAAGCCAGATGGTGCTTGTTTAGGCCTGTGAACCTTGGAGAGATTTTAGGAACGTCCACGCAATAGCCAAGACAAGGTTTGCATGAACAGATACTGGAAGCAACTTGAGTAGGCCTGCAAGTTGGTTGGGACAGGCTCTCAGGGAATCACCGGGGAGGGGCAACCCCGGTTAGGCAGGTTGGTGGAGACTCTGATATGGCACCTGCCTGCAGTGGGAGAGCTCAGTAAAGGAACACTGGTCTCAGCCAGCACTTCTGTCCCAGAGAAAGCTGCCCCCGCAGCCCTCACGCTGACGCCAAACAATTCGGTCCCTCCTCTAGTCTCTGGTGCCTTGTGAGCTGCTGCCTCAGGGCTGGAGCTCAAAGCCAGTGAGTTCTGTCTGTAAGTCTGTGCACAGGCCCCTAAAGAGAGATGTGTGGGAGTCCAGGAGCCCTCAGTCTCACTCAGCACAATCTGCTGGTTTTCACAGCCAACAGTGATGGGGCTTCTGTTCCTGGCCCTGGGACCGTGGGCTGGGGAACCTGCTGTGGGGCTGGGGTTTCTTGCTCCTCAGGAGGAACCTCCACAGCCAAGATATCCCCCCGCTTTTAACAGCCACACAGGGATGCAGGACTGATCTGCTTCATGTCTCTGCCCCTCCTACCAGTCTCGATGTGGCTTCTTCTGTACGTCCTTAGTTACAGGGCTTCTTCTGTTCAGCTGGACTTCAGGCAGTTCTCAATGATGGCTGTTCCGTTGTTTAGTTGTATTTTTCATGTGGTTGTGGAGGAGTGAGTTGCATTTACCTGCTCTGCCATCTTGACTGGAATCCCCCTTTCGGCCCTTCATTTCCCTGCATTCCCTTTTTGAAAAAAAAATTCAGCCTCAACTCAGAACCCGTGGTTACAGTATTGCCCCATCTCCAATCATCAACAAGATGACATTCCGCCCTAACTGGTTGGCTCAGTGGATAGAGCATCAGCCTACGAACTTAAGGGTCCCAAGTTTGATTCCGGTCAAGGGCATGTACCTTGGTTGTGGGCACATCCCCAGTGGTGGGTATGTAGTAGGCAGCTGATCGATGTTTCTCTCTCATCAATGTTTCTAACTCTCTATCCCTCTCCCTTCCTTTCTATAAAAAAAATCAATAAAATATATATATTTTTTAAATTTTAAAAAATACTCAAACTTCCTAGGAACAAGCTTTCATAGTGCTGTGAGACTACAGATAGTATCCAACCAAAATATTTGCTATCATTGCATCCTTTGGATTGATTTATGACCAAAAGGGATGAAAAGGGGTTTTATAAAAAGTAATTCACAAGGTAATCTTATATATATAAAAGACTAAGCGACCAGAATGACCAGAATGACCAGTCACTATGATGCGCACTGACAACCAGGGTGACGATGCTCAGTGCAGGAGCTGCCCCCTGGTGGTCAGTGCACTCTCACAGCTAACCTCCCCAGGCTAGCCAACCTCCTGTTGTCCCTCCCCCTGATTGCCTGGCAGGCCCTGATTGCCTGATTGAGTCTGGGCCCCGGGTTGGGATTGGGAACCAGGGGTGGGTGGCAGCAAACATGGCCCCTTTCCTAGGGAGTCTGAGGGCTGGCTCCCTCCTCAGGGCTGGTGGCCAACCTCCATTACCCTGTTCCTCCCCCTGGCTGGCAGGCCCCGATCGGCCCACTGCCCACCCGCTGGGGTGAGGAAGGAGAAGGGGGGAGGCAGGGACTGTGCAGTGGTGAGGAACCACATGGTGACAGGGTGCCAGCAATGGCCACGGCGGCATCCAGAATCCATTCCTTCTGCGCCAGGCCTGGCGACCATCGCCTCCGCTCTGGCCTGGCCCTGATTGGCCTGGCCATGGTCTCCAGCCAGGTCTAGAGACACAAGATGTGCATGAATTTCGAGCACTGGGCCTCTAGTCTATACATATATATATATAAAGCCAGCGACTGGAAAACTATGAGAACTGGAACAACCGGTGGCTATGACACCCACTGCGGCCAGCAAACTGGCCCGATCATGGGGTGGGGCTGGCTGGCCAACTGCCCATAGCCCCTCCCTCCAATCAGCCCTACTCTAATCAACCCGTACCCACTGCCCCTGGCCAGCCCCACTCCTGATCACCGCCCCCCCCAACCCCAATAGGGGATGGGGCCAGTTGGCCTACCTCCTGCAAACCCTTCCCCCAGCTGGCCCCACCCCCAATGAGCCCCCACCACCCTGATCAGCCCCTGGCCCCTCCCCCCAGCCAGCTTACCCGCCATCAGCCCCCCCACTCTGATCAGGGGCAGTGCCTGCCAGCCAACCACCGATGGCCCCTCCCCCAGGTTGCTGGCCCCCATCGGCCCCCTACACTCCATTCAGGGGTGTGGCCAGCCAGCCGACACAGTCTCTCCCCATGGCTAGCCCCAACCCCAATAAGCCCCACCACCCTAATCGGCCCACAGCCCCTACCCCAGCTGGCTCTGCCCCTGATTACCACCCCACACATACCATTGGGGGTGGGACTGGCCATCAAACCTCCCATGGCCCCTCCCTTTGGCTGCTGACCTCAATTGGCCTCCGCATCCTGATGGGCCTGCCTGCCAATCATCCATGGCCCCTCCCCCTAGCCGGTCCAGCCCTGATTGGGCCCTGATTGGGGTGGGCTGGCCAGCCAACTTCCCACCATCTCCTCCTCCCAACAGGCTCGGCCCTGATCCACCCCAATTGGGGCTGGGCAGGCCAGACCCCACCCATATACTGGGTCTCTAGTCTGATAATAAATTCCTAACTGGGCATGTTATGGTGGGTAAGTCACTCCCCAGGCACATAACCTTTAGTAAAAAAAAGAAAGAAAAAAAATATATAACTTGTCCCTGTTTGTGTGCATTTGGGTTAATACACCTTTGAAATAACACCCTCAAGAAAGCACATAAATGTGTTAACTATCCTGAAATCCCACTCCCACCTTGCTTTCTCCCATCTCCACGTAATCATCCTTAACTTCAAATGCATAAAGGAAGCTGCAAACTGTAATTCTCTGCAGAATTTGAGATCTTTCTCCCTATCCTGAGTTAGCAGTTTGGCTCAAATAAACTCCTATAAACATTCTCTGCAGGTTTGGACATTTCTTACATTAACATTTCCATTAATAAAATTATACTTTTTCAAGGAACTTGTTTTTCAAGCAGGAGCATGCTTGAGATTTGGCAAGATGAATATATGAGAACGTCAAGAGCCACAACTGTTAACATTTCCTGGCAGAGACCACAATTTATCTACCAAAATTCATTTTTTTATCTTTCACAGAAATAAGCTCATCAGAGTTAGAGGTTACTTGTACATTTCTTGCAACTTGGTATAACCATGTGACTAAATATTGGCCAACAGGATAAAATCAAAATTGGTATGGGCAACTTTCAGGAAATACTTTTAAAGAAATAAATAAGTTTTTTAAAATAAATAAATAAGTTTTAGTTGATTTTTTTTTTTAGAGAGAGAGAGGAAGGAGGCGAGAGAGAGACAGTGTGAAACATCAATGTGAGAGAGAAACATCAATCAGCTGCCTCTGGCATGCACTATGACCGGCGACTGAGCCTGCAACCCAGACGTGCTCTAAGAATCAAACTGGTGACCTTTTGGTGCACAGGGACGACACTCCACACTAACTGAGCCACACAGCAGGGCTACACTCAGAACATACTTTTAAAGAGAGTGTGTGAGTGTTTTGTTCTGCCCTCCCTCCTTGTTCCTGCTCAAATGGAATACAGTAGCAACGGTGGAGCCATCCTGGTCCATGACCCATGTATGTCGAGACACACGATAAGCTAAGCCTGGGACCAGGGCTTTAATTAGCCCGCGTAGCGCCCCTTCTATGTTGATCCCACCCGCCGCACAGCGTCTCTGTGCTGAGGAAAGGTGCCGCAGCCCCTGTCGGATGTGGAGCGGGGCCGGGAGGCGCAGGTGGTGCCCAGCCCCCCGTCCGGCTACGCCTGTGACCCCCCCCGCGGGGCGGCCCTGCAGAGGCCCTCGCCCTGCGGCGGCACTGCCCCCACAGCCACGGCCGGTTTCCTGCAGCCGTCGGCTCTAACAAATTATTTTATTTTCCCCGTTAGTACAGAAGAATGCAATCATAACCAAAGACAAATTTTACTGTAATGTTTAATTTCTTTTTAAAAATAGCAGAAAGAAAATAAAATGTTAACATCGATTACATCTAGTATTGTAACTTACAAGTACTCTATATTCTTTATGCCTTTCTGTGACATTTAAATGTTCGGTGATTTGTGGCCTTAATGCTGTGCCCACAGGGCCAAACCCACAAAACGCAATCAGATGTAACTTACATTTCTGCCCCGGCTGGACCGGAGGGCATTGGAAGAGGACAGAATCCAGTCAGTGACAAAGGCACAGAACAAGCTCAAAGAATGACACAAAGCAGGAAAGCAGTGGAGGCATGGCATGGCAGCAATGTCCTTAAAACCAGACAGGGAGCTAAACCAATGTACGGAGAGAGAAGGAAATTCAAAGCCACCAAGTCCAGAAGTACAAGAAAAGATGCTCAACAGCATGAGCCCTGGGGAAATGCCAGTCAAACAAGTGTACCTCTCCCTGCCCAGAGGACACTAGAACTTTTTATTTTATTTGTGTGTGTGTGCATGTGCGTGTGTGTTTTGTTTTCTCTTTTTTTAAATAAATTTTTTTAAAGAGTAAAATAGCTGAAACCGGTTTGGCTCAGTGGACAGAGTATCGGTCTGCAGACTGAAAGGTTCCAGGTTTGATTCCAGTCAAGGGCATGTACATTGGTTGCAGGCACATCCCCAGTAGGGGGCATGCAGGAGGCATGGAAACATGGAACAGACTGATGAATCTCAGAGGGAAAGGGGGAGAGGGTGGGAAGAGATTAATTGAAGATTTTATATGCATACTAGAGGCCTGGTGCACGGATTTGTGCAGTAATGGAGAAAATGAGAGACAAAACAAGTGTGAGACATAAAGAAAGCAAGTAGCAAAAGGGCAAAGAAAGTCTGTCCTTATTAGTAGTGACTTTAGATAAAATAGGACAAAATTTCCAAAAAAGTCCTAGCTGGTTTGGCTCAGTGGATAGAACATTGGCCTATGGACGAAAGCAGGGGTCTTCAAACTACGGCCCGCGGGCCACATGCGGCCCGCAGAGGAGTCTGATCCGGCCCGCCAGGTTTTTTGGGCAGTGAGCGCAGCCGAGGTGTTACAGTAGGAATTAGTAGTTCATATAGTCCGGCCCTCCAGCTCTCTGAGGGACCGTGATCTGGCCCCCACTTTAAAAAGTTTGAGGACCCCTGGACTAAAGGGTCCCAGGTTCGATTCCAATCAAGGGCACATGGGTTGTGGGCTAGATCCCTAGTAGGGGTTTGCAAGAGTTCACCAATTGATAATTCTCTGTCATCACTGATGTTTCTCTCTCTCTCCCTTCCTCTCTGAAATCAATAAAAACATATATATTTTTAAAATCTCATAAAAATGACAGATATTGACAGGATGGATTAAAAGCATTACCTAACTATATGCTGTCTATAGGAGACTCACTTTAATGACAAAGTGACTGACAACATGACAAGTAGGCTAAAATGAGAGGACAGAGAAAGATATTCTGTGCAGAGTAACCAAAAGAGAGCTGGGTTCAATCTCCGATCAGGGCACATACAAGAAGCAATCAGTGAACTCATAAATAAGTGGAACAACAAATCTCTCTTTCCCTGCAGAAATAAATTTGTTATTCATTTCTCTTACAAAATCTGTCAGGAAAATAGCTTGGATAATAATTGGCTTTAAAAATATCCAAGGGTCTACAAATTCTGATATACTTTCATTCACAACTCTGATTGTTATTCTGGAATGTTGTATTTTACAGAAAGGATAGGGTTCCATGTCAATTGCATTATAGTCAGATCTCTAATCATGTCATTTTAAGATTGATTTTCTTTGTCATTTAGAGACAGTATTATTTTGTTATAATACATTTAAAAAAATGTTACATCTTCTGAAAAATCTGTGGAAAGGATTCTGACTTATTTTAAATTACATGTCTCTAAGTATACATTTTCAGATCATACCCTTAAACTGGACAAAGATAACTAAAACTGGAGTTATAAAAATCAGGAGAAACAAAAATTGGTTTTGGAACTGAATGAACTGAAAATAATTATAGTTTTGGTAACTTTTTTTTTAATATTGCTGATTTTTTATTGTTCTGTTTTCCAGACATAAGAAAACTTGCTTCTTTTCTTAAAGCAATTTGGTAAATTGTACTTTCATAAACAATATTGAGGCACTTATATTTTTCTTTCTTCCTGATCCCTCCATAATTTGAAAACTTTTAATAAGTATTATTAATATCATGGCAATATGTTTGTTCACATAAATCCAATATGAATCTAATTCTTAACAGGACATAAAACAGTTTCCAATTATGGTTTATTAACCAAGACTTTGACTGAAATGTCATGTCTGAGAGAGAAAGCCAGGAATCTAGATGTCTCCAGAAAGCTTTAAGAAATGAGGATTGTTTTTAAAGCTGATAGAAGCCCCTGGGATAAACGTCCTGGTACCATGCTTATTCATCTGGTTCATGGCAGTCCTTCTTGGTAAGGGGTAAAGGCTGCTTTCCTGGGAGATGGCAAAGAAAGAACCTCAAGACATTTGGGGGCCTCAGAACTTGAGGATTGCGCCCTAACCTATAAGTATCACACGCAAAACCAGATGGAAACATTGGCTTTTGTGCCCTGAGGGGTTGACTAAAGCTCAATTTATTCTCGTAGTGTTTGTGTAAATAATTGATAAGAATTAGCTAGCAAATAATTGATAAGGGTCCACAAAGGATAGAAGACTTTTTGGGCTGAGCAATTAAAGCAGCCCTGACCGGAGCAGCTAGGAGAGCCATGGGGATAATAAAACATCTCCGGCCAGGACAACAGACAGAGACCATAAGGGAGAGCAAAAGCAACTCCACCCTGAACAGATAAGACGGCTGTGTGAAGGGCACCATGAGGGCTTTGAGCTTTGAAACTAATGCTCTGTAGCAAAATGACCAATGAGAAGAGCATGGGGGTCCCAAAGTAAGGAAAGGGACCGATTAGAGAAGATCGAATTCAGACAAAGAGCTACAACCTTTATAAACCCGGAGACAAAGAGAGATTCAGATTGTTTTGAATTTTTTCCATTAGAGAGGGAGGGAGAGCAGGCCTTTTCCATTTGGGGGCACATATAAACATCCTGCCCTCATGGAGTTTATATGTGCTTCCAATAAACGTCTACATTTTTATTAAAGAAATCTATTAACCCATGAATTTATTCTTCAACTTAGTCAATGAAATATGGAGCAATCCATGAAGATGGTGATGCTCTGGGGACCGGCCTGTCCCTCCTGTGGGAGAGTCAGCTGACAGCCTTTGTTCTCCTCTCTGACCCCAGGCCCCGTGTCCCTCAGGGAGGCAGGGAGACGTCACACCCTGTGGAGGCGGGGCCTCAGCCTGGCCGGCAGGAGGCAGTTACTAAGGACAGACTGTCCTCCCTCCTCCCCCGGAGTGATTTCAGTCTGTCTCTGAGGAGGGCGGGAGACAGGCAGGCCGGGACTAATGCACATCAGCAGCAGGCACTTTCCATGTGAAACCAATCCCACAGGCCTGAGAGTTGATACTACCCTGTTCCCCCGAAAATAAGATAGTGTCTTATATTAATTTCTTCTCCCAAAGTTGCGCTAGGTCTTATTTTCAGAGGATGTCTTATTTTCGGGGAAACACGGTAACTGGGGAAAGGATAGGGGTAGGGTACGCAATGAGAACAGAATCATAGTGGATTGATGGCTAGTTACTGCACTACCTATGGATAGGAGATTTTTATTTCTTGGATAAAAAAACAGAGGCACGAAGATAAATTGACCTTGAAGTCCAGGTGGCTCCATCACTCGGAGAGAAGGTACATTTTGAGAGCAGATCAAGGACAGGCACGCTGAAGGGGGACAAACGTCTGGGGCTCATCTTTGCGAGGACAAAGTTAGAACCGGGCCCTGGAATCTCACACAGCTGTAGGTTTCCCCACCCTCCAGCCCTCCGTAACGGCCGTGAGATGGGAGGAGAGAGCGGGTTTTCAGGGAGGGTTATACCGGCCCGATCGCTGGCATCTGAGATTCAACCTTGTCTCTACTAATGGACTCTGGTGCGTCAGCCGCCGATCCAGACCCGGTTCCAAACCTGAGCTCTAAGGAGGCGGGCATATCCCTCCGCCCACATCAGCTCCCCCGTCACAGCCTGAGCATGGAATTGAGTTCACATTCCAAGCTCACGCCACCGTAAATTAAAAGAGAAATTTCTGAGGCCCCCCAATAATCTTGGGGCACATGCCCAGCTCACGTGGGAACAGGGTTGTTGTGGGTTTTTTTTTAAATTGACTTGAGAGGAACATCAATTTGTTGTTCCACTTATTTATGCATTCGCTGGTTGATTCTTGTATGTGCCCTGACCCGGAATTGAACCTGCAACTTTCAGGACAATGCTCTACCAACTGAGCTACCCAGCCAGGGCTCGGGGGATATGTTCTGAGCCTGGGAAAAATTAACTGCCCTCCCCAGCAGGAGGAGTTTCTTCATCTTCTTTGAACGCCTGGATGAAATGCAGGAGAGGCAACTGCCCACTGAGCTGCCAACCAAAAGCAGCAGCACAGGGACCTCTTGCAATCCCATCGCCTCTCCTCGGGACTCTGCAGGAGGGTGGAGCCGTGGGCCGCGATGCCCGTGTGAGAGCAGGCCACCTGGTCACCCAAAGCTCTTTGGTTTACTTCACAAGAGGGAAAAGTGAAGTGCCCTCCCTCCCCCTGCACTTTCCCTCACTGCTACCGACTCCTCGCAGCAGCTCCCCCGGGAAGCAGGGCCTGGCCCCCGGTGGGCGGGGCCTGGCCCCCAGTAAGTGTCCGAGTTGCCAGTGCAGCTTGGTAAGTGGTTCCAGACCTGAAGCTGCGGTGATAGCACCCTAGTCAACCTCCAACCCTGTAAAGCAGTGATTTTCATCCCTTTGTATCTCGTGGCACATAATTAAGAGATTCTGCAGCACACACAGAATATATATTTTGCAGATCTGACTAAAGAAAAAAGTATCATAGTGACTCATTCACACGGAGGGGCTGCTGTCATCATTGTCACCTGGCACTCCAAGGGAAGAGGTCCGCGCCCCTCGCTAGCCAGGCCTGCGTGTCTCACACTCCCTTCGGCAGCTGGCTGAACATCACACACACAATTCACATTCTGGGGCTTTCCCGTGCTGTCATCCCGAATAAAAACATAAACATTTAAACCCACAGACACAGCAGCCATGACGGCATCCAGCTCGACTTCCCCGCGGCCCCCATGGTGATGCCCGTGAGAGCGCCCCCTGGGCCAGCACTGCGGAGGGAGGAGGGCGAGGAGCCCTCAGAGCAGCCCCCGCCAGGTCTCAGAACCTCACCGAAGGGAGAAAACAGGTGGCACCTCCTGATCGCCGGGAGACAGGGTGCCAGCCCGCTGCGTGGGGGTCACCCCAACTTTATCATCCCGGCCGTCAAATGTGGAAAGGCCACTTCCTCCGGCTCTCCCAGCCCTGGCTCTCCGGGCCGCCACCACTAGAACCCCAAGTGCTGGCTCCAGCGGCCTTGGCTCAGCCTCCCCCGCCTCGCCGGAGGCCTACTCCGCCTTCGGAATAACCGGCTCCTCTTTTCCTTCCCAAGCGCCTCCAAGGCCTCTGGCCTGGGATCAGACCCAAAGGAACATTAACAGGACCGTTCCCACGGAGTCACACCTCACACACAAGGACAGACACATGGGACATCTTTTCAACAATTCAGACAGCACCCCTTCCGCACTCCGCACAGGGGTTTGTGCCACGGAAACGGGGAGAGAAGAGCGAAGAGCGAAGCCGCAGCAGTGCAGTCAGCACGTGGTCGTGGCCGAGGCCGTGGGTGCACTGGCCTCCGCCGTGTTCCCCAGATGCTGCGGTGGACTGGACGGGGCTGTCACCTCGGCTCATTTCTTCCTTAGAAAATACATCTGGTCCCAGTTCTGAGATCCAGGGCCCGGCTGGCTGGCCTTACCTGCAGACAATTCCCGCCTGGGCCTGGAATGGCTGAGCTCAGTCTTGCTGGCCTCCCCTGCGCCCTGAGTCAGACGCACGCCCGCACCAGGGCGCCCGCCAGCAGCACGGCCAGCAGCCCCAGCAGCAGGAGCCCCCGCCGCAGCACCAGCTGCCGCCCGCTCAGCCGGGGCCGGGTCCGAGGGGCCCCGGGGCCCGCCTCCTGGTGCAGCTGCTGGTCCCACTGGGCTTCGTCCTTCTTCTCAGCATCTCCCGTCCCCGTCTCTCCGCGGCTCCCAGGGCCCCCTGCGGGGAAGGGACCGGGTTAGCAGCGTGGAAGGGATGTTCCATCAGCACGGAGGCGACAGGACAGGCGTGTGCACTGGGTGCTACCAGCGGAGAAAGGTGATTCTGGAAGCAGTGGCTCCACAGAGAAATAAAATCCTTCTCAGAGGCCTCTCCGCACACCCTGGCCGGACAGGAGCCCCGCCCACCCACCACCCAGAGGCAGGTGGCGGCTCTCGAAGGTAAAATTCGGAGACTTTTCAAGGGGCCACGCCTGTGTGATGGTTTCAGGAGGAGGAGGCGGCCAGCGGGGAGGAAACCTAGGCAGTAACTCAGGGCCGTTCAGGTCAGGGAGAGGGAGGGGACTCCAGCCCGAGGCGCGACCCTCGACAGGGAGAGTGAGAGCCACTTCTGAGAGCTCCGCCCGAGGAAACCGAGGCAGGTGACGCAGTGAGAGAAGACTGTCAGGGAGCAGGCACGGCGGAGGGATGCCACATGCCCGCAGGGGTCGGAGAGAAAATAGCTGCAGGCAGAACAGTAGCATCTTGCACTTCCAAAGTGCTTTGCGAGAGGCCTGCACGTGCGTGAGTCACTGCTCTCACACAGCACTGAGGTACAGCTGCTGCTCCTGCTTTTCGCACGCGGGGCGGGGGGTTGGGGGGGAGGAGGGGGACGTTGGCAGAAGGCGCGGGCCAGCCCCTCCCTGAAGACAAGCCCAGAGCTGGCGAAGCAAGCGGACCACCTGAAGGCCGGAGCACAGCAGCGATGGACAGGCAGTGACCGTCTCCTGGGCGGCGGGGCCAGGCGAGGGAGCCTTTGGCCGAGAGTCTCCCCTGGAGGAGCACATGGAGAGCCCAGCCCGCCCCAGGCGAGCCCTCTGCACCGCGGGCCGGAGCTCTGAAGGGCGCACCGAGCATGAGCACGGCCTGGAAGAAAGTCCGCCCTTACCCAGCGCCGCCTCTGGGTGGCCAGGGCCCGGCCGGGGGCTGGGGTGGGGTGGGGGGGCCAGAACTTCCATTTCTGCCCCTGCCCTGGCTGGATGGCTAGTAAGCCAGTGTTAGAAGCAAAGGAGAGCTGAAACCGGTTTGGCTCAGTGGACAGAGCGTTGGCCTGGGGACTGAAAAGTGCCGGGTTCGATTCCGGACAAGGGCATGTACCTTGGTTGTGGGCACATCCCCATTAGGGGGTATGCAGGAGGCAGCTGATCGATGTTTCTAGCTCTCTATCCCTCTCCCTTCTTTTCTGTGAAAAATCTATTTTATATATATATATATATATATATATATATATATATATATATATATATTTCTTTTTTTTTTAAAGAACCCTCTCTGGAGATAGATAACATCATCTGGGGCCTCAGTCACTTGGACAAACATTCAGATGCAAAAAGCTGGAAGACAGTCAGTGATGACGAGGGACCAGGGATGAGACGGGCAGAAACACAGGCTCGACTACTGATGTGACTGAGCCAGCCGCGAGCTCAAGGGGCTTCCGTTCTAAGGAGCGAAGGACGGTGTGAGCGCCTGACTCAGTGCCTCCGGAACCCGGAGCCCAGCGAGGGACTGCGCTGACAGAGGAAACGATAGTCACCTGCATGATGTTTACCAGAAGCAGCATTCAAGTCAACAATCCGCGGGCCGGGAGACCAGGAAAACCCACCGAAACAAACCCAGGACGCCGTTCCCAGGCGGGCCAGGGCACGGTCCGCGCCCTGGAGAGCCCTCGGGAGGCCTGCAGGAGCGCCACCCACTGGCCCGGGGGCCACCTGCGGATTGGATTGCCCGCAGCAGCAGGCTAGTGTCCGGAGGGAGAGCAAATGAAGCTCAATCCTTGACCCCAAATCGGGTGTCTCTTGCCTAATTGAATGGAAGCTCACAGCACCCGTGGGTGGCGCTGTGGCGCAGAGGCCGGGCCTCCGGGAGGCTGTTCCCGGCGGGCGGAGGGCAGGCGTACCTGGGAGAAGCAGGTCCTGGGCCGCAGCAGTGCCGTCCTGGGCCGCGGGCAGTCTCATGTTGGCGTGGACCTGAGCCTGCAAACAACACAGCGTGAACCCCCGCTCTCCGGGCCCAGGAAGAGCCAGTCACTTCCTTCCATTCCCGGTAACACCGAGCGTCTCTGGCTCACAGTGGGGCTCATCTTCCATGACGGAGGGGGTCAGGGGGCCGGAAGGCTGGCCGAAAAGCACGAGATGAGGGGAAGACGGGGTCCGAGGTCATGTAGAGTTAACCCCTCGTTCCCTGTATCTCACTCATCTGCCACCAACTTCCCAAGCCGCACACTGGCCCTGGGAAGATGGGGGGAAGATGCACACAGGAGTCTTAACGGGACATGTGGGATCAGAAAAGCAGGGTCAGGATACGTGTGACGGCACACCACCTCCCCCGTTCCAAACGTCATCCTGAAACTGGCTTTCCAGGCAAAAGGAAAGAAGCCCAGCATGGGTTCCCCTATTTTTCTATTCAATGAACAAAGGGGAATGAGTAAAGCAAGAGTCATTTGGCCCTTCAGGTCTGAATTAGATGCAGTTAATTAACAACAAAAGTGAATGAGAGCGAGAGGAAAGGGGGGAGCAGGGAGAGGAGAGAGAAAAGGGGGGACGGGGAAGAAGGGAGGGGGAGAGGGGAGTAGGGAGGGGGCGCGGGGAGCAGGGAGGGGCACGGGGAGCAGGGAGCAGGGAGGGGGCGCAGGGAGCAGGGAGGGGGCGCAGGGAGCAGGGAGGGGCACGGGGAGCAGGGAGGGGCACGGGGAGCAGGGAGGGGGCGCAGGGAGCAGGGAGGGGGAGCAGGGAGCAGGGAGGGGGCGCGGGGAGCAGGGAGCAGGGAGGGGGCTCGGGGAGCAGGGAGCAGGGAGGGGGAGCAGGGAGCAGGGAGGGGGCGCGGGGAGCAGGGAGGGGGCGCAGGGAGCAGGGAGGGGGCGCGGGGAGCAGGGAGGGGGCGCGGGGAGCAGGGAGGGGGCGCAGGGAGCAGGGAGCAGGGAGGGGGAGCAGGGAGCAGGGAGGGGGAGCAGGGAGGGGGAGCAGGGAGCAGGGAGGGGCGCAGGGAGCAGGGAGCAGGGAGGGGGAGCAGGGAGCAGGGAGGGGGAGCAGGGAGCAGGGAGGGGCGCGGGGAGCAGGGAGGGGGCGCAGGGAGCAGGGAGGGGGCGCGGGGAGCAGGGAGGGGGCGCGGGGAGCAGGGAGGGGGCGCAGGGAGCAGGGAGCAGGGAGGGGGAGCAGGGAGCAGGGAGGGGGAGCAGGGAGGGGGAGCAGGGAGCAGGGAGGGGCGCGGGGAGCAGGGAGCAGGGAGGGGGCTCGGGGAGCAGGGAGCAGGGAGGGGGCTCGGGGAGCAGGGAGCAGGGAGGGGGAGCAGGGAGCAGGGAGGGGGCGCGGGGAGCAGGGAGCAGGGAGGGGGCTCGGGGAGCAGGGAGCAGGGAGGGGGAGCAGGGAGCAGGGAGGGGGCGCGGGGAGCAGGGAGCAGGGAGGGGGCGCGGGGAGCAGGGAGGGGGCGCGGGGAGCAGGGAGGGGGCGCAGGGAGCAGGGAGCAGGGAGGGGGAGCAGGGAGCAGGGAGGGGGAGCAGGGAGCAGGGAGGGGCGCGGGGAGCAGGGAGGGGGCGCGGGGAGCAGGGAGGGGGCGCGGGGAGCAGGGAGGGGCGCGGGGAGCAAGGAGCAGGGAGCAGGGAGCAGGGAGGGGCGCGGGGAGCAGGGAGGGGGCGTGGGGAGCTGGGCTGGGGCGCAGGAGCATTACCTGGCGACAGGCTTTCCCCCAGTCGAGCCGCGCGATGAAGCCCAGGAAGCAGGCGGCCTGGCAGATGGTGCAGAGGATGATGCCCGCCCACAGACCTGGGGAGCGGGCACCGGAGTTAACTGGGGAAACCAGCACCTGCGGAGCGTGTTCTCGGGTCTCCGGCTCAGCATCTGCTCTCACGGAGAGACTGAGCCAGAGCCTCTCTCCTTCCGTTTCCAGAAGGTTCCAGGAGGCCTGGGGCTCCCTGGGATACTTCCTGGAGTTTTGGGTCTCAGAACAAATGTTCCGAATCATATCAGAAAAGTGACAGTTACAAGGAAAGGGAATTTCCAGGACAAACAACACCCTGTCTCTAACAGCACTGCCGGACGACCGGCCCCCTTTTACTGGAAAAAGGAACTGGCGCTTTAAATAAGCAGCAGCCACAGCGGCCTAACGTGCAGCCGCTCTCTCTCCCCCGGGTGCTCCCTCTAACCCTCACTCGCTCTCTCTCCCCCTGGGTGCTCCCTCTGACCCTCACTCGCTCTCTCTCCCCCTGGGTGCTCCCTCTGACCCTCACTCGCTCTCTCTCCCCCTGGGTGCTCCCTCTGACCCTCACTCGCTCTCTCTCTCCCCCTGGGTGCTCCCTCTGACCCTCACTCGCTCTCTCTCCCCCTGGGTGCTCCCTCTGACCCTCACTCGCTCTCTCTCCCCCTGGGCGCTCCCTCTGACCCTCACTTGCTCTCTCTCTCCCCCTGGGTGCTCCCTCAGACCCTCACTGGCTCTCTCTCTCCCCCTGGGTGCTCCCTCTGACCCTCACTCGCTCTCTCTCCCCCTGGGCGCTCCCTCTGACCCTCACTCGCTCTCTCTCCCCCTGGGTGCTCCCTCTGACCCTCACTCGCTCTCTCTCTCTCCCCCTGGGCGCTCCCTCTGACCCTCACTCGCTCTCTCTCCCCCTGGGCGCTCCCTCTGACCCTCACTTGCTCTCTCTCTCCCCCTGGGTGCTCCCTCAGACCCTCACTGGCTCTCTCTCTCCCCCTGGGTGCTCCCTCTGACCCTCACTCGCTCTCTCTCCCCCTGGGTGCTCCCTCTGACCCTCACTCGCTCTCTCTCTCTCCCCCTGGGCGCTCCCTCTGACCCTCACTCGCTCTCTCTCCCCCTGGGTGCTCCCTCTGACCCTCACTCGCTCTCTCTCTCTCCCCCTGGGCGCTCCCTCTGACCCTCACTCGCTCTCTCTCCCCCTGGACGCTCCCTCTGACCCTCACTCGCTCTCTCTCCCCCTGGGTGCTCCCTCTGACCCTCACTGGCTCTCTCTCTCCCCCTGGGTGCTCCCTCTGACCCTCACTGGCTCTCTCTCTCCCCCTGGGTGCTCCCTCTGACCCTCACTCGCTCTCTCTCTCCCCCTGGGTGCTCCCTCTGACCCTCACTCGCTCTCTCTCCCCCGGGTGCTCCCTCTGACCCTCACTCGCTCTCTCTCTCCCCCTGGGTGCTCCCTCTGACCCTCACTCGCTCAGGCGCTGAATCGCAGCCCTGGGGCAGGGCCCGAGTGAGGATGGAGGATGGGAAAAGCCTGTAGATCCCCAGTATCATCCCTACTCCCCCCATAACCCGCACAGAGCCAGGGGAGACCCTAGGGATGAAGGGGTTTGGGTCAACAGTGAACTAATGACATCAGAAACTCGAGGGGGGGGGGGGAGCAGCAGAGGTCAAACCACATGAGGAAACAGAACTCTGGCAACAGCCTAAAGCAGCCAGCCTTAAACCAACCCGCGTCCGCAATAACACCCAGGAGCCGGCTGCTCTGCCCAGGCCCGGCGAGGCCGCGCGGCTATTGCTGGGGACAGTCTCGGAAGCGAAATAATAACTTCTGTCCAATTGATGCAAATAACCAGGATTTGACCAATAACTGGCAGCTTCCCTGAATTCTGTCCCTACTTCCTACCTAGGACCAGCCAGAGAAAACCGGGCATGCACCCTGACCGAGTGCAGACGCCCCGCTTCCAGTGGGCGGCTCCAGCTCCAGGCCAGCAGCCTCGCCGGGCACAGCGGGCCTCCGCCGGGCACAGCGGGCCTCCGCCGGGCACAGCGGGCCTCGCCGGGCACAGCGGGCCTCGCCGGGCACAGCGGGCCTCCGCCGGGCACAGCGGGCCTCCGCCGGGCACAGCGGGCCTCGCCGGGCACAGCGGGCCTCCGCCGGGCACAGCGGGCCTCGCCGGGCACAGCGGGCCTCCGCCGGGCACAGCGGGCCTCGCCGGGCACAGCGGGCCTCCGCCGGGCACAGCGGGCCTCGCCGGGCACAGCGGGCCTCGCCGGGCACAGCGGGCCTCGCCGGGCACAGCGGGCCTCGCCGGGCACAGCGGGCCTCCCCTCCGTCCCCGCAGCGCCCTCCCCGCCGCCCGCCGGTGAGTCTGCTGCACGCGGGCAGCGCTGGCTGAGCGGAGCAGCTCTGAGGGAGCAGCCTCAGTGTGTCCCTCTGGTTGGTCTCTGGCTGTTTTGAATCCGGGTAAAGGAAGGTGGCCAGGCTGGGCTCATGGTTTACGGGGAGGTGCCAGATTCAGGCAAAGTGCATCCTTCTGGGATTTAGAATAAAGCGGTGACTGTCATCCCACAATGGACTCCTGGAAGCACACATACGCCGCCCCCCCGCCCCCCGCATCCCGCCCCCGCGCCTCCGCGCCCCAAGCTCACCGACCACGCCCAGGCTGGTGGCGAACATCAGGGAGATGCCCACGGGGAGGCCGATCACGTAGTAGCCCACGGCGTTGAGGATGGCGCCCACCTTCTGGTTCCCGCTGCCGCGCAGAATGCCGCCGCCCGTGCACTGCGGGGGACACCGGTATGAGCCCCCCCACCCCCTGCACTGCGGGGGACACCGGTATGAGCCCCCCCCCTGCACTGCGGGGGACACCGGTATGAGCCCCCCCCCTGCACTGCGGGGGACACAGGTCAGACCACCCCCCCCTCCAGGAGGTGCATACTCACCGCGAGGCCCTCGAAGAGGTGGGACACGGCGTACAGCGGCACCACGCGCGCCACCAGCGCCAGGATCTCCCTGGGGAAGGAGGGGGTCAGGGCCGGGATCTCCCTGGGGAAGGAGGGGGTCAGCGCCAGGATCTCCCTGGGGAAGGAGGGGGTCAGGGCCCGGGCTTCTGGGCCCGGAGTGCCGCTCCGCCGCCTCTCGCGCTTTAGGAGAAACCTGAGTCCCCGGGTCAGGACACAGCTCCGTCTGCCTCGGGGAAGCGCACGGGAGAGCCAGGCTCTCTCCAGCCGGCTGGACAGACTGCCTGTGGCCCGGCGGGCAGAACCCACAGCGGGGAAGCGGGGAGGCCTGGCTGGAGCGCCCGCCCGCCTCTCAGCAGCTCACAGGAAGCCAGGACCCTGGCTGGCGGGGAGCAGCTGTTAGAGAATCAATAAGAAACCCAGCTCTGAAACAGAGGATACCTCCCCAATAAAGGAGAGAAATCGTTATTTTATTCAAAGTTGATTGTATCTTTTGGGTTGATAATGTGCTCAAATGGCTGAGAGAAATCAACAACATGAAAAGGAAACAGAAGTCTCCCTTCTACTCCTGTCCCCGTCCTAACCCCCACTAGCATTGACCCCCACCCCCATCCTCACCCCTCCCATCCTCACCCCCCACCCCTACCCTCACCCCCCCACCTCTCCCTTGACCCCCCTCCCCGGCCCTGACCCCCCACCCCCAGCCTGACTCTCCTCCCCTGCCCTGACCCCGCACCCCCATCCTCACCCCTCCCGTCCTCAACCCCCACCCCCAGCTTGACCCCCCTCCCCGGCCCTGACCCCCCACCCCCAGCCTGACTCTTCTCCCCCGCCCTGACCCCCCACCCCCATCCTCACCCCTCCCGTCCTCAACCCCCACCCCCAGCCTGACCCCCCTCCCCGGCCCTGACCCCCCACTCCCAGCCTGACTCTCCTCCCCCGCCCTGACCCCCCTCCCCGGCCCTAACCCCCCACCCCCGCCCTGACCCCCCACCCCCAGCCTGACTCTCCTCCCCTGCCCTGACCCTCACCCCCATCCTCACCCCTCCCGTCCTCACCCCCACCCCTACCCTGACCCCCCTCCCCCGCCCTGATCCCCCACCCCCATCCTCACCACTCCTGTCCTCACCCCCCACCCCCAGCCTGACCCCCCTCCCCGGCCCTGACCCCTCACCCCTAGCCTGACTCTCCTCCCCTGCCCTGACCCCCCACCCCCATCCTCACCCCTCCCGTCTTCACCCCCCACCCCCAGCCTGACCCCCCACCCCCAGCCTGACCTCCCACCCCCAGCCTGACCCCCCACCCCCAGCCTGACCCCCCTCCCCCGCCCGGACCCCCCACCCCTGTTCTGACCCCCCACCCCTGTCCTGACCCCCACCCTTGTCCTGACCTCCACCCTCGTCCTGACCCCACCACCCCGCAACTGATAACAGTTCCAGTATTGTCTGTATTGGTTCAGTGTTTATGAAAAATAGGAAATACAAATATCTATTCTAATTTTCCCCTTCTAGACTCTACTATTCCATATTGTAGCATTCGCTACAGATGCACTTTTATTTTCCACCTAACACATCCCATGCCATTTTATATTCCATCAAAACACATTGTCTGTAACGCGCTGTGAATTTTACCCGAAATGTGTTCTGGGGTTTGAAGTCCGTGCTCAGAGGCAGAGCGGGGCCCTCTGCTCTGCGCTGCCTGCTCGGGGCTCGGCGCCAGCTTCCGAGCAGGAGGGGGCTTTCGCTGGGTCTGCCTCCCGGAACGGCTCAGGCAGCGTTGCCTTATCTAAGCTTTAAGGTTACAAAACCTTCCTCTGGCACCCTGTAGGGTTGGTGATTTTGAGATTTAAAACAATTTTTTCCTATTTCTTCTAAAGAAATCCATCTTTTTAGACCTTCTATATTGTCCAGGGCAAGCTCTGATAAATTATTTTCCTGGAAAATTATCTGTTCCTTCCAGATTTTTAAATTTATGCGCACACGTTATGCACACTAGTGGCCTGTGCTTTGAACATGACTGCGGTGTTCCCTGACTTTGGGCGGGGGTCGCACTCCCTCTCCGATCAGGTCCGGTGTGTCACTGCCGGAACCTCTGTGGGCGCCTCCGCCAGGCTCAGTGACCGGCCAGCCTGCAGGCTGTCTGCACGTTTCCAATGGCGTCTTCTCTTCCCATCCAACACATGGTCTGGGGGCCTTTTGCTTACTCTGTCTCCTGCTCTGCATGGTTTCCGGGAGGGGACGGACCCCGAACCAAAGGCCCACTTTCCCACTGAAGCCACAGCACAGCGAGCACATCTGACAAAGGGCTCCTGTCCCTCTGGAGGGAACAAAGGTGCTGTGGCCACTTCCCGCTCCTGCTGGCGGGGCGACAGCCGACAGCCTCGCCGCCCACCGCGGAGTGGCCGAGACCAAGCTGACAGCCTCAGGCTGGAGAACAGTGCGAAGCTTGGTCCTGCCCTCCCCCTGCTTTTTGCCTCCTGATGGGAGTTGGTTTGCATGTTGTAATTGCTGATAAAAAGTCCCAGGTAAGAGGTGGCCCCACGTCTATCCACAGAGAACTGCCCGGCTGGCTCCCTGCTGAAGGCAGCTGCCAGCACACAGCCGCGGCCGCGGGGGCACTCATCGGGATTAGGCTTCTGCCTCAGCAATCAGTCAGACCATGGACTTGGACAGGCAGCCCCCGGGGGCGACTTTACCTTCCATCCCGTGTGACAGGCGGGTTATGTAAATACTGCAAACCAGGAGCAAACTCTGAGATGTCGTGATGATTTTGTCATTGGGACAAAATACTTAACTGAAAAGGTCACCCAGGAGGGACCCAAAAGGAGTTTCCTCCTTTAAAACGCACACGAGTATCCTGAGCACCAGAGCAATGCCACCACCGATGCCAGGAACCGGGTTCCCCGCCCGCCCGCCCGCCCGCCCGCCCGCAGTCTCCTGGGAGCATCTGAGCTGCTGATGCTGCAAACAGGACCCTCAGGAGGCCCCGAGGGAACCCTCTGCCAGCGCGTCCCTACCGCAGGTTTCTCATCTGGCACTCACCGGTCGGTAGTGAAAATGTACCCCACCAGGTCCTTACAGCTCAGCAGCAGGACGCAGAAGGCTACAGCAAAGAGCTCTGGAGGCGAAGGAGAGAAAGCCGGTGAGGTAGGAGCTGCGGGCCGGGCGCCTGCGGCCCGGCAGACGCTCCGGGGGTCCGGGCGGGGAAGCCAGCACCTGTGACCAGCACGGAGACCAGGGAGCACCGCCTGGCCTGCTCGATGTCTCCCGCGCCCAGCGCATTCCCAATGCGGACGCTGGCAGCCACGCTGAAGCCCGTGGGAATCTACGAGGAGAAGGGAACCGTGAGAGCGGGAACCAGCCCTGCCTCCAGCTCCGGGGCCTCGCTCTGCACCTTCCCATCACGCCTCGTGGGTAGAACTTGGGCCTAGAGCTGTAAGAAGGGCAGTTGGCAGCATCCTTGTGTCTAACGTGGGACCTGGAGCCCTGGGCTGTGGTCCTTGCCATAAGCCTGGCTTTTGACAGAGCTTCCAGCCTGAGCGCCAGGAGGGCTGCTCCGTCACTTCCGCCCGTGGGTGTGGAGGGATGGATTTTGAGAGCCCAGACAGGTCTGTTCTGAAAGACCCTCAAGGGTTCAGAAAACAGAATCCTAAAATGGTGACCACTCCCCTGCAAATGTTGGATAAAAAGAGCATAGGAAAACAGAGACCCAGACCAAGCCCAGAGCAGTGCCGCCTCTGTGGGGGCAGAGTGGTGCCAGCGAGACAGAGGACAGTGGCGTGGCCTGTGCTTAGGAACAGGGACTCTGAAGCCAGACGGCCGGGGTTCAGGTCCGCGTCCAGGCACCTGCCCCACTGGACCTCAGTTCTCTGTAAGGGAGACCTCAGAAGAGGACCTACATATTAGGGTTATGTTGGGATTAAATGAGTCCATCATGCTAACTACTTAGAACAGGGCCTCAAACACAGCAATTATTCAGGAAAAAATAGCCATGGTTATGTATATATTCGAGGCCTGGTGCACAGATTCGTGCACCAGTGGGGTCCCTCGGCATGGCCTGCTGGGATCAGGCTGAAACTAGGTCTCTAACATCCCCCAAGGGGTCCCGGGTTGCGAGAGGGCACAGGTCAGGCCAAGGGACCCCACCAGTGCACCTATAAATTTACCACTTGAGAGATTAAGTATTAATTAAGGCAAAATATTTATCACTCATTTAAGCAAGGATTTTGCCTGAAGATCAGGATCGCTGAAGGAAGGCCATAGAAGCTGACAGAGCAGAGCGTGTAAAAGAGAGGGGAGACCAGGCCTGTGAGGGCAGACCCAGGGCCTCCCCACAGCTTCTTTGTCACCACAGTGCGAAGGTGTGGCTTGGTGGTGGAAACCGGCAGGCAGTGCTCTCACCAATAGCCAGTTACCATCACCAATGGGACAGATCTGGTAACGGCTAACGCCACCAGGTGTTAGACCTTGGTTAAGCACCTCAGTTCTTGAGTTTGGCTGGGAAAGGATTCAGAGCCAAGGAACTCAAATTGTAAGAGAAAGCTTGTTTAGAAAGTCATCAAGGGTGGAGGAGTGAGCAGCTGGGCAGTGTGGGCTCAGGAAACAAGCTGTAGAGGCAAAAGAAGGGCCCTTAGAGCTGAGGAGAAAGAAAGGCAGAGAGAGAGAGAGAAAGGAAGAAAGAGGATGGAAGGGAGAGAAGGAGGGTGGAAGGGAGGGAGGGAGGAAGGAAGGAAGGAAGGAAGGAAGGAAAGAGAGGAAAGAGAAAGGGAACATGGCCTGACCTCAAGGCGTTCGTGTTGTGACAACTATTTGGCACGTCTGGCAATCAAATGAGATCTTTCAGACGGGGACTGTGTTGGCGGATGGAAGCCCAGCAGTGGACACATCAGTAAGAGCCTCCCCACCCCGCCTGCCAGTGAGCCCACAGGAAGACCCCACCCCCACCAGTGAGCCCACAGGAAGACCCCAACCCCACCAGTGAGCCCACAGAAAGACCCACCCCCACCCCCACCAGTGAGCCCACAGGAAGACCCCAACGCCCTGCCAGTGAGCCCACAGGAAAACCCACCCCCACCAGTGAGCCCACAGGAAGACCCACCCCCACCAGTGAGCCCACAGGAAGACCCCACCCCCATCCCACCAGTGAGCCCACAGGAAGACCCACCTAACCAAAAGGATCCTCTCAGCTCTGGGATAAGAGTTTCTGAAGGATTGAATGTTATCAATAGGCACACTTAGCACCTCCGCACAGCAGCTCAGACACTCACCATGAACACTATCGTGGCCAGCTCATACACGATGGACTGGGCCCCCAGCTCCACCATGCCGAGGATCCCTGCGGAGAGAGGCCGCTGTGCACGCTTCTGGGCAAGCCCTCTCCCCCAGCCGCCCTCCCCTCCCCCTCCCGCCCCTCCCCTCCCCCAGCCGCCCCCCCTCCCCCAGCCGCCCTCCCCTCCCCCAGCCGCCCCTCCCCCGCACTGACCGCTCAGGAAGCTGCCGATCTCGTAGGCCCACCACTCCATGCACAGCATGAGCATGCTGGGGATGGCCAGGCGGAAGAAGGAGCCCCAGTCCTGCAGGCACTCCAGGGACCAGCCTGAGGGGACACACCGTTACCACACAGCTGGGCACCGCCCGGAGCTCCCCCGAGGCAGAGCCGTGTCCAAGGCGGAAAACGAAAGACGGCCTTTACCTCCCCAAGTGGCTCGATGCAGTTTCCTCCAGAAGATGTAGAGGAAGAGGAACAGAGCCAGGGAAAACTGGGCGATCAGGTTGGCCAGTGCTGAGCCCCTGGAAGAGCCGTCCGTGAGGGGTGCGCTCTCCGCCCTCCCAGCCTCCCGCAGCGGGAGGTGCCCCCCGCCTGGGGCGGCTGCGGCCGGCCCTGCGGCCATCCTCCCAGAGCACTGCTCTCCTCCACCCCGGCCGCACCGTGTGCCAGTGCCCGAGGAGGGACCACACGTGGACACGGCCAGGACGTCTCACTGCCCCCGGCCTTGGAGAAGCCACACGCCGCCATGCCTTCTCCCTGGCCCAAGACTTGGTGAACTCACATCACCCCAAGATGCAGCTCATGGAGAAACAGGTAGTTGACGAGAACGTTGACGAGGTTGGCGGCAACTCCGGTGAGGATCTGGGGCAGGATGATTCCCTAGCGAGGAGAGACCGCACCTGCTGGAGGCCCGGACCAGGGGCCGGGCTGCCACAGGCAGGCAGGCCGTCCTGGGCCCTCCTTGCTGCGCTGGCCTCCGCCCTCCACACACACACACACACACACACACACCCGTCTCGGAGCCGGAGAGCCGGGCAGGAGGGGGACGCAGAGAGGAGAGAAGAGACCCGCAGCAGTGCCAGCACGGCAGGGACTGATCGTACACACACGCTGCTTCCCACATGGGGCTGCGGTGAGAGCAGCACTTCCCCAAGCACAAGGGGGGTCTGCAAAGGAGTGAGGGATGCGTTCCGTCCCATCTGGCTCTGCTCACGAGCTCGGAGCAGCAGCGTCCATCCAGTCTGGCCTCTCAGACCCAAGCCCTGCTGCTGGGCTGAGGGAGTGAGCCGCCACTTGCAGGAAACAGGGAAACCATCCCCACTGCGGGGTCACCTCGGCCCTGAGTCCTCTCTCATCTCCAGGAAACCTGTTCTCTGAGCCCACACCTGGAAAAACCTCGCTGTCTGAAACCCTGTCAGTGAAGACAGAGCGCCCGCTCTGCCTGAGGGCTGAGGTCAGCGTCACCCAAACAGCAGCCTCCATGTCCCACCCAGGGCGACGCTCCACGGGCCCCGCACAGCCATCCACCGGGCCTGAGCCTGCGGGTTCCCCAGAGGGGACACGGGCGGAGCGCAGGCCTGGCCTTGGAGCCTGGCCTCGATTTCTCCGCTCAACCTTCTAGCTCTGACCTCGTGAAGCCGGCTTCCCTGGGATCTCACTGACCTCCACCCCCTTTGGTGAGAGCCCACGGCCCCTCCGATCTGCCATAGCTCCGGCTGACAGACCTGATAGCCAGGCTGTGCGTTTGTCTGGTGGCCTCGGTGGTCCTGGGCTCAGAGGCCAGGACAAAGGCTTGGCCAACCGTTTTCGTGGGCCACGTATTTCCCGGAGACCTGTTAGCTTAAGCACGGGGGTAGCGGGCCGAGCTGCAGTTCGGGGAGGTGGAAGCAGACAGAGTGAAGTGCAGTGAGCGCAGCGGGGCAGGGCGCACAGGGGAGAGGCCGCGGCCACTGCAGGAACCCGGAGCGGCCGCTGGGAGAGTAGGCAGTGCTGGCAGGCGGCTCCCGGCCCGGCCCCCCAGCCCTGAAAGCTGTGAATCCTATCAGCCCCACAGAGGAAGAGGAGAGCCGGCATTACCTGGGTGAGCAGATATTTAACTTGTAATGTGTAAAGAAACGTCGCCTACAAGAGAAAGATAGAGATGATGTTCACACTGGCCTGGCCGTGCAGAGAGCTGAGAGCCACTGCTCTCCTGCCCTTTGCTCCACCGGGACCAGAGCTGTCAACAGGGAGGGGGCGGGAGCGGGGTCCGGAGCCAGGGTTCGGCTCCTCTCCTGTGCGTGCACTCGACCCGCTGGCCCCGGGGTGGGGGACAGCTCCCTGGCTGCCTGACCCCAGAGTGCCTCCAGCTCTAGGAGCCAGGACAGTGCCCTGGAGACACCTGAGCCTGGGCTTCCTTGAGGGACAGAGTTTGTGTCTTTCCTGAGCACCATTAAAACCGCGCTTTCTGAGGTGAGCCCCGTCACTGCGGGTGCCACCAGGTCCGATTCATTGGGCCGTGGGTGTCTCAGCGGCGTGTCTCAGCAGCCCCAAGAAGAAACAGCCAAACTCCTGGAAACTTACGGGAAGGGCTGGGATGAAGATCATGACGTAGGTGTGGGTGAGCCTGCACAACGAACAGAAAGGAAAGCCGTGAGGTCTCCAGCTCAGGGAAAACCCTCTGTCACCAGTCCTGGCTCTTTCTGGATGAATGGACTGAACTGCTGGAGCAGGCGTGCAGTTTACAACAGAACTGCCATCGCATAACCCTGAGGCCTCTCTGGTTCTTCCCAGCCGCGTCTCTCCAGCTCAGCTCTGTGGCTGCTGACTTGTCTGCTGTGGCCACTTCCCTGTGGTTTGTAGATCTTGGGCTTCTACTAGTCACCATGCCCTCATACCAGTTCCGATAACAGAATGCCTCCCCACATTGCCAACTGCCCCGGGCTCAGAGCCGCTAGCCTAAGACAAGGGCTGCCCTGGTGGGTCTCAGTCTCGGCAGCATGTGAGGGTCGTCTAGGTGACCCCTGGGAGACACTGCGCCCCGCCGCCCCAGCCAATGAGGACAGAGCGGGGGTGGGGGGGAGGGAGGAAGGGGGTGGGCTCTGAAAGCACTGAGGGGACTCATAGCAACCAGGGCCAATGAGCGCGAAACCACCACCCAACACCTTCAGCGACCACCCCTTCTGGAGAGGTTGTCAAATCTCACTTCTCCCCTTTGCCGTCCCCAGGTAAGGGGGTCTGCATCACAGGCGCAGGCGTGCGGAGCACCAGGCCTGGGAGAATGACCCGAGGGAAGCTCACAGCCTCATGTGGGGCCGCGCCCTGGCCTTTGGCACTTCCAGAGGCCAGACCTGGATGGGAGCACCTTTCTGCTGGGATGGCCCCCTGCCCTGCACGGCCGCCTCACCTAGACACAGTCTTGCCCGGGGGCCTCACCAGGACATGGGGCCCTGCCCAGGGGCTCACCTGGACACGGCGGGGTCCTGCCGGAGCAGCAGCAGGATGTGCTGGGTGTTGAGGAAGAGCGCCCAGCAGGGGAAGCAGCAGAGCAGCAGGATGAGCGCGCCCCGCTGCAGGATGACCCCCACATGCTTCTTGTTGGGGCTGCCATACGTCTGGGGACACACAGCCAGAGCAAACCATCAGTGCCCACGCCCCCCAGTCTGGACTTGACCGGTCCAGGGTGAGGCCCAAATGTCATAATTTTAAAAAGCTTTCTGCTCAGCTGGTGTGGCTCAGGGGTTGAGCATTGCCCTATGAACCAGGAGGTCATGGTTCGATTCCCGGTCAGGGCACATGCCCAGGGTTTTGAACTCGATTCCCAGTGTGAGACATGCAGGAAGCAGCTGACTCACAATTCTCTCTCAACATTGATGTGTCCATCTCCTCCCTTCCTCTCAGAAATCAATAAAAGTGTTTTTTAAATAAATAATAAATAAATAACTGCTTTCTAGTTAGGGTTGCACCACCTAGAAACTTGTTAGAAATGCAATATATTGGGCCTCACGCAGGCCTTCTAAGCAGAAACTCCGGGTAAGGGACGGTGCTGGCCGGGGCCAGCGGCTACTGGCTTGCCCACGCCAAACTGCACATCCCTTCCCCCGCCCGCTCAGTGACGTGAGGGAGGCTGATTCGCCACAGAGGGAGCTCCTTACCCCACCGAGATCAGCCACGCACACGTCAAAGTGCTTCTCTCCGTAGAGATGCACACGGCCTGCCCCCTGCCCACTGCTGCCTCGCCCACCACCCGCTGGCCTGGCCCACACTGCTCCCTACAATCCGGACCCGGACGATATCACATCGGCAGGCTGGCTCTGGGACAGGTGCGGCGCTGCCTCAGGAAGTCCGCAGGGCGCTCGCCCTTATCTGGGTGGGGCAGGTGTCACCCCCAAGTACCCCTCTCCCCCTGCCCAGTGTCTATTGCCCCTTACACCTGCAACGTGGTGCTCCTCCCCGTGAGCTCCCTCAGCGAACTCGGTGTGATGTGGCGTTGTCAGCCCTTCCTCTGGGCTCTCAGCCCAGGGCAGTTTCTCTCCGCCTGGAGACCCAAGCAAAGGGCCTGGGAACGAGGCCTCCGCAGGGGCAATCCCATGGCCGGACCTCTGGGGGGGAGGGCGACCAGTATGCTAGACTGAGGTGTGAGCCCGGTGCCCTGGACGTGCGGCTGGTCTCACGCTATACGCCGCGGCGAGGAAGGCCGCACAGCCACGGCTGAGGGCTGGCCCCTCCGGTGGGCGCTGGCTGAGCGCCAGGGGTAGAAAATGAGGGGGTGGACTGAAACTAGAAAAAGATGACAGAATGTTGTCTACACCTCTGTTAGACCGGGCTTGGGGAAAAGGTGGGAGGGGGAGAAAGGTCTCGAGATCCCACTTCTTTTATGGAGGCCACAGGTCCGCCTGCAGCTGTTTGTGTGTGCATGTGTGTCTACACACGTGTTACGTGTGTGGTGTTTTCTACCTCTGGCTGGTGTTGCTAATTTGTAAATGAGCTGTGTTTCATTGGCTTCAAAAACAAACAAGCATGTATAAGGATTGGCTACTCTAAAATCCTCAGAAATGCAGAAACTAACACACGCTTTCCAAGTTCACCAGAGAAGATTAATCTTTAGTAAATTATAGCTAATTTAAGTTTGTTGACTTATGTAGAACAGACATGTTTTTGAATTATTTACGGGTTAATAGTTCTAATTAAGGTGAAAAGAAATAAGATATGCTTTCAGTTAGACAAGGAAAGGGTGTGAAAATACATTTTTGAAAGAAAAAATAGTAAGTTTGTCCTGAAGTGAGGCTAGTTGTTTGAGAATGAAAAGAGGAAAAGCAAGACAAAATCTGGATATGAAAATATAGAAGGTTTGTGCAAAGTAATAATGAGAACAGAACTCTGTGTGGGCAGCCGAGTTCATCAAGGACAGGATTTACGTATGAAGGTAATCGGATGCAAAGTCAGTCTTTCTCTTGACGTGGCTGTGAAGTGTCCCAGAAGTCCCTGGAATGCCTCGAGGTTGTTTCTCTTCTTATAAGAGAACAACATTAAACCAGGCCACCTGGAATGCTGAAGTTACTCGGGAAACATTGTCAAATAAGAAATAACATTGAGCCTTCTTTATGTTGTAGTTGTATAAATGTTCGTGAAATTGCTGGAAATCTGAGCTCTCCTGACATAAGATGTCTGTCAACAAAGCTGAGGCCACATCGAAGGGACTGACCCAAGTGTCAGACTGTGACCTGGGGGGATGAAGTCTATCCTGTTTCTGCAAAAACAAGCCCTCACCGGAACCGGTTTGGCTCAGTGGATAGAGCATCGGCCTGTGGACTGAAAGGTCCCGGGTTCGATTCCGGTCAAGGGCATGTACCTTGGTTGCGGGCACATCCTCAGTAGGGGGTGTGCAAGAGGCAGCTGATCGATGAACTCTCTATTCCTCTCTGTAAAAAAAAAAAAATCAATAAAATATATTTTTTAAAAAAAACAAGCCCTCGCTGCTGGGCTTCCGTGGTGAAGTCCTTGTAACCATGGCAACAGGCTGCGCCCCAATCAGAGCAACCAGGTGGGTGAACCACTGGGGCCTTGGAGACCAGGTGGCCTCTTGGTTCCTCTCGGCTCCCTGCCAAGCCCCATTTCCCTCTGTCTGCGTCCTCAGGCTCCTACTGCCACCGCCTGGGCTCCCTCCCGCTGCCATCAGGGCGGGTCACCAATGCGCTCTTGGCGTGCCCACACTCTCTGGAGGGGTTGCAGCCGCCCCTCCCAATGCCCTCGCAGTGACCATCACGGCTAAGAAACGTGTCTCCCATGCAGGGTGCACCTTCCAGTGCTCCCTTCGAGAGCCCACCACAGGCCATGACGGCGGCCTGGGACCTGTGGCCGGTTTCCTCCCCAGCCGCCGTGAGTGGGCTGCCTTGCCGATGACGGAACGGTAACCTGCGGGGGTTCGTCTCCGCCGGGGAGGCCCTGCAGGCTCCCGGCACCTCGGCAGCAGGCCCCACGGGGAAGTGCCCAGGAATGAAGTCACATGGCTGGCTGTCCCCAAGGCTGTCACTGACCAAGTTCAGGCCTGTCCCAGAGCCAAACCTGTGAAAGAGGTGCAGTCTTTCCCGGGAGTTCTGGGCACTGCTGAACTTTTTAGACCCCATTGAGTGTAATGCCTTCGCCCATTATTGCCTGGTTAGGAAAGGACATATATGGGCCTGGCGAGCAGACAGCAGGCTGCCTTTGAGAAAGCAAAACGCTGGTGACCCTGGCCGGTGTCAGTACGATTCCCGGTCAGGGCACATCCTAAGTTGCAGGCTCAATCCCCAGTAGGGGGTGTGCAGGAAGCAGCTGGTTGATGTTTCTCTCACATGGATGCTTCCCTCTCTCCCCATCTTCCTCTCTCTCTCTCTCTCTCTCTCTCTCTCTGAAAAATAACAAAAAACAAAACACTAGTCAAACAGATTAGCTCTTTGAATCTCACAGGTGTGGTGCCATGTGGATTACATGTTTCAGTCACCCTGGAAGGCATGAGCTGGGCATTGTGGCAAAAATGGCAAAGAGAAAGAGTGCCCTGGATTTTGGTCCCAACTGTGGAAGAGGGCAGAGAGCAGACACTCCCTGATAGAAAACCAGTCGTCAGAAGACTTTCCCTTCCCATCAGGGAGCGGGTCACATGTTCATCGCCCGGCCCTGCCAGGGGTCACGCTCTGTGCTGACTGCATGGCCTGCCGTCACCCAGGGAGGGCCCTGCAAACAGTCCCGTCTCCACGGCTCAGGGGCTACTGCGCCTGCTGAGCAACAGAGCCTCCAGAAGCCCCTCCCACCCGTGCCAGCCTGTGACCTGCAAGAAGGGAGGGACGTTCTGGCTGCACTGACGGCCCTAGCGGGGACAATCTGTCTACTGGGTGCGGCCGCCATTCCGCCGCCCACTGCTACACCCGGACGGAAGCAGGAACAAATCACTTTTAGCAGCCAGGGGGCTGAGCTAAAAGTCGTTTGTCTGCTCCCTGACCCCGATACTGCCAGCTGGGCTGTTCTAAACGGAGCGCTCTGTGGCTTTGACAGTGGGAGGCAGGGGGGTGGGGGGGACAGCAATGAGCAAGCCTACATAGGGACAGGAGAGGTGGGGAGATATCGGGGCTCACTGGCAAAGCCAGGGGCCGCGCTGAGCGTTTCCCGCCCCTGCCCACAGGGTCTACACTTCCAGGCAGGCAGGAAGCAGACGCCTCGGCAGCTCCGCCAGCCGGCACCGCAAACGGGAGCACTGCAGGGGCAGCCTACTGTCTGGACAGGAGGGCAGCTGGCGAGGCTGCTCCCACAAAGGGACTAGGACGGCCCAGGTCCCATCTGTGCACGGGGACCCCGCCGCAGAGAGTGAGGGTGGGGTCGCCTTTCGGAGGACGTGACATGCAAGCACGGCCAGCGGAACAGGGTCCTGAATGGAGGTTCCACCGCCCCTGTGACCAGCAGGCAGCGGGCGGGTAAGTCAGGAAAATGATGTCCCTGAGCAACAGATAAAATTATAGGCTGGAAAACCTCGTTGGCTGGATGAACAAGGGTGCTTTCGCAGGCATTAAACATTTATGGGCTTTTGTTGTTGTTTTGGTTGTTGTTGTGTTTGTTTGTTTTTTAGAGAGAGAGGAGGGGGAAGAGAAAGAGATTTGTTCCACTTATTTATGCATTCACTGATTGCTTCTTATATGTGCCTGAGTGGGAATCGAACCCGCAGCCTTGGCATATTAGGATGATGCTCTAACCAACTGAGCCACCTGGCCGGGCCCCAGGCCTCGCTACATTTAAATAACCCACAGCCACACGAGGGACCAGCCAGCGGCCTATGCGGCGAAGGTGGGATGCCCGGCGCAGTGGTGGCACAGAGGCTTGCCTGGCCCAGAGGGCGTGCTCATGGGACACAGACTGCTGTCCCTCAAACAGGGACCGTTTATGGACTCTGCCATGGGGTTCTGTGCGGAGCGTCAGTTACTGCGCTCACCAGGGTGGAGAGGAACTTCTCAGTCTCCTGGGGACCCTGTCACCCTGAGGCAGGAGGGCCCATGGAGACAGCCACATGTGGACAGGCACACACACCTGTGAAAGAGGGGAGAGGCTGGGGTCCCGGCAGGCTAGTCCTCCCCCTCTTTACCACCTCGTGCCAGGAAGCACCACCCGGGGCGAACACGTAGAGTTCGCACAGCCTGGCCAGGCTCCCACGGCCGTGGCTACGTCACCATCCAAAGACCCGGCTGCGAGCGTCACACTCAGAGGAAGACCTCCCAACGCAAGTCCCTGCTGACCTTGGACTTCGGCTGCTCTGTGGCAGCCAACCGTTATGGGGCAGAGGGCACCCCGACTGAGTGTGGCGTGTTGGTTTTTGTTTTTGTTTTGCTACTGTTGTTGTTTTTATTGATTTCAGAGAGAAAGGAAGAGGGGGAGAGAGATGGAAACATTAAAGATGAGAGAGAATCATTGATGGGATGCCTCCTGGGCATGTGCCTTTGACTGGAATCAAACCTGGGACCCTTCAATCCACAGGCTGATGCTCTATCCACTGAGCCAAACAGGCCAGTGGTGTTTTTTATACCAGATGAATCTGCTCGTATTTCTTCTTTCTAACACATGTGAAGGCTCACGTAAACGCCTCAGTGCCCCGGCCCCATGTCCAGGTGACCTCGCACCCAGCTCAGATCCTGAGGATCATCATGGAAAACGTTGTTTCTCATACGTGGATCCCTGCTTTAATGTTTCTCTCTTTCTCGCACCCTATGTTGTTGCTGTGCACTATGTCCCTAACGTGGGCAATTGGCGACTAGGAGAGCTGCCTCCCTGCCAATGAAGCCCCTTGCAGGCACCCAGGGCACCTCATGGGAGAGGCACAAGGTGGAAGGTGGAGAGACCCTGCCCTGTGTGACTGCCTGGCGCTGCCAGGCCGCAGCGAGCTCTGGGACGGACAGGGACGTCTGATGGGCCCTCCCCTTGCATGGCCGGAGTGTGTGGCTCCTAGAACATGCCCGGCCCTGCCCTGGTAACATGCAAGGTCTTTCCCCTACCAGGCGGGCGGCCGCAGGGCCCTCTCCACCCGGCCTGCCCACCCCTCCCCCCCCTCGGGGCACAGAGGCCTTGCCAGCTGCGCCTCCTCTGTAACAAGCTCAGGGGGATGCAGAGGATCAGCCTCCTCCTCGGGCCCTTGGCCAGGGGGCAGGTAGGAGCACTCCTCCACCCAGGCCGGCCTTGCAGGGTTTACCGCCCGCCCCCGGGAGCCGCCACCCGGTGCTGTACAGCCCGTGGGTCTGAGGAGCACGGCGGTGGAGAACCTGGGCCACACCACACTTAATGCTGTGGGAAGCGCCGGAAGGGACTTCTATAGAATGTCCCTCTTCGGTCAAAATGCAGTCTGAGGAAGCACACAGAGGAGCACGACCCCCACACTGAGGGGAGCAGGCCCCAGGGATTCAGAATGTGTCGCTCTGTGCACTCAACCCTTCCTGCCTGTGGCTCTTCCAGATACACCCAGGGAGACGCCCGGGTCACTGAGAGAGGGGCCTGGGCTCCATTTACCTGAGACATGAGGGTGTCGCAAGCAGAAGATAAGCCAAATCCCACGGAGATCCCGGTGACATTGATCACCTGGAAAGAGATGCAAAGGAGAGGCCGCTCAGCGTTCGGGGAGACAGGAGGGGCGAGCTGGGCCGGCCTCAGGGGAGCCGCAGGCCTCCGCCTGCAGAGACCACTGGCGGGCACAGAGGGCAGGCACAGAGGGCGGGCACAGAGGGCGTGCACACGCTCAGAGAAGTCTAGACCAGAGGCTACCCTCAGCCTTGTTCTTTTTTACTCTTCAGCATTTGCTCCCTAATTTCAGAGGAATATGATCCTTCCTAAGGGCAGGCACTTAGCAGGACGCCAGGCGGGTAAGTCCACTTGCTCAAAACCAAGCCTGGCTTATTCCAATGTCCCAAAGGACTCTGGAGTGCAGAGCCGGTCTCTGAAGTCAAGGCCAATGCCAGGGGCTCCCACATGTGCTGGTTTGACCAGGTCGGCAAAGCCTGGGGTTCCTGGACTCTGGGGAGCCCATGGCTGCAGCCCCAAGTCAGGGAGGGGCTTGGCAGGACCTCTGATGCCGGCCTGTCTGGAACCTGCTGCCGCCAGAGTCTGCGGGGAGGTGCGGGCAGCAGCCACACCGTCCAGCCTGAAAGCACCAGCTTTCTTGCACGTCCTTACCCAGAGAATCCAGTGGAGTCTGGCTGAGTACATTTCTATCCCCCCTACCCCAATTCCCAAACAGCAAAACCCAAAAAGGAAAACGGAGCCTGAGGCTGTCCACTTGCTCCCTGAAAGCAAACGCTCCGTTTGTGCTGGGGACTGGTGCAGAGTGCTGGTCTCCCCAAGTTCACGGATACAGCTCACCCGCCTGGAGGGCGCAGGCAGGGAAGGCAGTGTGTGCCTTGTCATAGAGCCAGGGCGTGGGAGAGGCTGGAGAGCAGGAGCAGTGCTGGGAGCAGGCCCTTTGGCCACGCCGAGCCAGTTCACCCGGCAGAGGCCAAGGACATCTCTCTCTGGTTTGATCTAAGATTCAGAGAGGATTTAGGGTTTTTTTCTGACTTTAAGGTTAGATAATAGGATGCAGGGTTTCACTTTCCAGTTTAATTTCTAATTTTAGAATATGTGCTGCCGAAGCGAGCACCAGTTTAATTTCTAGATCAGGACTCTCAGTAAGACAGACAAGTCGTTGGGATGGGAGTAGAGGTCTCGGTTTCTCCTTTTTTTAAATCACATTTATTGAGGTGACATTGGTTAATAGGGTCATACGTGTTTCAGGTGTGCATTTCTATGATACATGATCTGTATGTTACATTGTATGCCCACCACTCAAAGTCAAATCATCTTCCGTCACCATATATGTGGCCCCTTTACCTCCATCACCCCCTTCCCTCTGGTAACCACCAGACTGTCGTCCATGTCTATGATTTCAGTTTGTCCCACATGAGTGAAATCATATGGTTCTTAGCTTTTCTAACTGACTTATTCACTTAGCATAATATTCTGAAGATCCATCCATGTTGTCACAAATGGCAATATTTCGTCTTTTCTTATGGCTGACTAGTATTCGATAGCATATACGTGCCACATCTTCTTGTCCAGTCCTCCATGGAAGGACACTGGCTGTCTCCATGCCTTGGCCACTATGAATAATGCTGCAGTGAGCATAGGGGTGCACAGAGCTTTGTGAATAAATGTTTTCAAGTTCTTCAGGTAGATACCCAAGAGAGGATTGCTAGGTCATATGTTAACTCTATTCTTAATTTCTTAATTTTTTGAGGAAGCACTAGCCTGTTTTCCATTGTGGCTGTACCAGTCCACATTCCCACCAACAGTGAATGAGGGTTCATTTTTCTTCATATGCTTCCCAAAATTTGTTAATACTTGTCTTAATGACGTGTATAGGGGTAGAGGTGGTATCTCATTGCAGTTTTGATTTGCATTTTCCTAATAGCTAGTGAAGTTAAAAAATTTCCTATCTGTTGGCATTTTGTATGTCTTCTGTTAGGAGTTGCTCTATATATTTTGGTGCTCCCTGGTTGGGTGCAAATATATTGGTAAGTGTTTTGTCTTCTTGACATATGTCCCCTTTGTCATTATAAATTTTCATCTTTGTCTCTTGATACCTTTGTTATCTTGACATCTATTTCATCAGATGTAAGTATGGCCACATCTGCTTTTCTGTGGTTGTGATTTGCTTGGAGAATCATTTTCCACCCTTTCACTTTGAATCTACCTTTATCTTTGTAGTTTAGCTGTGTCTCCTGAAGGCAGCATATGGGCGGGTTTTGTGTGTGTATGTGATTAATATGTTTTTACTAATTTCAGAGACAGAGAGAGAGATATGAGAACCATTGATCAGCTACCTCCTGCACATTCCACACTGGGGATCAAGCCTGCAACCTGGGCACGTGCTCTAACTGGGAATCGAACCGTGACCTCCTGGTTCATAGTTCAATACTCAACCACTGAGCCACGCTGGCTGGGTGATGGGTTTTGTTTTTTTGATCCACTCTGCTACTCTGTGCCTCTTTAATGGTGAATTCAGTCCATTGACTTTTAGGGTAATGGTTGATGTATGAGGATTTCCTATAGCCATTTTATCTTCTGTTTTCTGGTAGCTCTGTGCCTTCATTGGTTGTTTTCCTTTGTGTTTCTATCTTTTGTTTTTGTTTAGTGTTATTCCATACTTCTCTCCTCTGTTTTCTCTTTGTTTTTTACACTGTTTCTCCATTTTGTTTTGTGTGTGTGTGGTTACCATCCTATATAATAATAAAAGGCTAATATGCAAATTGACCGAATGGAGGAATAACCGGTCGCTATGATGTGTACTGACCACCAGAGGGCAGGCATTCAACGCAGGAGCTGCCCTTTGGTGGTCAGTGTGCTCCCACAGGGGAGTGCCACTCAGCCAAAAGCCAGGCTCACAGCTGGCGAGTACAGCAGCAGTGGCTGGAGCCTCTCCTGACTCTGTGGCAGCACTAAGGATGTCTGACTGCCAGCTTAGGCCTGCTCAGATATCCCCTAATGGCTTCCAGACTGCGAGAGGGTGCAGGCTGAGCTGAGGCCTGCACCCTCTCACAGTGCATGAATTTCGTGCACTGGGCCTCTAGTTAGATTTATAAAATCTAAAGTTGGGTATATACTGTAGTCCTTTTTCTTTTAAACGCATCTGATCTTCATCCTCCTTTGCAAATTCAGACCTTCCCTCTCTCCTTTTATGTTTTTGTTGTCACAAATTATCCTTGTTAATGCTGTAAGTTTTTTGGTGATCTCACCTGTAGTATTGTGACCTTATGTTCTTTGTTTCAGGTAGAATGACCCTTGAGTATTTCCTACAATGGAGGTCTTCTGGTGGTAAAAGCCCTCAGTTTCTGTATGTCTGGAAAAATCTTTATCTCGCCTTCATATTTAAAGTATAACTTTGTTGGCTATTATTCTTGGCTGGTAATTTCTCTCTTTCAGACGTTTGAATATTTGGTTCCACTCTCTTCTGGCTTGTAGAATTTCTACTTAGAAGTCTAATGATAACCTAATGAGATTTTCTTTATCAGTTACTTTCCTCTCTTCCCTGGCTGTCTTGCAAAGTCACTACTTTTTGACAGTTTTAATTCAATGTGCCTTGAAGAAGGCCTCTTCAGATTGGAGTTAACTAGGTGTTCTGTTTATTTCTTTCCATATGTTTGTAAAGTTCTCATCTACTCTTCGTTTGAATAGGCTCACCATTCTCTTTTTTCTCTCTTCTCCTGGTATGCCCTATGATTCTCAGATAGCTCTTTCTGTTGGAGTCAGATAGTTCTCATGGAGTTCTTTCATATATTTTTTTAAGCTCAAGTTTCTCTCTTCTTCCCTCTGCATCATTTCAATATTTCCATCTTAGATAAAGTAATTCTTTCCTCCATCTGGTCTGCTCTATTTCCTATGCTCATTAGTTCACTATTAAACTCTTTTATTGAGTTCTTCATCTACAGAATTTTTGTTTAGTTATTTAATAAAGTTTCAATTTCTTTGCTAAAGTACTTGTTTTGTTTCTTAATTTGTTTTCTGAATGCATTAAATTGCCTGTCTGTATTTTCTCGCATCTCATTGAGTATTTTCAGAACAGCAATCTTGAATTTTCTGTCACTTATATCACATATTTTCATGTGTTTAAGTTTGTTTCATAAAGATTTTTCATTTTGTTTCTGAGCTGCCTCACTACCTTGGTTATTCATGATATTAGCTGGATTTCTTCTCTGTCTAGGCATATATGTATGAGTGACACTTCTAGCTGATTACTATGAAGAGGTCTTTTTATAATTTTCTAGAAGGTGGCAATGAATCACGAGTTCTTTAGCTCTATAAAATCAGATTGCTGACCCCAGCCACTGTTCTGGCTGCCATCGATATAGCCGTGATGCTTAGAAATGGGGTTGGCTGAGGGAACCCAGCCGCCTTCTTTGTTTTGACCTCCCAATAAAGGCAACCTTGGACCTCTGCAAGGCCCCCGTGAACCCCAACCAGGGACCAGGGAAATAGTGACCCTTTTGTACCAGTTCTCAGGTTTGTGAATAATGTGCTCCACAACCCAACACCAAGGGTGAAGGGAGATGAGTCCTGGGAGTCTACCGGTGGCAGGACTCCATGGCTTTGTTTCTCTGCCTTGAATTCCAACTGCCAGACTGCTGCAGCAGCAGCTCAAGGCTGTGTCCTGCCCAGGTCTCTGGGCTCAGCTGCAGCTCAATGTTGCTCACCTCTGCAGGAGTGCTCACCAAGTCTCTCTGCTCCTCCTGGCTGAAGGAAGCACCAGCCACAACCAGATCCCTCTCCTCCCCTGCATCCACGGCTCGCCTGAGCCCTCCTCCCTCCTGCCTCCCATGTTTGTTCCCACTTGCCCACCTTCTGATGCTGCCATGTGAAGGTCTCTCCGCTGTGCCTGGACGTTGAGCAGGGAATCCCAAGCTGAGTTATAGTTGTTCAAATTGTTAAAACTTTAAGGGAAGAAACCAGAGCGTTCTCTCACGCCGCCATTCCTCTGGCATCACTCTGCTTTATTTTCTTTAACACAGGCACACCTCCAAGATATTGCCAGTTTGGTCCCAGGGCGTTGTAATAAAGCGGCTATTACAATAAACCAATCATAGTCTTTTGGTTAATGGAGGGTCTTGCCTTTTGTTTGTCAAAATGCCACCCTTACCCGCTGGCAGTAGAGGGCCTGTAACTCCTCCTCCGGGGTCCTCTGGTCCGTGCCCTCCAGGTGACCGTGGCTCCTGAGTAGAGGGTGCGAGCCCCCCCGAACACCTCCATCCTCATGACCTCAGCTGCTTTTCAGGACACGCTCTGCACGCTGGACCACGACCGACCGGTCCCGGCTCCAGCTCCTCGCCGTGGCTCCGGAGAAAGCGCTCCCGCGCATGCTCTCATGCTCTCGGGACGTGATGCCTCCAACCAGGCCCTGAACACAGTGTCTCCTGGAGCCAGCGTTCAACCTTCTTCTCCGATTCCCTTCCCCCAGATGCGGGACCAAGAATGGGAGCCAGACCTCCATGGATTACAAGTAAGCTGGTGTGGTAGACAGAACGAAGGCCCCTCAAAGAGAGTGGGCACCCGCAGAGAGTGGGCACGTGTGACGTTGTAGGCAAAGGAGAAGGAAGGCTGCAGCCCTGCCCACGCCTGAACTCAGTGAGCTCAGTGGTGCCCATTCCAGACTTCTGACCTGCAGCACCGCGAGCCAGCACACCGCATCGGTGTAAGCGGCTAAGCTTGTCACGCCTAAGCATAGCAAGAGGCAGCGCGTACAGACGGCTTTCATGAGTAACACGGACGTGTCAGAACAGTCCCACACGTACTGCGATGGCAAGTGTGACAGCATCCAATTCCAGCTTCCCCAGGTGGCCACAGAACACGGAGCTGATGAAACTGATCAGAAACACCATCAGTTGGGCCAGGAACTGGGAAGACAGAAAACAGAAAGTTACATGTGAATGCCAACCATCACAGAGGAGTGGAGTGTGAGTCCTGGGGCGCCCCACTCCCCCGCCCCCGCCCCCCTCGCCCTCTGAACCAACTCCTTAGGAGCGGCGGCGCCAGGGTTCAGGGAGCCCCGCGGCTCCCACGGGGAATGGGCAGGTGCTGGGGGGCTTCTTGAAAACATTCAAAGCCCATTTGTAACTGCTCTCAGAGTCCCAGCTTTTCAAATCTATTTTCATGCCACAGATCACATGTGTATTTTTTCTGAGATTTTCAGAGGCTGCCTTCCGAGATTCACAGTGAGAACTGGAGAGAATACAGCCCCCAACTGCCAGCAAGGAGGTCCACAGACAGAGCAGCCAAGGCGGAAGTAAGACCATCCGACCAGCCCAGCGGGATCTGGGGTTTGGGGGGCATGTTACCGGTCTGCAGAGCCGTTAATTCCTGAATTCTAGGACGCCTCCGCTAGGAGAGCAAGCCCAGCTTCTGGGACACTGAGCTGTTCTCCCTCACCGTTCCAGGCGCCTGCAGGAATGCCGGTTTGCACTCTTATCTTATTTCCTTCCATTAATTTAAAACCACCTCCCTCCTCTCCTCAGGCCCAGACCCCCTGCCAGACCCAGGAAACCCAGGGCACCTTGGGAAAGCCTCTCTCTGGGAGGCCCCTGCGGTCCAAGAGGTGGGATCCCCTGATGCCACTCCCGAGGCAAGGGAGCAGGTGCCTGTGGACCGCTGCTGCTGCCCTCTCCGCTCCTCAGGGAAAGGCCTCCGGGTTCCGGGCACAGACAGCACCGTCTTCTCGGCTCCAAGGAAGCTTCTAGCCCTCCCCTCCGCCAGCCCACCACGGCCAGCACTGCCGAGGGTCAGTCTGAGATGTTGAGACCTAACCAGTCCCCGCCCCAGTCCCCCATGTTTCAGATGGCAGCCCTCTTTCCTTCCCCAAATCTGCATCTGGGGGCAGAGTCTTCAGCTGGAAGACCTGTTTGTTTTTGTTTGTTTGTTTGTTTGTTTTTTTGGGGGGAGCACATCTTTTCTGCACCAACTTCCAGACCGTGACCCAGAGCCTCTCTCACTGCAGGAAACGACGCTAATCTCCCGGGCCTCCTGTTCCGCCACAGGCGCTGCTTCTGGAGTGAACTGCAACAGCAAGCCGGAATGAGAGCGGAGACCGGGCCTGGGAGGAGGCGGGCTGCGTGTGCATGAGGCTGGTCTGAAGCTCCCAGCGCCGCAGAGCCGCAGCCAGAGCAGCGGAGCCCTGGGCCTGGCCAGCCTCGCAGGCGCTGCCCGGGGCTTCGTCCGCAGGAGCGCGGTGTCTCTAACTGCGAATTTATGTCACTTAAAGGTCCCAGGTCCCCTCTTTTTCCCTTTCTGTAACCTCAGCATCTTTCCCATCTGTTCAGGTCCCTGTCCCTTGAGCCTTCACACACACCACAGCGATCAGCGGCCCAGCGTCTGCTGCCTGTTCCGGAGCTCTGCGCTCCCACCCTGCCGGCTCCGGCGCCACGCGGACAACCCCCCCACACACACACACACACCCCGGCTCCACGCGGAGCCTGGGGGCTCCTCCAGGCCAGGCCTCTGGCTGCTTCGCAGGTTTGGATGTTACAGATCACGTTGCACAGAACACGCTCACAATGGGTGGAGAACGGCGTTTTCTTAGGGTAAACGCCCTGTCCACTGGTGGGAATACAGTCATGTGCCGCATAGTGACATTTGGGTTGATTATGATTGACACTTGGGAACATAGGCCTGTGGGCGGAGCCAGGGTTGTGGGCGGGGCCAGGGCTCTTGGGAGACATACGGTATTGCACTCCTCACTGAGAGCCCTGCAGAAGAAAGCGTGCTGACAAAGCTCTCTGGCCTAACTGTCCCTCAGCTTAACTTCCTCCTCCCTCTGCATACACTTCCCCACGGAGCAGTGTGCACACAGCTTGTAATGTCTGCACACAATGGTTGCAACCCTTTTCCCCATTGTATGAATGCACCATCACCTAGAACTAAACCCACAGGTGTCCACAGAATGAACTTCTTACGTACACACATTTCTTTGTACACTTGGGGGAAGAGGCCCTTTCAGAGAAATCCCTGAAAGGGATTTAACTGTATTTGCATAGATAGTGCCAAAGGGTGTGTGTGTGTGTGTGTGTGTGTGTGTGTGGAGGGTTTGGAGAGGGAGGAAAAGTTAGCCCAGCCTGCGCACCCCCAGATTTCAAGCTCCCTTCAGACCAGGGCGCGCTGTGAGGGAGGTATGTAGCGCCCTGCCTGTGGAGGCAGGACATAAAGCCCCAGCACTTGGCAGAAGACTCGCAGGCCTGGGCGAGCTGCACTGCCCTCTGCACCCGGGATGGAGCCCCTGCCGGGCGGCTGCGGCTGGTGAGGGCTTCTCACTGGCGCAGGCAGAGTGGTGAACAGCTCCCATGATAGTCCCAGGACTGACCCAGGAGGGGGCGGGCTGAGACAGGAGTGATGCATGAAGGGACCTGGGACAGCCCTGGGGCCCGAAGCCCTGCGCCTCCCCCCAGGCGACCCCTGACCCCCCTGCTGGGTCCCGCCCCCGGCTCCTGGGCTCCTGGAGAGGAAGCAGAAGCCTGGGGCCAGAACCTCCTGGCTGCTGGGGCTCCACTTTTGACTGGTTTATCCAGGCTCCTGGCCTAGTCCTGGGTCTATCCCAACTTTTTATTTTCCCCCAAATTAATCGTTTTTGGCCATGAAACACCGAGTCAATATTATTTTTCATCCGAAACGGCCTCTGAGGAACCCGATCCTCGGCGGCGTTCCGTGGGATTGTAGTGGGGCTGAACCTCACTGTGACCTGACATCGAGCTGCCATGAGCAGGGAGCCACCGGAGGGAGCCTCACACACGTTCTGTGTCTCTGAGGCAGGACAGGCGCACAGGGAAACTGAGGCAGACGGCGGGCCAGGGCAGGCGGCACAGAGAAACTGAGGCAGACGGCGGGCCAGGGCAGGCGGCACAGGGAAACTGAGGCAGGCGGCGGGCCAGGGCAGGCGGCACAGAGAAACTGAGGCAGACGGCGGGCCAGGGCAGGCGGCACAGGGAAACTGAGGCAGGCGGCGGGCCAGGGCAGGCGGCACAGAGAAACTGAGGCAGACGGTGGGCCAGGGCAGGCGGCACAGAGAAACTGAGGCAGGCCAGCAGGCCAGGGCAGGCGGCACAGAGAAACTGAGGCAGACGGCGGGCCAGGGCAGGCGGCACAGAGAAACTGAGGCAGACGGCGGGCCAGGGCAGGCGGCACAGAGAAACTGAGGCAGACGGCGGGCCAGGGCAGGCGGCACAGGGAAACTGAGGCAGACGGCGAGCCAGGGCAGGCGGCACAGAGAAACTGAGGCAGGTGGCAGGCCAGGGCAGGCGGCACAGGGAAACTGAGGCAGACGGCGGGCCAGGGCAGACGGCACAGAGAAACTGAGGCAGCCAGCTAACGGCCAAGCAGTTTACACACAAGCAGTTTAAGCCATCTATCGATAGTAACTGCAGAGTCCTGCCTTCCTAAGCAAGGACGCTTAGGAAAAGGGTTCACACTCCTCCCAGCCAGAGGTGAACAGCTGAAATCTCCCCCCGCAGGGCGGCCGACAGCGGGGCCCGTCTGCGCCCTGGGTGCAGCCCCACCACGGGCAGACGCAGTCAGGGGAACACACCCACCCTGGTGCCGCAGCATGAGCCGGTGGGAGTCCTGCTGAGATAACCCACAGGACCTGCCCGAAGTTCCCAGCCTGAAACCCTCCAGATGGCCGGCCAGGCGGCTCAGTGAGCGGGAGCACTGCCCTGGGAACCACACGTTTCCGGGTTCAGTTCCCGGTCAGGGCACAGACCTGGGCTGCAGGTTTGATCCCTGGGCGGGTCCTATGGGAGGAAGCAACCGACTGATGTTTCTCTCTCTTTCTCCATCTCCCTCCCCTCTTTCCTCTCTCTCACAAGTCAATAAAAACATACCCTCTTGCCCTGGCCAGTAAGGCAGTTGGTTGGGGGTCACCCCATGCGCTTGGAGGCTGCTGGCTTGCCTGAGTTGCAGGCTGGATCCCTGGTAGGCAGTGTGAAGGAAGCAGCCAATCAAAGTTCCACTTTTGCTCTCACATCGATGTTGCATTCTCTCTCTCTCGCTCGCTCGCTCTCTCTCCTTTCCCCTTTCTTAAAAAACAACAATCATTCCAGACAGTGTGGCTCAGTGGTTGAGTATCAGCCTATGAACCAGGAGGTCACGCCCAGCTTCCCGGTCAGGGCACAAGCCCAGGTTGCAGGCTTAATTCCGAGTGGGGAGGAGTGAGTGTGCAGGAGGCAGCCAATCAATGGTTCTCGCTCATCATTAATGTTTCTGTCTTTTCTCTCCCGCTGCCTTCCTCTCTGCAATCAATAAAAATACATGTTTTTTAAAAAGCTTTCAGGATGGAGGGCCCGTGGGCTCCCCCTCCCGGAAGCACACCCTCGCCTGGCCCTTCAGAGCTGCGCATCCCGGGCACTGTGTGCCCCGGGGACTGATGCCTGCACCCTGGCTTGTCCCCCGAGCCCAGAGCTCCACCCGCCCGAACCGCAGGGCTCAGATGTGGCCAAACGACCCACGAGAGAGAGGGCGAGCCTGGGCCTGCCTGTCCCGTGTCCTCTGCCCGCAGCCCAGCCAGCGTCTGCAGCTGCTCCTCACTCGGCGGGCCTCTGCCCGCAGCCTGCGGTTCCCAGCGCCCGTGTACCCCCTTCTCCGCGGATGAAACCAGCGCCCGTCTGGGCCCGGCCGGTCCCCGTGTCTCACTGGCACAGCCGCGCAGGGACAGGCGGGCCCCTCGGGACTGTTTTCCAGCTTTTTGACAATCAGCGGGCGGGCGGTGAGCTGTTAACACAGAGGAAGTCTGGTGGGAACACCCACGGCTCGGCCCCTTCCCTCCCTCACACCCGCACCCTCCCCACAGCTTCCTGCGGGCGCGGGGCGGGCCAGCTCACGCTCTGTCCTACATTGCCCTCTGCCAGGCCCCGGGGGAGGCCCCTGGGAGGGTGCTGGGCGCTGCCATCTTGGTGAGCCCTCTGGGATACGCAGACTCGGCTGGAAGGCGTAGGGCGATGGGGCGGGAGAGGGGTCAGAGGGAACCCAGACCGGGCGTCCTGTCCAGCACAGGGGCCGGAGAGCAGAGTGCGGGAGGGCAGAGGCCAGGACACCCCTCTCCTGGCCCCGGGGAGGGCTGTGCGGCGGGAATGGAGACGGGACCAGCGGGGCTCATGTACAATCCTGAGGGACTAAGCAGGTGCCGAAGCCTCTGACCTCGCTGGGTAGAGCAGCCACAGAAACACACAGACCTGGAAGGGCAGTGCCAAGTCTCCGCCCAGCGCTGAAATGGCAGAGCTTTGCTCTTGCTTACCTTGGCTTTCTGTTTTTTACAAGGCATGAACCACACTGGTACGTAATGCAGTTACGTACGTATACACGGTGATATACAACATACAGGGCGAGGCATGCAGCCCAGTGCTCAGCCCTGGAGGCCGGGAAGGTCCTGGGCCGAGGGGGCTGGTCACTGCGGGAGTGGGCAGCGGTGAGGGCCCGTCCGGCTGGTCTCCCGAAGCTGCTGGGCAGTGACAGCCTCGCCAGCCCTCCTCACGGTGGCGCTGCAGCGGCGCGCCCACTAGGTGATTGCCCTCACGTGCTGGGCGAGTGCACAGGGGGACAGGGGAGGCCTCCTGCTGAGACCTGGGGACCTGGCGGCCCCCCCACCCCCCGAACCCCCCATCCCCAGAGATCCTGGTCCTGCCTTCTCGGTCCCTTTGCGGGAGCTCCACAAACTTCTTCCTGCCCGTGGGCGCTGCCCCTGGCCATGTTCAAAACCACTGTGCACCCCACAGTGGGTACCCCAGGACCCGAGCACGGCCACCACGCTAAAGGCACCCTGGGCACAGGCTTGGCAGGCGCAGGGCTGCGGGGCCAGGGGCTTGTTTGCGCCCTGAAGCCGCCCAGGTGGCACCGGCACCGACCTCACCCTGCGGACTGGAAACCACCGCCTGCAGGCGCAGGGCGGGTCACATTTCTCGTGGGTCCTGTGGTTTTAAAGCCCGCATTGCTTTACAAGAAAACGCAGAAAGAGCCCTCCCTGGAGAAATCAGTAAATAAACTCAACCAAACTGTGCTGAGCACGACCCCCGGGGGCCGGGCCGGCGTCACAGGAACCCCCACATCCCGGCTCAGCGGCTCCGGGTGGACATGTCCGAGCTCTCCGCCCCCCACAGGGAGCCCTCAGCCCCCCGCATGGAGCCCTCAGCCCCCCACAGGGAGCCCTCAGCCCACAGGGAGCCCTCAGCCCCCCACAGGGAGCCCTCAGCCCCCCACAGGGAGCCCTCAGCCCCCGCAGGGAGCCCTCAGCCCCCCACAGGGAGCCCTCAGCCCCCCGCAGGGAGCCCTCAGCCCACAGGGAGCCCTCAGCCCCTCGCAGGGAGCCCTCAGCCCCCCACAGGGAGCCCTCAGTCCCCCACAGGGAGCCCTCAGCCCCTCACAGGGAGCCCTCAGCCCACAGGGAGCCCTCAGTCCCCCACAGGGAGCCCTCAGTCCCCCACAGGGAGTCCTCAGCCCCCGCAGGGAGCCCTCAGCCCACAGGGAGCCCTCAGCCCACAGGGAGCCCTCAGCCCACAGGGAGCCCTCAGCCCCCACAGGGAGTCCTCAGCCCCCGCAGGGAGCCCTCAGCCCACAGGGAGCCCTCAGCCCACAGGGAGCCCTCAGCCCCCCCACAGGGAGCCCTCAGCCCCCCTCAGGGAGCCCTCAGCCCCCCCACAGGGAGCCCTCAGCCCCCCTCAGGGAGCCCTCAGCCCCCCACAGGGAGCCTCAGCCCCCCACAGGGAGCCCTCAGCCCACAGGGAGCCCTCAGCCCCCCACAGGGAGTCCTCAGCCCCCCACAGGGAGCCCTCAGCCCACAGGGAGCCCTCAGCCCACAGGGAGCCCTAAGCCCCCCCACAGGGAGCCCTCAGCCCCCCTCAGGGAGCCCTCAGCCCCCCACAGGGAGCCCTCAGCCCCCGCAGGGAGCCCTCAGCCCCCCACAGGAGCCCTCAGCCCCCCACAGGGAGCCCTCAGCCCCCCTCAGGGAGCCTCAGCCCACAGGGAGCCCTCAGCCCCCCACAGGGAGCCCTCAGCCCCCCGCAGGGAGCCCTCAGTCCACAGGGAGCCCTCAGCCCCCGCAGGGAGCCCTCAGCCCCCCACAGGGAGCCCTCAGCCCACAGAGAGCCCTCAGCCCCCACAGGGAGCCCTCAGCCCCCCACAGGGAGCCCTCAGCCCACAGGGAGCCCTCAGCCCCAACAGGGAGCCCTCAGCCCCCCACAGGGAGCCCTCAGTCCCCCACAGGGAGCCCTCAGCCCCTCACAGGGAGCCCTCAGCCCACAGGGAGCCCTCAGCCCCCCACAGGGAGTCCTCAGCCCCCCACAGGGAGCCCTCAGCCCACAGGGAGCCCTCAGCCCACAGGGAGCCCTAAGCCCCCCCACAGGGAGCCCTCAGCCCCCCTCAGGGAGCCCTCAGCCCCCCACAGGGAGCCCTCAGCCCCCGCAGGGAGCCCTCAGCCCCCCACAGGAGCCCTCAGCCCCCCACAGGGAGCCCTCAGCCCCCCTCAGGGAGCCTCAGCCCACAGGGAGCCCTCAGCCCCCCACAGGGAGCCCTCAGCCCCCCGCAGGGAGCCCTCAGTCCACAGGGAGCCCTCAGCCCCCGCAGGGAGCCCTCAGCCCCCCACAGGGAGCCCTCAGCCCACAGAGAGCCCTCAGCCCCCACAGGGAGCCCTCAGCCCCCCACAGGGAGCCCTCAGCCCACAGGGAGCCCTCAGCCCCAACAGGGAGCCCTCAGCCCCCCACAGGGAGCCCTCAGTCCCCCACAGGGAGCCCTCAGCCCCTCACAGGGAGCCCTCAGCCCACAGGGAGCCCTCAGTCCCCCACAGGGAGCCCTCAGTCCCCCACAGGGAGCCCTCAGTCCCCCATAGAAAGCCCTCAGCCCCCACAGGGAGTCCTCAGCCCCCGCAGGGAGCCCTCAGCCCACAGGGAGCCCTCAGCCCACAGGGAGCCCTCAGCACCCCCACAGGGAGCCCTCAGCACCCCCACAGGGAGCCCTCAGCCCCCCTCAGGGAGCCCTCAGCCCCCCCACAGGGAGCCCTCAGCCCACAGGGAGCCCTCAGCCCCCCACAGGGAGCCCTCAGCCCCCCACAGGGAGCCCTCAGCCCACAGGGAGCCCTCAGCCCCCCACAGGGAGCCCTCAGCCCCCCACAGGGAGCCCTCAGCCCACAGGGAGCCCTCAGCCCCCCCACAGGGAGCCCTCAGCCCCCCTCAGGGAGCCCTCAGCCCCCCACAGGGAGCCCTCAGCCCCCGCAGGGAGCCCTCAGCCCCCCACAGGAGCCCTCAGCCCCCCACAGGGAGCCCTCAGCCCCCCTCAGGGAGCCTCAGCCCACAGGGAGCCCTCAGCCCCCCACAGGTAGCCCTCAGCCCACAGGGAGCCCTCAGCCCCCACAGGGAGCCCTCAGCCCACAGGGAGCCCTCAGCCCCCCGCAGGGAGCCCTCAGCCCCCCACAGGGAGCCCTCAGCCCCCCACAGGGAGCCCTCAGTCCCCCACAGGGAGCCCTCAGCCCCTCACAGGGAGCCCTCAGCCCACAGGGAGCCCTCAGTCCCCCACAGGGAGCCCTCAGTCCCCCACAGGGAGTCCTCAGCCCCCGCAGGGAGCCCTCAGCCCACAGGGAGCCCTCAGCCCACAGGGAGCCCTCAGCCCACAGGGAGCCCTCAGCCCCCACAGGGAGTCCTCAGCCCCCGCAGGGAGCCCTCAGCCCACAGGGAGCCCTCAGCCCACAGGGAGCCCTCAGCCCCCCCACAGGGAGCCCTCAGCCCCCCTCAGGGAGCCCTCAGCCCCCCCACAGGGAGCCCTCAGCCCCCCTCAGGGAGCCCTCAGCCCCCCACAGGGAGCCTCAGCCCCCCACAGGGAGCCCTCAGCCCACAGGGAGCCCTCAGCCCCCCACAGGGAGTCCTCAGCCCCCCACAGGGAGCCCTCAGCCCACAGGGAGCCCTCAGCCCACAGGGAGCCCTAAGCCCCCCCACAGGGAGCCCTCAGCCCCCCTCAGGGAGCCCTCAGCCCCCCACAGGGAGCCCTCAGCCCCCGCAGGGAGCCCTCAGCCCCCCACAGGAGCCCTCAGCCCCCCACAGGGAGCCCTCAGCCCCCCTCAGGGAGCCTCAGCCCACAGGGAGCCCTCAGCCCCCCACAGGGAGCCCTCAGCCCCCCGCAGGGAGCCCTCAGTCCACAGGGAGCCCTCAGCCCCCGCAGGGAGCCCTCAGCCCCCCACAGGGAGCCCTCAGCCCACAGAGAGCCCTCAGCCCCCACAGGGAGCCCTCAGCCCCCCACAGGGAGCCCTCAGCCCACAGGGAGCCCTCAGCCCCAACAGGGAGCCCTCAGCCCCCCACAGGGAGCCCTCAGTCCCCCACAGGGAGCCCTCAGCCCCTCACAGGGAGCCCTCAGCCCACAGGGAGCCCTCAGTCCCCCACAGGGAGCCCTCAGTCCCCCACAGGGAGCCCTCAGTCCCCCATAGAAAGCCCTCAGCCCCCACAGGGAGTCCTCAGCCCCCGCAGGGAGCCCTCAGCCCACAGGGAGCCCTCAGCCCACAGGGAGCCCTCAGCCCACAGGGAGCCCTCAGCACCCCCACAGGGAGCCCTCAGCCCCCCTCAGGGAGCCCTCAGCCCCCCCACAGGGAGCCCTCAGCCCACAGGGAGCCCTCAGCCCACAGGGAACCCTCAGCCCCCCACAGGGAGCCCTCAGCCCCCCACAGGGAGCCCTCAGCCCACAGGGAGCCCTCAGCCCCCCACAGGGAGCCCTCAGCCCCCCACAGGGAGCCCTCAGCCCACAGGGAGCCCTCAGCCCCCCCACAGGGAGCCCTCAGCCCCCCTCAGGGAGCCCTCAGCCCCCCACAGGGAGCCCTCAGCCCCCGCAGGGAGCCCTCAGCCCCCCACAGGAGCCCTCAGCCCCCCACAGGGAGCCCTCAGCCCCCCTCAGGGAGCCTCAGCCCACAGGGAGCCCTCAGCCCCCCACAGGTAGCCCTCAGCCCACAGGGAGCCCTCAGCCCCCACAGGGAGACCTCAGCCCCCCACAGGGAGCCCTCAGCCCCCGCAGGGAGCCCTCAGCCCCCCACAGGGAGCCCTCAGCCCACAGGGAGCCCTCAGCCCACAGGGAGCCCTCAGCCCCCCACAGGGAGCCCTCAGCCCCCGCAGGGAGCCCTCAGCCCCCCACAGGGAGCCCTCAGCCCACAGGGAGCCCTCAGCCCACAGGGAGCCCTCAGCCCCCCACAGGGAGCCCTCAGTCCACAGGGAGCCCTCAGCCCCCCGCAGGGAGCCCTCAGCCCCCCACAGGGAGCCCTCAGCCCACAGAGAGCCCTCAGTCCACAAGGAGCCTCAGCCCACAGGGAGCCCTCAGCCCCCCACAGGGAGCCCTCAGCCCCCCGCAGGGAGCCCTCAGCCCCCACAGGGAGCCCTCAGCCCACAGGGAGCCCTCAGCCCCCCACAGGGAGCCCTCAGCCCCCCGCAGGGAGCCCTCAGCCCCCGCAGGGAGCCCTCAGCCCACAGGGAGCCCTCAGCCCCCCCACAGGGAGCCCTCAGCCCCCCTCAGGGAGCCCTCAGCCCCCCACAGGGAGCCCTCAGCCCCCCTCAGGGAGCCTCAGCCCACAGGGAGCCCTCAGCCCCCCACAGGGAGCCCTCAGCCCCCCGCAGGGAGCCCTCAGTCCACAGGGAGCCCTCAGCCCCCGCAGGGAGCCCTCAGCCCCCCACAGGGAGCCCTCAGCCCACAGAGAGCCCTCAGCCCCCACAGGGAGCCCTCAGCCCCCCACAGGGAGCCCTCAGCCCACAGGGAGCCCTCAGCCCCAACAGGGAGCCCTCAGCCCCCCACAGGGAGCCCTCAGTCCCCCACAGGGAGCCCTCAGCCCCTCACAGGGAGCCCTCAGCCCACAGGGAGCCCTCAGTCCCCCACAGGGAGCCCTCAGTCCCCCACAGGGAGCCCTCAGTCCCCCATAGAAAGCCCTCAGCCCCCACAGGGAGTCCTCAGCCCCCGCAGGGAGCCCTCAGCCCACAGGGAGCCCTCAGCCCACAGGGAGCCCTCAGCCCACAGGGAGCCCTCAGCACCCCCACAGGGAGCCCTCAGTCCCCCACAGGGAGCCCTCAGCCCCCCTCAGGGAGCCCTCAGCCCCCCCACAGGGAGCCCTCAGCCCACAGGGAGCCCTCAGCCCACAGGGAGCCCTCAGCCCCCCACAGGGAGCCCTCAGCCCACAGGGAGCCCTCAGCCCACAGGGAGCCCTCAGCCCCCCACAGGGAGCCCTCAGCCCCCCACAGGGAGCCCTCAGCCCACAGGGAGCCCTCAGTCCCCCACAGGGAGCCCTCAGTCCCCCACAGGGAGCCCTCAGTCCCCCATAGAAAGCCCTCAGCCCCCACAGGGAGTCCTCAGCCCCCGCAGGGAGCCCTCAGCCCACAGGGAGCCCTCAGCCCACAGGGAGCCCTCAGCCCACAGGGAGCCCTCAGCACCCCCACAGGGAGCCCTCAGCCCCCCTCAGGGAGCCCTCAGCCCCCCCACAGGGAGCCCTCAGCCCACAGGGAGCCCTCAGCCCACAGGGAGCCCTCAGCCCCCCACAGGGAGCCCTCAGCCCCCCACAGGGAGCCCTCAGCCCACAGGGAGCCCTCAGCCCCCCACAGGGAGCCCTCAGCCCCCCACAGGGAGCCCTCAGCCCACAGGGAGCCCTCAGCCCCCCCACAGGGAGCCCTCAGCCCCCCTCAGGGAGCCCTCAGCCCCCCACAGGGAGCCCTCAGCCCCCGCAGGGAGCCCTCAGCCCCCCACAGGAGCCCTCAGCCCCCCACAGGGAGCCCTCAGCCCCCCTCAGGGAGCCTCAGCCCACAGGGAGCCCTCAGCCCCCCACAGGTAGCCCTCAGCCCACAGGGAGCCCTCAGCCCCCACAGGGAGACCTCAGCCCCCCACAGGGAGCCCTCAGCCCCCGCAGGGAGCCCTCAGCCCCCCACAGGGAGCCCTCAGCCCACAGGGAGCCCTCAGCCCACAGGGAGCCCTCAGCCCCCCACAGGGAGCCCTCAGCCCCCGCAGGGAGCCCTCAGCCCCCCACAGGGAGCCCTCAGCCCACAGGGAGCCCTCAGCCCACAGGGAGCCCTCAGCCCCCCACAGGGAGCCCTCAGTCCACAGGGAGCCCTCAGCCCCCCGCAGGGAGCCCTCAGCCCCCCACAGGGAGCCCTCAGCCCACAGAGAGCCCTCAGTCCACAAGGAGCCTCAGCCCACAGGGAGCCCTCAGCCCCCCACAGGGAGCCCTCAGCCCCCCGCAGGGAGCCCTCAGCCCCCACAGGGAGCCCTCAGCCCACAGGGAGCCCTCAGCCCCCCACAGGGAGCCCTCAGCCCCCCGCAGGGAGCCCTCAGCCCCCGCAGGGAGCCCTCAGCCCACAGGGAGCCCTCAGCCCCCCCACAGGGAGCCCTCAGCCCCCCTCAGGGAGCCTCAGCCCACAGGGAGCCCTCAGCCCCCCACAGGGAGCCCTCAGCCCCCCGCAGGGAGCCCTCAGTCCACAGGGAGCCCTCAGCCCCCGCAGGGAGCCCTCAGCCCCCCACAGGGAGCCCTCAGCCCACAGAGAGCCCTCAGCCCCCACAGGGAGCCCTCAGCCCCCCACAGGGAGCCCTCAGCCCACAGGGAGCCCTCAGCCCCAACAGGGAGCCCTCAGCCCCCCACAGGGAGCCCTCAGTCCCCCACAGGGAGCCCTCAGCCCCTCACAGGGAGCCCTCAGCCCACAGGGAGCCCTCAGTCCCCCACAGGGAGCCCTCAGTCCCCCACAGGGAGCCCTCAGTCCCCCATAGAAAGCCCTCAGCCCCCACAGGGAGTCCTCAGCCCCCGCAGGGAGCCCTCAGCCCACAGGGAGCCCTCAGCCCACAGGGAGCCCTCAGCCCACAGGGAGCCCTCAGCACCCCCACAGGGAGCCCTCAGCCCCCCTCAGGGAGCCCTCAGCCCCCCACAGGGAGCCCTCAGCCCACAGGGAGCCCTCAGCCCACAGGGAGCCCTCAGCCCCCCACAGGGAGCCCTCAGCCCCCCACAGGGAGCCCTCAGCCCACAGGGAGCCCTCAGCCCCCCACAGGGAGCCCTCAGCCCCCCACAGGGAGCCCTCAGCCCACAGGGAGCCCTCAGCCCCCCCACAGGGAGCCCTCAGCCCCCCTCAGGGAGCCCTCAGCCCCCCACAGGGAGCCCTCAGCCCCCGCAGGGAGCCCTCAGCCCCCCACAGGAGCCCTCAGCCCCCCACAGGGAGCCCTCAGCCCCCCTCAGGGAGCCTCAGCCCACAGGGAGCCCTCAGCCCCCCACAGGTAGCCCTCAGCCCACAGGGAGCCCTCAGCCCCCACAGGGAGACCTCAGCCCCCCACAGGGAGCCCTCAGCCCCCGCAGGGAGCCCTCAGCCCCCCACAGGGAGCCCTCAGCCCACAGGGAGCCCTCAGCCCCCACAGGGAGCCCTCAGCCCCCCGCAGGGAGCCCTCAGTCCACAGGGAGCCCTCAGCCCCCGCAGGGAGCCCTCAGCCCCCCACAGGGAGCCCTCAGCCCACAGAGAGCCCTCAGCCCCCACAGGGAGCCCTCAGCCCCCCACAGGGAGCCCTCAGCCCACAGGGAGCCCTCAGCCCCAACAGGGAGCCCTCAGCCCCCCACAGGGAGCCCTCAGTCCCCCACAGGGAGCCCTCAGCCCCTCACAGGGAGCCCTCAGCCCACAGGGAGCCCTCAGTCCCCCACAGGGAGCCCTCAGTCCCCCACAGGGAGCCCTCAGTCCCCCATAGAAAGCCCTCAGCCCCCACAGGGAGTCCTCAGCCCCCGCAGGGAGCCCTCAGCCCACAGGGAGCCCTCAGCCCACAGGGAGCCCTCAGCCCACAGGGAGCCCTCAGCACCCCCACAGGGAGCCCTCAGTCCCCCACAGGGAGCCCTCAGCCCCCCTCAGGGAGCCCTCAGCCCCCCCACAGGGAGCCCTCAGCCCACAGGGAGCCCTCAGCCCACAGGGAGCCCTCAGCCCCCCACAGGGAGCCCTCAGCCCACAGGGAGCCCTCAGCCCACAGGGAGCCCTCAGCCCCCCACAGGGAGCCCTCAGCCCCCCACAGGGAGCCCTCAGCCCACAGGGAGCCCTCAGTCCCCCACAGGGAGCCCTCAGTCCCCCACAGGGAGCCCTCAGTCCCCCATAGAAAGCCCTCAGCCCCCACAGGGAGTCCTCAGCCCCCGCAGGGAGCCCTCAGCCCACAGGGAGCCCTCAGCCCACAGGGAGCCCTCAGCCCACAGGGAGCCCTCAGCACCCCCACAGGGAGCCCTCAGCCCCCCTCAGGGAGCCCTCAGCCCCCCCACAGGGAGCCCTCAGCCCACAGGGAGCCCTCAGCCCACAGGGAGCCCTCAGCCCCCCACAGGGAGCCCTCAGCCCCCCACAGGGAGCCCTCAGCCCACAGGGAGCCCTCAGCCCCCCACAGGGAGCCCTCAGCCCCCCACAGGGAGCCCTCAGCCCACAGGGAGCCCTCAGCCCCCCCACAGGGAGCCCTCAGCCCCCCTCAGGGAGCCCTCAGCCCCCCACAGGGAGCCCTCAGCCCCCGCAGGGAGCCCTCAGCCCCCCACAGGAGCCCTCAGCCCCCCACAGGGAGCCCTCAGCCCCCCTCAGGGAGCCTCAGCCCACAGGGAGCCCTCAGCCCCCCACAGGTAGCCCTCAGCCCACAGGGAGCCCTCAGCCCCCACAGGGAGACCTCAGCCCCCCACAGGGAGCCCTCAGCCCCCGCAGGGAGCCCTCAGCCCCCCACAGGGAGCCCTCAGCCCACAGGGAGCCCTCAGCCCACAGGGAGCCCTCAGCCCCCCACAGGGAGCCCTCAGCCCCCGCAGGGAGCCCTCAGCCCCCCACAGGGAGCCCTCAGCCCACAGGGAGCCCTCAGCCCACAGGGAGCCCTCAGCCCCCCACAGGGAGCCCTCAGTCCACAGGGAGCCCTCAGCCCCCCGCAGGGAGCCCTCAGCCCCCCACAGGGAGCCCTCAGCCCACAGAGAGCCCTCAGTCCACAAGGAGCCTCAGCCCACAGGGAGCCCTCAGCCCCCCACAGGGAGCCCTCAGCCCCCCGCAGGGAGCCCTCAGCCCCCACAGGGAGCCCTCAGCCCACAGGGAGCCCTCAGCCCCCCACAGGGAGCCCTCAGCCCCCCGCAGGGAGCCCTCAGCCCCCGCAGGGAGCCCTCAGCCCACAGGGAGCCCTCAGCCCCCCCACAGGGAGCCCTCAGCCCCCCTCAGGGAGCCTCAGCCCACAGGGAGCCCTCAGCCCCCCACAGGGAGCCCTCAGCCCCCCGCAGGGAGCCCTCAGTCCACAGGGAGCCCTCAGCCCCCGCAGGGAGCCCTCAGCCCCCCACAGGGAGCCCTCAGCCCACAGAGAGCCCTCAGCCCCCACAGGGAGCCCTCAGCCCCCCACAGGGAGCCCTCAGCCCACAGGGAGCCCTCAGCCCCAACAGGGAGCCCTCAGCCCCCCACAGGGAGCCCTCAGTCCCCCACAGGGAGCCCTCAGCCCCTCACAGGGAGCCCTCAGCCCACAGGGAGCCCTCAGTCCCCCACAGGGAGCCCTCAGTCCCCCACAGGGAGCCCTCAGTCCCCCATAGAAAGCCCTCAGCCCCCACAGGGAGTCCTCAGCCCCCGCAGGGAGCCCTCAGCCCACAGGGAGCCCTCAGCCCACAGGGAGCCCTCAGCCCACAGGGAGCCCTCAGCACCCCCACAGGGAGCCCTCAGCCCCCCTCAGGGAGCCCTCAGCCCCCCCACAGGGAGCCCTCAGCCCACAGGGAGCCCTCAGCCCACAGGGAGCCCTCAGCCCCCCACAGGGAGCCCTCAGCCCCCCACAGGGAGCCCTCAGCCCACAGGGAGCCCTCAGCCCCCCACAGGGAGCCCTCAGCCCCCCACAGGGAGCCCTCAGCCCACAGGGAGCCCTCAGCCCCCCCACAGGGAGCCCTCAGCCCCCCTCAGGGAGCCCTCAGCCCCCCACAGGGAGCCCTCAGCCCCCGCAGGGAGCCCTCAGCCCCCCACAGGAGCCCTCAGCCCCCCACAGGGAGCCCTCAGCCCCCCTCAGGGAGCCTCAGCCCACAGGGAGCCCTCAGCCCCCCACAGGTAGCCCTCAGCCCACAGGGAGCCCTCAGCCCCCACAGGGAGACCTCAGCCCCCCACAGGGAGCCCTCAGCCCCCGCAGGGAGCCCTCAGCCCCCCACAGGGAGCCCTCAGCCCACAGGGAGCCCTCAGCCCACAGGGAGCCCTCAGCCCCCCACAGGGAGCCCTCAGCCCCCGCAGGGAGCCCTCAGCCCCCCACAGGGAGCCCTCAGCCCACAGGGAGCCCTCAGCCCACAGGGAGCCCTCAGCCCCCCACAGGGAGCCCTCAGTCCACAGGGAGCCCTCAGCCCCCCGCAGGGAGCCCTCAGCCCCCCACAGGGAGCCCTCAGCCCACAGAGAGCCCTCAGTCCACAAGGAGCCTCAGCCCACAGGGAGCCCTCAGCCCCCCACAGGGAGCCCTCAGCCCCCCGCAGGGAGCCCTCAGCCCCCACAGGGAGCCCTCAGCCCACAGGGAGCCCTCAGCCCCCCCACAGGGAGCCCTCAGCCCCCCTCAGGGAGCCTCAGCCCACAGGGAGCCCTCAGCCCCCCACAGGGAGCCCTCAGCCCCCCGCAGGGAGCCCTCAGTCCACAGGGAGCCCTCAGCCCCCGCAGGGAGCCCTCAGCCCCCCACAGGGAGCCCTCAGCCCACAGAGAGCCCTCAGCCCCCACAGGGAGCCCTCAGCCCCCCACAGGGAGCCCTCAGCCCACAGGGAGCCCTCAGCCCCAACAGGGAGCCCTCAGCCCCCCACAGGGAGCCCTCAGTCCCCCACAGGGAGCCCTCAGCCCCTCACAGGGAGCCCTCAGCCCACAGGGAGCCCTCAGTCCCCCACAGGGAGCCCTCAGTCCCCCACAGGGAGCCCTCAGTCCCCCATAGAAAGCCCTCAGCCCCCACAGGGAGTCCTCAGCCCCCGCAGGGAGCCCTCAGCCCACAGGGAGCCCTCAGCCCACAGGGAGCCCTCAGCCCACAGGGAGCCCTCAGCACCCCCACAGGGAGCCCTCAGCCCCCCTCAGGGAGCCCTCAGCCCCCCCACAGGGAGCCCTCAGCCCACAGGGAGCCCTCAGCCCACAGGGAGCCCTCAGCCCCCCACAGGGAGCCCTCAGCCCCCCACAGGGAGCCCTCAGCCCACAGGGAGCCCTCAGCCCCCCACAGGGAGCCCTCAGCCCCCCACAGGGAGCCCTCAGCCCACAGGGAGCCCTCAGCCCCCCCACAGGGAGCCCTCAGCCCCCCTCAGGGAGCCCTCAGCCCCCCACAGGGAGCCCTCAGCCCCCGCAGGGAGCCCTCAGCCCCCCACAGGAGCCCTCAGCCCCCCACAGGGAGCCCTCAGCCCCCCTCAGGGAGCCTCAGCCCACAGGGAGCCCTCAGCCCCCCACAGGTAGCCCTCAGCCCACAGGGAGCCCTCAGCCCCCACAGGGAGCCCTCAGCCCCCCACAGGGAGCCCTCAGCCCACAGGGAGCCCTCAGCCCACAGGGAGCCCTCAGCCCCCCACAGGGAGCCCTCAGCCCCCGCAGGGAGCCCTCAGCCCCCCACAGGGAGCCCTCAGCCCACAGGGAGCCCTCAGCCCACAGGGAGCCCTCAGCCCCCCACAGGGAGCCCTCAGTCCACAGGGAGCCCTCAGCCCCCCGCAGGGAGCCCTCAGCCCCCCACAGGGAGCCCTCAGCCCACAGAGAGCCCTCAGTCCACAAGGAGCCTCAGCCCACAGGGAGCCCTCAGCCCCCCACAGGGAGCCCTCAGCCCCCCGCAGGGAGCCCTCAGCCCCCACAGGGAGCCCTCAGCCCACAGGGAGCCCTCAGCCCCCCACAGGGAGCCCTCAGCCCCCCGCAGGGAGCCCTCAGCCCCCGCAGGGAGCCCTCAGCCCACAGGGAGCCCTCAGCCCCCCCACAGGGAGCCCTCAGCCCCCCTCAGGGAGCCCTCAGCCCCCCACAGGGAGCCCTCAGCCCCCGCAGGGAGCCCTCAGCCCCCCACAGGAGCCCTCAGCCCCCCACAGGGAGCCCTCAGCCCCCCTCAGGGAGCCTCAGCCCACAGGGAGCCCTCAGCCCCCCACAGGGAGCCCTCAGCCCCCCACAGGGAGCCCTCAGTCCACAGGGAGCCCTCAGCCCCCCACAGGTAGCCCTCAGCCCACAGGTAGCCCTCAGCCCACAGGGAGCCCTCAGCCCCCACAGGGAGCCCTCAGCCCCCCACAGGGAGCCCTCAGCCCCCGCAGGGAGCCCTCAGCCCCCCACAGGGAGCCCTCAGCCCACAGGGAGCCCTCAGCCCCCCGCAGGGAGCCCTCAGCCCCCCACAGGGAGCCCTCAGCCCCCCGCAGGGAGCCCTCAGACCCCCACAGGGAGCCCTCAGCCCCCCGCAGGGAGCCCTCAGCCCACAGGGAGCCCTCAGCCCACAGGGAGCACTCAGCCCCCCACAGGGAGCCCTCAGCCCCCCACAGGGAGCCCTCAGCCCCCGCAGAAGCCCTCAGCCCACAGGGAGCCCTCAGCGCACAGGGAGCCCTCAGCCCACAGGGAGCCCTCAGCCCCCCACAGGGAGCCCTCAGTCCACAGGGAGCCCTCAGCCCCCCGCAGGGAGCCCTCAGCCCCCCACAGGGAGCCCTCAGCCCCCCACAGGGAGCCCTCAGCCCACAGAGAGCCCTCAGTTCACAAGGAGCCTCAGCCCACAGGGAGCCCTCAGCCCCCCACAGGGAGCCCTCAGCCCCCCGCAGGGAGCCCTCAGCCCCCACAGGGAGCCCTCAGCCCACAGGGAGCCCTCAGCCCCCCACAGGGAGCCCTCAGCCCCCCGCAGGGAGCCCTCAGCCCCCGCAGGGAGCCCTCAGCCCACAGGGAGCCCTCAGCCCACAGGGAGCTCTCAGCCCACAGGGAGCCCTCAGCCCCCCACAGGGAGCCCTCAGCCCCCGGCAGGGAGCCCTCAGCCCCCCACAGGGAGCCCTCAGCCCCCCGCAGGGAGCCCTCAGCCCACAGGGAGCCCTCAGCCCACAGGGAGCTCTCAGCCCACAGGGAGCCCTCAGCCCCCCACAGGGAGCCCTCAGCCCCCGGCAGGGAGCCCTCAGCCCCCCACAGGGAGCCCTCAGCCCCCCACAGGGAGCCCTCAGTCCCCCACAGGGAGCCCTCAGCCCACAGGGAGCCCTCAGCCCCCGCAGGGAGCCCTCAGCCCCCCGCAGGGAGCCCTCAGCCCCCCGCAGGGAGCCCTCAGCCCACAGGGAGCCCTCAGCCCCCCGCAGGGAGCCGCCTGCCCGCCCCCCGGGTGACTTCCCTCCCTCGGCCCCCTGGCTGGGTTTCGGTGCCCTGTGTTAGGCGTTTCGGGTGACTTGCTGCTTCTCAAAGTGCACGCCCGGAGGAGAGGGCGGGCCGAGCCCCTGCGGCCCCAGGTCCGGCTGCCTGAGTCCCCAAAGCCGCGCCAGCCAGCTGCGCCCGAGCTCCCCCTGGGCGCGCACCCCGGTGCCCGCCCCGGCCTCCCGTCCCCAGCCCCCCGCCCCGGGGACAAGGGCACCCCCCCGGCCCCCCGCCCCCCGCCCGGGGACAAGGGCACCGCCGGGCTCACCGCAGGGCCCGCCAGCACCAGCAGCGCACGCAGCTCCTCTCGGAGGTGGCGCCAGCGCAGGCGGCGCTCGGGGGCGACCTCCGGGGCTCGGGGCCGGGCCGCGGGCTCCGCCGGCGTCTCCATGCGGCCGCCGCGCCCGGTGCCCGAGTGCCGGGCTGCGGGGAGGCAGGGCCCGCGGCGCCTCCCGGTCCCGCCCCGGCCCGCCCTCCCCGCCCTCGGCCAGGTAGGCGCGCCGCCAGCCGCCGGAGGCCGGGCGACCCTTGCTCCCTGCGCGCGGCGAGGCGCCCGGACTGCAGGCTCGGGACCCGCTCCAAACGCTGTGGAGCCCGGCGCCGGGCGGGCGGAGGGGCTGAGGCTGGGAGCCAGGCCCCCGCTGGCGCCGCCGGGCGCAGGCTCCGCGCCCGCCCCGGACCCTCGGCACAACCCAGCACGTGCTTGGGGACGGACTTGGACACACACACACACACACACACACACACACACACACACACCCGCCGCTCCATAGAGGACGTGCCGTCCACCTGGAGGTCTCTCCCGGTTGGAACTGTGGCTCCGGGCCTGGCGGTCACGCTGGAGAGGAGCTCCGCTCCGGAGCCTCTGGCAGCTCCCGGTCCTCCCGCCCCGCGCCACGGAGGGTCCGGTCCCCGCCGGCCAGGCCGCGGACCAGTCACCTCGCACTGGGGCAGAGCCTCCGAACACCTTTTGGTGTGTCTTTAATGTGAATAAATCTAATGTGAAATACATGGGTGTCTGTTTATGAGTTTGGGAAAGACCTGAGTTAGTGGAAAGCACGTGCTGTCCTTTTCCCATCCCGGCGCCAGGCTCTACCACAAAGGATTCGCCCTTTGAACGGTTCTAGCGTCAAGGCTTATTATCATACCGTTCCTTTTCAAAATGTTAAAGGACCCACAGAAATGACTATTTTGCCAATGTCTGATTCAAGCAGATGACCCCTATGGCCCAGGCACTGCTGATAACCTGAAGCAATGGAGTCGCAAATATCAAGAGTCATTTAGCTTGAGCCCTAACCGGTTTGGCTCAGTGGGGAGAGCGTCAGCCTGCGGACTGATGCACCGTGGTTGCAGGCACCGTAGGGAGTGTGCAGGAGGCAGCTGATTGGTGTTTCTAACTCTCTATCCTTCTTCCTTCCTCCCTGAAAAAAAAAAAAAAAACATTTAAAAAAAGAATCACTTAGCTTGATATTTGTGCACCTTCGCCAGCGGCTGCTGGTTTTGTGCTTTTCTGCTTGCCCATAAAAATTTACTGGATAGCTCTAACTGGTTTGGCTCAGTGGATAGAGCGACGGCCTGTGGACTGAAAGGTCCCGGGTTTGATTACGGTCAAGGGCATGTATCTTGGTTGTGGGCACATCCCCAGTGAGGGGTGTGCAGGAGGCAGCTGATTGATGTTTCTCTCTCATCGATGTTTCTAACTCTCTATCCCACTCTCTGTAAAAAATCAATAAAATATATATATATATTTTAAAGTCTACTGGATAAATTGTCCTTGTTCAAAGGTTAGTCTGGTTTCACCTGTTACTGGGGACATCCTAAAAATGTAGACACACTTTGAATAATTATAAAGACAGTGTTTGTGCTTCAATTGTATTCCTGAACTCCCAGGAGCATTTCAGGACGAATTTCCCTTGTTCACAGCTTAGTCTGGCTGAACAGAAAGCAGCATCAGTTGGGCTGCCAGCTGTGAAAGTGTGTACATGTGTCTGGGACACCTTCTACTTCCTGTTTTAAATGTTTAATAGTGATTCTAAAAACTCTGGGAGTATAAAAGGCAAGATACGAAAAAAAAAATTATGGAAAAACAACATCAATACAGAGTAATGGGGAAAGAAGTAACTTTATTAATCAATAAGTAGTTTTTAAAACAGTATGCAGTGAGCACAAGACTATACAGCTAGATAAGGGAGCAATAGGCACACAAGAAATTGACCTCATTGTTATGTTCTAATGTCACCTCTGAGAAGGCCACTGAAACTGGTGAAGAAGAAAAGGTTTACACTACAAGTGTCATGGGTGCAGGCGTGCCAGGCGCCTCCCAAGATGGGAATCCGGGTGATTCACCAGAAACGCTCCCCACGCGGGGAGCAGCCCAGGAAAAGGCTGGGAGCAGCTCTGAAACAGTGGAGGCTGGGAAGATGAGGTCTAAGTGCGTAGAGGCTGAGATTCACCTGCTTTTCCATGTGTCACGTGTCTTATTAGGATGTTAATGCTCCACCCAGAGGTGAGCTTTCTGCTTTGATGATGAGGGCTCTACCTGATTCAGGCGCTGAAGAAAACCTGCTTGATCTGGAAAGTGCTGGGGTTTTTATTGACATTACATGGCGTCCATAACCTATTCAGAAAGAATGTACCTGATTAAATACTGAGCCTTCTAATCACACCCCTAATCCAGTCAGTTTATGGGATTCCCCTAAATGCCGCTGCTTAGTAATGGGGTTCCTGGGAAAGGCCTCGTGGGTGATTTCCGGGTCATATAAGATCCTCAGAGAGAGGGAAATAGCTCCCTCCACCCCCGGGTTCCTGGCTGAGCCTGCCTGGAATAAAAGACAGACCGACAGAGAGAAACAAATAGAGTTTCATCAAAACGGCAGGAGCAGGACCTGAAACTCCATGTTCAGCGGAAGACAGGAAACAGAGATCGGGGCGGAGGTGTGGTATCGCAAGTCAGCGGCTGGACAAGAGCCTAATGAGCCCTGGTTAGGAGTCCTCTTCACTGTGTGCAGGTTCGGAGCAGGTTATCTGTCACATTCCGAACAAACACAGGAGGGAGTGTTTCCTCTTTATATCCTTCCAGCTCATGTGTGACACAGCTGTACCCTTAAATACATATCTTATCTATACAGACACCTGTAATCTTGAGTATCATATCTATACAGGCACCTGGCATCAATACCAGCGTATCAGTTAGATGGCTAGCTTGCAAGGTCAGAGTTAAATTTATCTTTTCTATTCAAGCAAAAAAACAGAGTTATTATACTTTAGAGTCTAGAAATAACAGAGGTGCCAAAACCAGTTTGGCTCAGTGGATAGAGCGTCGGCTTGCAGACTGGAGGGTCCCAGGTTCGATTCCAGTCAAAGGCATGTACCTTGCTTGCAGGTACATCCCCACTGGGGGTGTGCAGGAGGCATGAGATGTTTCTCTCTCATCGATGTTTCTAGCTCTCTATCCCTCTCCCTTCCTCTCTGTAAAAAATCAATAAAATATATTTTTTTAAAAGAAATAACAGAGGTGACCTACAGATTAAGAGACTGTCTAAGAATAACAGAGTAGTTCAAACAGCAGCTTTTCCAAAGGAGGGACCACTATGCTTCAGAGGGAGTTGGGTATGGGAGGTGACGAGGAAAAAAGCAGGTTTAAGTCAAGGTCTGCATTGATAGAGTTTTGGTAACCTAAAACTAAAGTGAGAGGCCACGAGCATTGCTGAGACGAGTAAGAATGGGACACGGAAGCACTGAACCGGGCAGGAGTGCACACGGTGCTGTGATTCGGAGAAAAGGCGGCGGTGCTGGTGAGAGGGAAAGGGGACAGTGACAGTGACAGTGACAGTGACAGAGGCAGAGGAAGGCATTTCTGTTGGCACAGGTATCACACCCACTGGTGCTGATTCTGATAAATGTCCCACCTTTCGGTCCGGTAGTCACAATAGCTGCTTTCTTGTTATCTGCACACACAGGTTTTTGAGGCACACGTTGTTTTAGGCCCCATCAAAATATTATTTTGCCTTTTTAAGATTCCAGAGATTGGCCTATTGTTATTGGTGAGATGATACATTCTTATCTTCTTGAGGGAAAGCCTTCAATCAAAAGTCAAAGTGTGGCAAAGCCAGCGGGATGAACTGGCCGCACCAGCGCCCCTCAGGACAGGGACACAGGAGGGCTCAGCGCCGGAGCAGAGCAGAGGGGCCTGGAGCCGGGGTCCGAGGGGCCCTTCGAGGTCAGGTGTTCTGTAGGCTCATTTTGTTTTTTAGGTTCCACATATAAGTAAGTGAAATCATATGGTATTTGTCTTTGTCTGACTTATGTTACTTAGCATAATACCTTCTATATACATCTGTTGTTGCAAATAGCAAGATACTATTTTTTAAAATATTTTTTTTTATTGATTTCAGAGAAGAAGGAAGAGGGAAAGAGAGATTGAAACATCAATGATGAGAGAGAATCATTGATCGGTTGCCTCCTGCATGTCCCTCACTGGGGCTCAATCCCGCAACATAGGCATGTGCTCCTAACCAAAATCGAACCCTGACCCTTCAGTCCCCAAGCGGATGCTCTATCCACTGAGCCACACCAGCCAGGGCTGTGTCCAAACATGGAAACATGAGAACACTTAACGTGTTGGTCCTCTGCCAGTTTCTTTAATAGGAATGTTGTTATTTTTTATGTTAAGTGGTATGAGTTCCCTATATATTTTAGATATTAACCCCTTACCAATATATCGTTAACAAATATCTTCCTCTATTCAGTAGGTTGTCTTTCATTTTTTTATAAGAAGAAAGACTGTGGTTTTATTTTCAAATTTTTAGAAATGGTTTTCAGAAAAAAAATAAAATGGCAAGAACACATTTTAAAAAACTGAAATCTTTCATTGAATGATGAACTCTTAGCAGAGAAAGGTATTGTGAAGTGTTTGACTCCCTGTCCTTCTGAAATCACTTCTAAAATGCACCCCCCTTACCCTCGCTGGTTTGGCTCAGTGGATAGAAAGTGAGCCTGTGGGCTGAAGGGACCCAGGTTCAGTTCCAGTCCAGGGCACATGCCCGGGTGTGAGCTCCATCCCCAGAGTGGGGTGCGCAGGAGGCAGCCGATCAATGATTCTCATCATTGATGTTTCTATCTCTCCCTCTACCTTCCTCTCTGAAATCAATAAAAATAAATCCTATTTAATAAAATCCTAATGTGCAAATCAACCAAAGGGCAGAACTACTGGTGGAACAACCCGTCACTATGACACACACTGACCACCAGGGGGCAGGCGCTCAACGCAGGAGCCGCCCCCTCCCTGGTGGTCAGTGTGCTTCCACAGGGAAGCACCATCAGCCAGAAGCCCGGCTCTCCCGGGGAGCGCAGCCATGGTGGCGAGCGCCTCTCCCTCCTCCGCCGCAGGCAGGCGGTAAGGCGCGAGGGGTCCCTGACTGCCAGGGCCCCGGACTGTGAGAGGGATGTCCGTCTGCCACAGGCTATCAATCCCTGCGGGTTCCCAGACTACGAGAGGGTGCAGTCTGGGCTGAGGGGCCCCCCTCCAGTGCATGAATTTCGTGCACCAGGTTCTAGTTAAAAAATAAAAGAAAAAAAGTCCCTCCTCAAATCTCCCCCAAGTTTGATGGACTTCATCTCATAGACGTGACATCATGTTTCATCCTTTAAACAAAGGAGCCTCCTCACACTGAGCACTGCACGTGGCGCTGGAGAGCGGGCGCTGCCCTGTGGGTGTGAACACAACAGAGCAGACTTCCCCGGAGGCTGCCGTGTCCAGGGCAGATGAAGTGAGGATCAGCCTGGATGCAGCCAGCCAGACCAGAGGAGCGCCCTGAGCCGCAGACAGAGCGGCGGTCTGAGCGGAGAATGGCCTCGGCGGCTCTGAGGGACACCCCGCTCTCCCTGCTCCCCCAGAGCCGCCTGAGAGCCGGCTGCGCGCGCTCTTCATCAGAAAGAACAGATCATCGCTGGCCGTTTCCTCCCGCGCTTTTTTAAATGTTAGCAGTGCTCCCCCTTTAAAACGTGCTGAAAGGAAGGATCAGCACCTCCGGCTCAGAGGGCAGTGTGTGATTTTCCCCGAGAGGAGCATGGCCCACACTCTCCGCAGCAACGCCACAGGGGCCTCGGGCAGCACCGCGGCCGGGCACTGAGGAGCTGTGACCTCCGGGGGTCTGTGCAGGGTCATGGACAGGCTAGGCCCAGGGGTCTTCAAACTTTTTAAAGTGGGGGCCAGATCACGGTCCCTCAGAGAGCTGGAGGGCCGGACTATATGAACTACTAATTCCTACTGTAACACCTCGGCTGCGCTCACTGCCCAAAAAACCTGGCAGGCATCTTCAAACTACGGCCCGCGGGCCGCCGCCCTCACAACTGACGGCCGCTGCAGGCTTAAAAGGAGGAGACCGAGCTGAATGAGAAGTGCCATTGGACGGGGGGGCCAGGGAGGCAGCTGCTGTCAAAGCAGTGACGGTGAAGCCGGAAGTCCTCTGCAGGCCGGTGGGTGCCAGGCGGTGCGATGCCTCACCCTGACGGACGTCCCACAGGGAGGGTGCTGCGGGGGTGTCGGCTGGCCCAGCCCCGAAGACCTGGAAGCCGGAGGGAAAATAACTGTAACCGATGACAGTACACAGCTGGCGCTGTGAGTGTCGGACATGAGCCCGGCCGGGGTGTCTGTGCAGTGAGGAGGCGGGCGGGCTGGAGAGGGACCCCGTCACCGGTGGTTCAGGGGACCTGAGCCTCGCCGCCTGAGGGGACGTGGAGGTCACATCAGGACAGAACGGTGAGAAGTTACAGCAGGTGTCAGACTATTGCTCAAGAGCCAGTCATTGCTGAAATGTCAGCCTTGAACATGTTGAGGGAAGTGTAACCAAAGTTATCCTAAACGTTGCCCATAGAAACCAGAATGACCCATCACCAGACGGGTTAACGTTAGCTCTGTGATTCCTAAAGAACGTTCCTTTTGAGACAGAGACAGGAAATCCGTGTCTTCCAAAGGCAGCCAGGTTAGGCCTAATGTTTCAACAGACTGACCTGACCAATGGGACAGGCTCCATCAAACACACGCAGTGCCAGCGAAGCCAGAGGAATGGTGTGACTGCCCGAGGGCCCTGGGGCTGCAGCAGGCGGTGGCTGCTCTGTGCGAGGACCGGCTCCGCGCTCAGGTGAGGGGGTTCCTGTGCTTGCTCCCCGGCTCTTCCCCAGGAGGCAGGCCCCTGCGGTAGGGGTGCCCACCACCACGTGTGTGACCGGTGGAGTCACCAAACCTGGGCTCAGCAGCCTCAGGACGTGGGTTCTGGCTGGGAAAGCGTTCGGGTCCAGACCCAGACTGAGAGAACACTGATCGGGTAAATCACGGAGGGAGAAGTGGAAGTCATTCCTAGAAGCAGTGGGCTTAGGAAACAAGTCTTAGAGGCAAAGAAAGGGTCCTTGGAGCCTGAGAATGAGGAAGCTAATGGCAATGTGCCCAGGCAGGACAATTAGGCCTCAGAAGTATTTCAGCTCCAGGCTGAAATGTGCCTGGAGAGGGGGAGAGGGAGCAGGGAGAAGGGGTAAGAGGGGGGTTGAGGGGGAGAGGGAGCAGGGAGACGGGGTAAGAGGGGAGTGGAGGGGGAGAGGGAGCAGGGAGACGGGGTAAGAGGGGGGTGGAGGGGGAGAGGGAGCAGGGAGACGGGGTAAGAGGGGGGTGGAGGGGGAGAGGGAGCAGGGAGACGGGGTAAGAGGGGGGTGGAGGGGGAGAGGGGACAGGGAGAAGGGGTAAGAGGGGGGTGGAGGGGGAGAGGGAGCAGGGAGACGGGGTAAGAGGGGGGTGGAGGGGGAGAGGGAGCAGGGAGACGGGGTAAGAGGGGGGTGGAGGGGGAGAGGGAGGGGAAGGAAGGGAAGGCACAGGCCAGCTCCCGGAGGGAGGGCTCAGGGTCCTCAGTAGAACGGCAGCGTTTCCCAGGTGTCCTCTGACTGATGGACGGGGCGGAGGGCTGTCTGATGCAGCCGGTCCTGAGGTCGGCAGGGCTGGTCTTGCTGCTCCTCTGGGCCCGGAGCTGAGTACAATGAAGCCTCGATGTTATCTCTGGGCAGAAAGGTCAGGAGTCCAAACCGTGCGGCCAGTGATGTGCGGGAAGGAAAGGTCACCCGGGGCGGGTCCTGCCTGCAGCTGACTATCCTTTGCTAGGCACCGGGCTTCCCCCCCGCCGTGACCTTCTGTTCCTGCACGTCCTCACTCTGCTCTGTCTAACTGCTCCCACACTATCAGGATCAAACAGCTTCCAGGGCCCGGTTTCGTTCCACCCCCGTTCAGACCTCCCTTTCCTGGGCCCTGAGAAAAAAGGAGGCCCTTTTCTAACCCTGAAACCACAGCCCAAACAGAGGCAAGACACGAGGCCGAGGACGGTGCTGCTATGATGACTGTGGGTGAACTGACTATTACTTTTCAAGCGAAGGATGTGGACGGATCTACCTCACATAGGCCCTATGTAATAAGGGATAAGGTTGGTCTTAGCACCACTGACAGGCCTGGACAGCAGGTTGCAACCTGCGTGACTTTTAGGTCATAATTCTAACTATGTGGCAACTCTGCAGGAAACGCTTGGGTTTAGCGATAAGAAATCTTTCTCCATCACCGTGGGTCCTCTGGGGAGGTCGAGAGCCTGGAACGGGGGACATGGTCGAGTCAGAAGGCAAAGTCAGTGCAGAGAGTCAACGCACACGCTCGGTGAGCCCATCCTGCCATCTGCTCCGGTAGCTCATCCGCCCTGAGAAACGGTCCAACACAGGCTGGGAGCCAAGGGGAGATGGAGCTCCTGGAGGAAGGGGAGTGAGGGGGCTGTCCCCGGGGCACAGCTGGAATGGCTGACAGAGTGGTTGCCTGCAGAAGGGGAGAGTGTTGCCAGGCAGGTGTGGCTCAGGGGTTGGGCGTCAACCTATGAACCAGGAGGGCACATGACCGGGTTGTGGGCTCCAACCCCAGTGGGGGTAGGAGGAGTGCAGGAGGCAGCCGGTCAATGATTCGCTCTCATCATTGGTTCTCCCTTCCTCTCTCTCTCCCTTTCCTCTCTAGAAAAATCAGTTGGGGGGGGGGGGAGGGAAATCCTTGGGTGAGGATTTTTTTTTTTTTAAGTACATTAATTTAACTGTAGTTCATTAATTTTACACTTGGGATGAGGCTCAAAACAAAACAAAACAAAGCAATCAGCTAAGACAGAGCTGTTAATAAAAAACTTTAAAATATTATTATGAGATGCAAGCAAATGAAAATCAATCCTGGATTACAAAACAAATTTCCAATTACATAATAAGTTATTTGCTGTGCAAAAACTTTTCAGTTTGATGTAGTCTCATTTGATTATTTTTTTCTTTTGTTTCTATTGATCAAGGAGACATATCCAAAAAGTATTACCAAGAACTTGTCAAAGAGTTTACTCCTATGTGTTTTTTTCTAGAAGTTGTATGGTTTCAGGTCTTACATTTAAGTCTTAAGTCCACTTTGAGTTTATTTTTGTATAAGAAGGTAATCCAGTTTTATTCTTTTGTATGTGTCTGTCCAGTTTTCCCAATACCATTTATTGGAGAGACTGTCTTTACCTTATTATATAATTTTGCCTCCTTTACCATGGGTTAATTAACCTTATAGCCATGTATTTATTTCTGGACTCTGTTGGGTTCCATTAATCTATGTATCTGTTTTTATGCCAGAACCATGCTGTTTTAATTGTTATAACCTTATAGTACAGTTTAATTCAGGTAGCCTACACTTTTGGGTTTCATATAAATTTTAAGATTATTGTAGTTCTGTAAAAAACGCTATTGAGCCAAAACCAGTTTGGCTCAGTGGATAGAGCGTCAGCCTACGAACTGAAAGGTCCCAGGTTCTATTCCGGTCAAGGACATGTACATTGGTTTTGGGCACATCCCCAGAAGGGGGTGTGCAAGAGGCAGCTGATTGATGTTTTTAACTCTCTATCCCTCTCTCTTCCTCTCTGTAAAAAAATCAATAAAATATACTTTTTTAAAAATGCTATTGATGCCCTAGCTGGTTTGGCTCAGTGGACAGAGCATCAGCCTGTGTATTGAAGGATCTGGGTTCAATTCTGGTAAAGGGCACATGCCCAGGTTGTGGGCTCAATGGCCAGGTTGTGGGCTCCATGCCCAGTGTGGGGTGTGCAGGCGGCAGCTGATCAGTGATTATCTCTCATCATTGATGTTTCTATTTCTCTCTCCTCTTTTTCTCTGAAATCAATAAAAATATATTTAAAATATATATACATATCTGTGTGTATATATAATATATATTAGAGGGTCAGTGCATGAAATTTGTGCATGGGGCCAGGGGATCCCTCAGCCCAGCCTGCACCTGTTGTGGCCAACAAGACCCGGTCGAGGCAGGGCTCCAGATGGCTAGCAAAACCCTGAAGCAGGGCTCCAGGCCAGGGAAGGAACGAGCAACCAAACCCACAACAAAGAATGTAGCATGATATGCTTTAGCCAAGCATAACTGTTAGCCATAAAATAGTTCTGTTGCAAGGCTCAACGCCCAGGCAGGCACATTCTGTTTCCAGTAGCCGCAAGGCAGAAAAAACAGACCAAACCAGGTCAAACAGAAACTGCTTAACCTGAAAATAAACACCCCAGGTGTTGTATGAACTTTAAATGTTACTGTACTAGTGGAATTTTTCTATAACTTATAACTGACCTTTCTTTGTTAAAACTTTAGCCAATCATAATCTGCCAGGCATCCCTAAGACGGGGATAAAAGTAGCATGCTTAGAGTGGGTCGGGGCTCTCGTAGCTCACTGCTGTGTCAGTTGAAACGTGAGCCCTGACTCGAGTTCGTAATAAAGGCTTCCTAAATTCCAATCTGGCTGACTGGTGGTTGTCATTCGCCGCTGGCCCACAACACACCCTCTCCAATCAGGGACCCCTTGGGGGTGTCCGACTGCTGGTTTGTGCCCGCACTTTTAACAGATGGCAGCTCCATGGTTGTTCTTTTCTTTTCATGCTTAACCCCATTGTAATCAGTAGGTATTCAAAGTGTGTATACATTTGGGGGCACACCCTGTGTATCTCTAGTCAGCGGTGGAAGGAACAACGGCGGGTTTGGAAGCCCAGGCGGGGAACCTCGCTCACTCCCGGATGTCTCCCGCTCCGCCGTCCGCCGTCAGGGCGGTGGGAGGATCCAAGTCTCCTCTCAGTCACTCGGAAAGCTCGTCCTGTCACCTGCTGCCCGGCGGGCGGAGGCTCTAGGTCCCGAGCGAGCGAGGCTCAGGGTGCCGGCACCCCAGCGTGCAGTCCTCCTCTGCAGTGTCACTGAGAGGACGGACCTCCCCCCTCCTCTGGGTCCCCACCCCGGACGCTGACGAAGGCAGCTCAGCGGGCTGCCCGCACCACAAGGGTGTCTGCCCGCACCTGCTCCCGCTCAGCACCGGCATCAGCCCACCCACAGGGCCATCTCCTCCCGCACCGGCCTCGGGGACCTGGGCTCAGCACTCCGCCCCTCACTGCCCGCTCAGGCGCCCACCCGGCACCCCGCCACCTCCACAGGATGTGAGCGCGGGGGGACGTGCACACTGTGTGGGGGCGTGGGCCCACCAGGGGGGACGGGAGTGTGGGGAGGGGCAGGGGACGGCGCGCCCTGGTCCGGGGCTGCTGCAGGCGCACGTGGGTGACAGCTGGCGGTGTTCGCACATTGGGGGGGGGGGGGAGGGGGGGGGCGGCACACCAGAGGCCTGCGCAGATCCACAAACCCATGCAGCATGGCCAGGAGGATGTCAATCTGTCCCCCCACCATGGCTGTCCCTGCAATCAGCACCTTCTGGGCCAGGAGGCGAGACTGGCTGATGGCCACAGGCGTTGCTTGGTGCCGCTCACAGCCGCCACCGCCTTGTGGGGGGTACAGGCCGCCCTCCACCGCCCCCATCTCTAAAGCTGCAAGTCCCCGCCTACCCGTGTCTGCTGCACAGGCAGCCTGCTGATCGGTCTACTGCGATGACATCCCGACTAATTTGCATATTAGCCTATTATTAGTATAGATAATGAAAAATTGCCATTGATATTTTGATAGGGATTGCATTAAATTTGTAGATTGTTTTGGATAATATGGGGATTTTAACTATGCTAATTTTCCTATCCATTAGCACAATATATGCTTCCACTTACATCTTTTCATTGTCTTTCTTCATTGTCTTATAGGTTTTCAAGTATAGAGTAAGTTTTTTCATAGGTTGTTGCTGTTGCAAATGTAAATGGAATTGGTTTCTTAATTTCTCTTTATAGTAGCTTATTATCAGCATATGAAAGTTTGTGTTGGTGAACATTAATTTTATCGGGCTTCTTGCAGTGAATTCAGTTTTTAGTCCTAATAGTTCTTGGTATAACATTTAAGGTTCTGTATATATTTTTTATATTATCTGATAATACTGACAATTTTACTTCTTCCTCTCCAGTTTGTTGCTCTAAATGTTTTATATTATTTTAAGTAGTTTTATTATATAAGTATTACTAATGTATATATTCCATTGATCACTGAAGTAATTTACAGAACTTTAAATCCTGTTTACAGCCACATAAGTAGAATTTGATTATGGGAAAACTAAAATAATTGAAAACCATCTAATTGGTGTGTGTATTTTTTTCATTGTGAAAAATAGGGATAGTTTGTAATTGAATGCAGTTTGAGTCTCCTGGTATTTGAAAATCATGCATGTTGTCTTAGGTGTTTTAAAATAAGATAAATATGTGTGGGTCTTGAAGTTAATTTACAATCAAATCCTGTTATCTTAATAATAAAAGGCTAATATGCAAGTGGTCATCACACCATGATGCCATAACGACTGATCAACAGGGATATGAAGCTGTTTGGCATGGGGCTGAGGCAGGGAACCTGAGGCCGTGCCCGCACCCTGGTGCTGGGACATGAGGCTGCGTCCCTGCCTGGTGGGGCCAGCTGGACACTTCTATTACAGAGAAAGGGCAAATAGCAATATTAAAATATTTCCTCTAATTAATTCCCTTTTAATGTGCATGAATTTCGTGCACCGGGCCACTAGTCTATACATTATAAAATATACTAAGTGTCTGTCCAACTGGTCGCTATGACACACAATGACCACTAGGGGGAAGATGCTTAATGCAGCAGCTGGCATGATATGCAATGGCCATTTACAGAGAAACTGCACTGCGGACCTGATGCCCACAAAGCAACACTCCAAGTGGGCCCCACCACCACCCCAGCGTGACACCCCACCAAATTGCAGCTAATGTTGCCAAGACCCCCTGACACAAAATTCGGCCCAAGCCCAGTCCAGTCCAGCCCAGAAATGGTCGCTGTGGGTGCCAGGCAATGACATCACATAGCAATGCCCGGCTTCCTCTCCCTAGCGACTAGCCTACTTGCAGTTTCTTCAACCCAGGAACACAACTTGCTTTATAGCCAGGTGGAAACATTTTACACTGTAACCAAATGTCTGTGAAGTGTTTTTCCGTGCCTCAACTTATTGGATTCTCACAGAAGTTCTGGAGAAGGTAGATAGGAGACTTGGTGGAATCTTATTTTCTTTTCACTAGCCAGAAAACAAGATTTAGAAAGCTTAGAAACTTGACCCTACTGAAAATAAGAAATGGTGGACCTTGAAAATGACTTCAGGTTTTCTCACTGCGCAGAATATAGTCAAACACTGCTGCAGTTAAATATTTTACCCTTTGTTCTCCATGTGTGATCTACAATAATAATCTGCTTCATGTTGATACTTACTGCTGTGTTGCTGACAATTACCTGAAAGAGAAATTGGGGTGCTTCACTGGGCTGAAAAAAGTTTAGCTAACTCAGAAAGCAGGTCTAATGAAGCAAGTCTAATCTATATCTATAGAAGGCTAAGTTGACTCACGCATGAGCAATACATGTAAAGCTGGTGCCAATCACACATGTGTGTTTCCATCTGTCATTGTCAATTGTGAATTTGGTTGACACTTCTATTACAGAGAAAGGGCAAATAGTGATATTAAAATATTTCTTCTAAGTAATTTCCTTTTAATGTGCATAAATTCATGCACTGGGCTACCAATTATGATATATATGCCTGGTATATTAATGTTATTAAAAACTCATGTACTTTCATGATTATATATTTATTATGTAGACCTATAAGCCTTGTGTGTGTCATTTTTTAAAAAATACTTTTTTTCTTGATTTCAGAGAGGAAGGGAGAGGGAGCGAGAGATAGAAACATCAATGATGAGAGAGAAATCATTGATTGGCTGCCTGCTGCATGTCCCACCCTGGGGATTGAGCCTGCAACCCAGGCATGTGCCCTGGCTGGGAATCGAACCTGGCAGTATAGTCCTCGCATTGAACATGCTGGGTAACTAGGCCTAAGCAGGAGAAGAAGCCTGTGAAGGACCGCAGGGGAATACACAGGTTCACACGTCGATGCAAAGCCACTGAGCCAAGCCAGTTGGGCAGGCCTTGTAAGTCTTCTAACTGAATGATAATAATGAGGAGTCATATGCCTAGCGTGCTCTCTTTTCCCCCAACAGGAATCAAGTGGCGCAATGTGTTCCAGGGCCTGGAGATGTTAAGGTGTGTTGGTTACTCTTGTACTAATGTTGACCAGTGTTGTTTTTATAGCCATTGGTCTAAGGTCACTGACTTCTAGGTCAGCTCTTCCCCTGCATTCCTGTGTGGTCATCCACAGGTTTCTCCTCCCACTTAGGCCTAGTTACCCAATGTCTCGGTGCAAGGGTTAGACTGGATACTCTTTAAGGCCCATCCAGGGTTCACACTCTCCAATCTTAACTCTCTCCAACCTTGATCCTCAGAATGTGGTCCTTACACCTGAAGCAGAGGCATGTCTTGGTGTAAAATGCAGTCAGAACCCACCTCAGGTTTACTAACTTTTAATCTGAATTTCAAAAATATTTCTGTTTCCCTGAGACTTCAGAAATACCTGAGTCTATTTTTGTCCTTTCCTTGGATTTATTATAGTAACCATATCCTGCTTAAAAAAAAAAAAAAAAAAAAAAAAGGTTGTGTATTCTAGGTTTCTACGTTGTTAACTCCATAATCTTTTGTCTAATCATTGGAATTTGTTGAACATTCAGAAACGATTTAAATTCAAGATAATGGCCATCAGGTTGGACTTTACTTTTTCAGGTAAATTTTACTTATTATATGCTGTTAGGCCGTTTTTTAAAAGTTCAACCCCAGCTTTTAATTTTATCCAATATTAGTGTCCCCTCACAAAAATCATTTGCTTAAGTTCCAATTGCTTGTGTTACAAACCAATGTTCCTGTTATTATATGTGTGCCTGGTGTATTAATGTTATTAAAAACTCGTGGACTTTCATGATTATATCTTTACTAGAGGCCCAGTGCACAAAATGTGTGCAGGGGTAGGGTCCCTAGCGGCTTCTGGCTGCTGGCTGGGGCCTCTCTTCCCAGGCTGCCAGCTGCCAGCTGGGGCCTTCTTTCATTCTGCACCGCCCTCTGGTGGTCAGCACACATCATAGCGAGTGATCAAACTCGCAGCAGGTGGAACTCCCAAGGTGACACTTTGCTTATTAGGCTTTCATACATAGAGATTATGTAGAGCTATTAAGGTTTTGTCTGCCAGGAAATAAGAGACTATTTCTGCATAGTTACTACTTTTAGATACTTTGCTAATTTATTAAATGTCTGAAATGCAAAGTTGCGCCGTGTAGAATATTAGTGTTAAGTGCTGGGCTCCTTTTCCACTTGGTTATTATGTGTGATCATCATTGCTGACCAGTCTTTACAGTTACTGATAAAGAGCGACTGTATTTGATGCAATTGCTTAACTTACAAGCCTTTCCTGATACAGGTAGAAATATGTTTCTTCATATGGTAAATTAGAAAACACACACACCCACACCCACACACACAATATTTATTAAAAGCAATAGAAATTTTAAAATATTGCACCCTGCCCTAACCGGTTTGGCTCAGTGGATGGATCGTCGGCCTGCAGACTGAAGGGTCCCGGGTTTGATTCTGGTCAAGGGCATGTACGTTGTTTGTGGGTACACCCCCAGTAGGGGGTGTGCAGGAGGCGGCTGATAGATGTTTCTCTCTCATCTCTCATCGATGTTTCTAGCTCTCTATCCCTCTTTCTCCCTTCCTCTCCGTAAAAAGCAATAATATATATAATATGTAAAAAGCAATATATATATTCCACTCTGGGGAAAAAAATAGTAGGCACATCTGCTCTACTACTCTAGATTAAATAAATGTGAGGCATCTTAAAGAAAGAGCCAAGCAGCCAGAATGACTACAAATATGGACACTTCATAGACCCTAGGGTCTAGTCTTCTCCTGGCATTTTAGAGATGATGGCCTTTATTTCTGACCCCTCACAACAGAGGGTGTAGAATGTATTTATCTTTAACTAGTAGCCCTGCGCAGGAATCCATGTGCCAGTAGCTCGCCGCCATCCTCCTATAGCTCTCTGCCCTCTGCCCTGCCCTCCTGTAGCTCCCTCTGCCCCCCTCCCCACCTCATAGCTCACTGCCCTGCCCCACTTGTAGCTCGCTGCTCAACCCTCCTGCTGATCGTGATCCAGTCGTTATGCGATTGGTCATTATGCTTCACGGCATAATGACCACTTGCATATTACATCTTTATTATAAAGGCTGTTAGTTTCTGGGGACAGCAGTGCTCACATACATTTGCTAGGTGACTGATGACCAAATGGGCAGAGTTGGATGGATATTCCTGTCTCTTAATTACCTGGTTTTAAATTATGACTTTTTATTCCCACTTCTATCTCTGGAGTGAGGCAGAATTATTTCCAGTCCTCTCTCTGGCACTTTTGGCCACTGAGCGCTGAGCAAGTTGTTTAGCTATTTGAATGTAAACTACCATCTGAAGAAAGAGACTAAATCCCTTCTGAGATTGATGCAAAGACTGTGAGGTCATGAATGAAAGCGAGGGTTGGAAACTCTGTTTGAATAAATAATGACTGAGAACCTCCCTAGCCTGGTGCAGGAGACAGACACACAAATCCAAGAAGTGCAGAAAGTCCCAGATAAAACCCACCCGCACGGCCGGGGTGGCTAGCTTGGTTGGAGCATCGTCCTCTGCACCAAAGGGTCCCAGGTTTGATTCCAGATCAGGGCGCGGCTGTGGGCTCTATCCCCAGCCAGGGCACATACGGGAGGCAACCAATCAATGTTTCTCTCTCCCTCTTCCCTTTCTCTCTCTTCCTTTCTCTCTCTCTAAAATAAGTGAAAAATGTGTCCTCAAGTGAGGATTAAAAATAATAACAACCACTGGCGTTGCTCAGTGGTTGAGCATTGACCTATGGATCAGGAGGTCAGTTCAATTCCCCATCAGGGCCCATGCCCAGGTTGCAGGCTCTATCCCCAGTGGCAGGCATGCAGGAAGCAGCCAATCAATGATTCTCTCTCATCATTGATCTCTCTCTCTCTTTCTCTCTCTCTTCTCACTTCTCTCTCTCTCCCCCCCTTCCCTGAAATCAATAGAAAATATATTTAATAAAAATAATAAATTAATTTTTAAAAAACGAAAACAAAGGGGCCCACTCTATGATACATCATAATTAAAATGCCAAAGGTTAAAGACAATGAGAGCATCTTAAAATTAGCAAGAGAAAAGCAGTTAGTTATCCACAAGAGAGATCCCATAAGACTATCAGCTGATTTTTCAACAGAAATATTTCATGCCAGAGGCAATCATTTAGAATTGAAGAAGAGATAGTTTCCCTGACAAGAAAATGGTAAAAAAAAAAAAAAAAAAAAAAAAAAAAAAAAAAAAAAAAAGCTCATCACCACTATACCAGTATTGCAAGAAATATTGAAAAGACTTCTTTAAGTAGAAAAGCATAGATCTAAATTTGAATAAGAAGATACAGGAAAGCCAAGGCCTGTTTTGCTCAGTGGATAGAGCATTGACCTGCAGACTGAAAAGTCCCGGGTTCGATTCCGGTCAAAGGCATGTACCTTGGTTGTGGGCACATCCCCAGTAGGGGGTGTGCAGGAGGTAGCTGATCGATGTTTCTCTCTCACTGATGTTTCTAACTTTCTGTTCCTTTTTCTTCCTCTCTGTAAAAAATCAATTATATATATATATATATATATATATATATACAGGAAAGAAATATATTCTAACTAACAAAGCAAACACTTAGTAAAAGCAGTGGATCAACTAACTATAAAGCTAGTAGGGAACTTTAACACCCCATCATCATCAGTAGATAGAAAATCAACAAGAGCCGGGACCGGTTTGGCTCAATGGATAGAGTGTCGGCTTGGGGACTGAAGGGTCCCCTGTTCGATTCTGGTCAAGGGCATGTACCTTGGTTGCGGGCATATCCCCAGTAGGGGGTGTGCAAGAGGCAGCTGATCAATGACTCTCTCTCATCGATGTTTCTAGCTCTCTATCTCTCTCCCTTCCTCTCTGTACAAAATCAATAAAATATATTTTTAAAAAAAAGAAAATCAACAAGAAAACTTGCATTAAATGATACATTAGGCCAGATGGATTTAATTGATATTTTAATTTTTTTAAATATATTTTATTGATTTTTTTCAGAGAGGAAGGGAGAGGGATAGAGAGTTAGAAATATCCATAAGCTGCCTCCTGCACACCCCCTACTGGGGATGTGCCCGGAACCAAGGTACGTGCCCTTGACCGGAATCAAACCTGGGACCCTTGAGTCCGCAAGCCAATGCTCTATCCACTGAGCCAAACCAGTGAGGGCTAATTGATTTTTTAAACATTTCACTCCAAAGCAGCAGAATATACATTCTTTTAAAGTGCATATAGAATGTTTTTTAGGATAGACCACATTTTAGGCCATAAAACAAGTTTCAATAAATTTAAAATTGAAATCATATCAAGCATCTTCTCTGATCACAGTGATATGGAACTAGAAATCAATTATAAGAAAAATACTGAAAATCACACAAACACATGGAGGTTAAATAACATGTTACTAAACAATTAATAGGTTAACAATGAGATCAAGGAAGAAATCAAGAAAGTGCTTTGTGAAACAAATGAAAATGAACACAATGACTAAAATCTATGGGACACAGCCAAAGTCGTTCTGTGAAGAAAATTCATAGCAATATAGGCCTATCTCAAGAAAGAAGGGACATCTCAAATAAATACTCCAACCTTATACTTTAAATAACTAGAAAAGAGAAAACAAAGTCCAAACTAAGTAAAAGGAAGGAAATAACAACAGTCAGATAAGAAAAAAATAAATAAAATAGAGTATAAAATGATAATAGAAAAAATTAAGCAGAACCCCCCAAATCTAAGATCTTAACATTTATTATCTCACAAGCATCCGTTTCTGAGGGTCCAGAATCCAGGTGTGACTTGGCATGTTGGTTCTGGTTCAGAGTCTCACATGAGTTTGGAGAAGATGTCGGCTGGCGCCACAGACATGGGATAGCTTACTTACAGTGCAGTTGGCTAGGGGCTTCAGTTCTGCATCCATGAACCTCCCCGTAGGCCTTCCCAAATGCCCTCCGGCATGGCAGCCGCCGGCCCAAAGAGATGGCAGCCGGAAACCAGAGCCCCTTTTATGACCTAGCCTCCCAAGTCAGGCTGCGACATCTGCTTTTTCTTTTCTTAGACTCAGGCGAGAACTAGGCTTCACCTTTTGAAGGGAGTGTCAAGAATCTGTGGGCATATTTTGAACCACTAAAATATTTCATTTATTATATTCCATTTATTAATCTTTATTTTCAACTCTGTCTTATCTGCTGTTTAATATAACTATTGCTTCTAATTCCAAACAAATCTTTCATTGCTAGAAATATATATTTTTCAGTTATTTAAAATAGTAGTATACTTGGTCAGTTTTTTTGCCCCTTAGTTTCTAGTCCATTTTTTAGTCCTCTCTTTCATTATTGTTTATTTTTAAAAGACTAAATGTGTAATTGTGCATTCTGTAACTGTTAATCCCCATAGCTGAAGTCTGTGGATCTGATTTTGCTGGTTCTTATTTATAAGGGCTTCTCTATCAATTTACTTTCTTTGAAAATATATTATGAGCAAATTTTGCCCCACCGGTGTGGCTCAGTGGTTGACCAAGAGGTCACAGTTCAATTCCTAGTCATGGCACATGCCAGGGCTGGGCTGGAGGCTCAATCCCCAATGAAGAGGCAGCTGATGGATGATTCGCTCTCATCATTGATGTTCCTATCTCTCGGTCCCTTTCCTTTCATCACTAAAATCAATAAAAAATATATATTTAAAACAAAATATATTATGAGCAAATTTTGATTGGAACTTAATATATGTGAAAACTAGAAGGCCTGTTTTGAAGATTTATTACTTTCAGAGAGAATTTAACTCTACTTCTGCCAGCATGCTCTGGGTCCTACTAACCTGGGAAGTTGTGAATCGGTTTCTTGATTGGGAGGGTTTGGACCAGGCATGTAGAGGGAATTCCAACCTGAAACTCATGCTTCAACGCACTAGATGCCATGAACCCTCTAACCAAGTTCAATGAATATCAACATTTGAAAATGTTCATTAAAAACAGAAGTTAGAAATTGTCTATCCCTCCTCCTCATTCCGCAGAGGTCACCATTTTCGGGAGTTGGTGTGTAACTCCCATTCACAGCTCTAACGTGGCTACAAGTGCAGTATGTGTTCACACTTCTGTTTTTAATGTTTTATGCAGCCTGCTTTTTCCTGAGCATCCCTCCGCTGGTGAGCAGGCAGAGCTTTTCTTCTCTTTTTTAACTATTAACAGACAATATTGGCGTGAATGTCGAGGTTTATGGATGTGGCACGCTCCTGGAGTGGACCATGGACCGGACACAGAGGAGGCCGGGCGGCGGGAGGGGGGGCGGGGGCCGCGTCCTCCGGGCGGGAGGCCCCGGGCGAGTTGAAAGAGCGCGCGGTGAGGCGGGAGGGCCGTGCGGGCCGGGCCGCAGTGAGGGGACTGCGGGCGGCGGGCGGCGGGCGGCGGGCGGCGGGCGGCGGGCGGCGGGCGGCGGGCGGCGGGCGGCGGGCGGCGGGCGGCGGGCGGCGGGCGGCGGGCGGCGGGCGGCGGGCGGCGGGCGGCCAGTCCCGCCCCTCGGGCCCCGCGGGCGCGGCGGCTTCCGGCGGCCTCCGGAAGGAAGCCTCGCGGTCCGCGCTGACAGGGTCTGGGTGCAGGTTCGTGAGGAAGAAAAAGGAGCGGCTCCCCGGGCTGTTGTTGGGGGATAACGAGCCTCCCGCGGCCCAGGTTCTCCCTCGGGGGCTGCGGCGCCGTGTGTCCCGCTCCCCCGCGGGGCGGGGAGAAAAAGAGCCGATGTGACCCCGACGTGACTTGAACACGCAACCTTCTGATCTGGAGTCAGACGCGCTACCATTGCGCCACGAGGTCCTAGCGGGCGGGAGGCTCCGCATCGCTGAAGTCCTCACTGCGCCGGCCGGCGGGCGGGGAGCGGTCCCCGGGCTTCAGGCGCCGTCAGAGGGAGAAGCGCCTTCTCTGGTGCCCGCCGCTCACCGGAGCTTCTCCGGGGAATGTGTTTAATTCCGCTGCCGCTGTAAACGCCAGACTGTTTGCTATTGATTGTATAGTTTGAATATTAACCTCTGATCAGATTTGCAAATAACTTATCCCATTCCATAAGTTGATTTCCATTCTGACTGCTGCTTGGTTCTTTAAATCTTTGTTGCTGAGAGAATTACAGGTGCAGCCCCGCACCCGCACGGCCCTCCGCTGCCCCCGCCCAGGCCCGCGCCCTCCGGTCGGGTAGTCTGTCCGCTGGTGGGACCCGCACCCGGGCAGCTGCACCCCCACCCCCGCCCGGCCGCACCCGCGCCCCCGCCGGCCGCCGCCAGCGGAGCGGACCCCGGAGAGCGCCCCACCGCGTCCCGTGGGGTTTGGGGGGCGGCGCTCCGGGGGCATCGGAGCCAGAGGAGGCGCCGAAGCGGAGCCACCGCCTGGCGGCGACACCAGGGAGCAGCGGGGGGAGATGGGGGTCAAAGGAGGGGGAGATGGGGGTCAGCGGGGGGGGAGATGGGGGACAGCGGAGGGAGATGGGGGACAGCGGGGGGGAGATGGGGGACAGCGGAGGGGGAGATGGGGGACAGCGGAGGGGGAGATGGGGGACAGCGGGGGGGGAGATGGGGGATAGCGGGGGGAGATGGGGGACAGCGGGGGGGAGATGGGGGACAGCGGGAGGGAGATGGGGGACAGCAGAGGGGGAGATGGGGGACAGCAGAGGGGGAGATGGGGGACAGCGGGGGGCGGATATGGGGGTCAGCGGGGGGGGGAGATGGGGGACAGTGGAGGGAGATGGGGGACAGCGGGGGGAGATGGGGGACAGCGGGGGGAGATGGGGGACAGCGGGGGGAGATGGGGGACAGCGGGGGGAGATGGGGGACAGCGGAGGGAGATGGGGGACAGCGGGGGGAGATGGGGGACAGCGGAGGGAGATGGGGGACAGCGGGGGGAGATGGGGGACAGCGGGGGGAGATGGGGGACAGCGGGGGGAGATGGGGGACAGCGGGGGAAGATGGGGGACAGCGGAGGGAGATGGGGGACAGCGGGGGGAGATGGGGGACAGCGGGGGGAGATGGGGGACAGCGGGGGGCGGATATGGGGGTCAGCGGGGGGGGGGGAGATGGGGGACAGTGGAGGGAGATGGGGGACAGCGGGGGGAGATGGGGGTCAGCGGGGGGAGATGGGGGACAGCGGGGGGAGATGGGGGACAGCGGGGGGAGATGGGGGACAGCGGGGGAAGATGGGGGACAGCGGAGGGAGATGGGGGACAGCGGGGGGAGATGGGGGACAGCAGAGGGGGAGATGGGGGACAGCGGGGGGCGGATATGGGGGTCAGCGGGGGGGGGGAGATGGGGGACAGTGGAGGGAGATGGGGGACAGCGGGGGGAGATGGGGGTCAGCGGGGGGAGATGGGGGACAGCGGGGGGAGATGGGGGACAGCGGGGGGAGATGGGGGACAGCGGGGGGAGATGGGGAACAGCGGGGGGAGATGGGGGACAGCAGAGGGGGAGATGGGGGACAGCGGGGGGCGGATATGGGGGTCAGCGGGGGGGGGGGAGATGGGGGACAGTGGAGGGAGATGGGGGACAGCGGGGGGAGATGGGGGACAGTGGGGGGAGATGGGGGACAGCGGGGGGAGATGGGGGTCAGCGGGGGGAGATGGGGGACAGCGGGGGGAGATGGGGGTCAGCGGGGGGAGATGGGGGACAGCGGGGGGAGATGGGGGACAGCGGAGGGAGATGGGGGACAGCGGGGGGAGATGGGGGACAGCGGAGGGAGATGGGGGACAGCGGGGGGAGATGGGGGACAGCGGGGGGAGATGGGGGACAGCGAGGGGAGATGGGGAACAGCGGGGGGAGATGGGGAACAGCGGGGGGGGAGATGGGGGTCAGCGGGGGGAGATGGGGGGCAGCAGCCGGGGGAGATGGGGGACAGCGGGGGGGGGAGATGGGGGACAGTGGAGGGAGATGGGGGATAGCGGGGGGAGATGGGGGACAGTGGAGGGAGATGGGGGACAGCGGGGGGAGATGGGGGACAACGGGGGGGGAGATGGGGGACAGCGGGGGGAGATGGGGGACAGCGGAGGGAGATGGGGGACAGCAGAGGGGGAGATGGGGGACAGCGGGGGGGAGATGGGGGACAGCGGGGGGAGATGGGGGACAGCGGAGGGAGATGGGGGACAGCGGGGGGAGATGGGGGACAGCGGAGGGAGATGGGGGACAGCGGGGGGAGATGGGGGACAGCGGGGGGAGATGGGGGACAGCGAGGGGAGATGGGGAACAGCGGGGGGAGATGGGGAACAGCGGGGGGGGGAGATGGGGGTCAGCGGGGGGAGATGGGGGGCAGCAGCCGGGGGAGATGGGGGACAGCGGGGGGGGGGGAGATGGGGGTCAGCGGGGGGAGATGGGGGACAGCGGGGGGAGATGGGGGACAGCGGGGGGAGATGGGGGTCAGCGGGGGGAGATGGGGGGCAGCAGCCGGGGGAGATGGGGGACAGCGGGGGGGGAGATGGGGGTCAGCGGGGGGAGATGAGGGGCAGCAGCGGGGGGAGATGGGGGTCAGCGGGGGGAGATGAGGGACAGCGGGGGGGGGAGATGGGGGTCAGCGGGGGGAGATGGGGGACAGCGGGGGGAGATGGGGGACAGCGGGGAGAGATGAGGGGCAGCAGCGGGGGGAGATGGGGGTCAGCAGGGGGGAGAAGGGGGGCAGCGGGAGGGAGATGGGGCTTCAGCGGGAGGGAGATGGGGTGTCAGCGGGGGGAGATGGGTTGTCAGCGGGAGGGAGATGGGGTGTCAGCGAGGGGAGATGGGGAGTAGCGGGGGGGGGGGGGGGGGGGGAGATAGGGGCAGCGGGGAGAGAGGGGCGCCGCTCCGGCTGGAGGGGGTCCCTGAGTTTGGGACTTTCGTGAGGCACAATTGGCCGGTTCCTCCACCAACTCCTAACATGGGGGGGTCACCGCCGGGTGGGGGTGGGCGAGCTGGGGCGCCGAGCCCACGGCCCCCTGGCGGAGGACAGGGGCTTGGAAAAGGAGCTGGGAAAACAGCTTTATTATGTTTAACTGTAAACATTTTCCTTGCGGAAATGAAGAAAGTACCGAAGCCGGTTTTTTACTGGCTACGTATGTATCCCAAATATGGTTTTATTTTTCTATTTCGGTGGTTATAACTTGAAATCTGACATTGTGATTCCTCCAACTTTATTTTCATTCTCAGAATTGCTGCAGCTATTCGAGCTCTTTTTGGTTCCATATAAATTTTTGGAGAGTTTGTTCTAGGTCTGTGAAATATGCTGTTGGTACTTTAATGGTGAGTGCACTGACTCTGCAGGTTACCTTGGGTAATATGGACATTTTAATGGTGTTGATTCTACCAATCCATGAACATGGTATACTCTTCCACTTATTTATGTCTTCCTCTGTCTGTTTTTTCAATGTCCTGTAGTTTTCCAAGTACAGGTCTTTTACCTCCTTGGTTAAGTTTATTCCTAAATATCTTAATTTTTTTTTCTGTTGCAATAATAAATGGGATTGTTTAATTTATCTTTCTGAGGATTCATTATTGGTGTATAAAAAAGCCATTGATTTTGTATCTCCAAATATGTTTTTGAATCTTCAGTTGACAGAATATCCATTATCCTTTCAAACTGCAAATGCTTTGGGTCCAGCACAAAGATAAGAAAGAGAACATCAGCATTCATTCCCCTTCCAGTCACTTCAGATTCCTTATTGAGATGAGATTACATTGTACAGGATGCTAATTTTCTCACTTGTTATATTGGCCCCTGGAGTTCATGTTTTTCCCTAGCATCATGATAAGTGGTGCATGCCCACCTCAGGGGAATCTTAAGTTCCTGCCCTTTTTCTTTCTTCATGTTAATTTTTTTTTATTCTTTATTGTTGACAGTATTACATATGTCCTCCATTTTCCCTCATTGACCCCTGACCTCCTGCAGCGCCCCCCACCCCAGGTCTTCAGCACCCTATTGTCTCTGTCCAGGGGCCATGCATATGTGCACACAAGGTCTTTGGTTGATTAGCCCCCCCACCCCACCCAACCTCCCCCCACCTTCCCTCTGAGATACCGCACTCTGCTCCATGCTTCCATGTCTCTGGATCCACTCAATTCCTCAGTTTATTTTGTTATTTAGATTCTACATATGAGTGAGATCACGTGATACTTGTCTTTCTCTGACTGGCTTATTTCACTTAGCATGATGCTCTCCAGGTCCCTCCATGCTGTCTCAAGGGGTATGAGATCCTTCTTTTTTACTGCTGCATGGTATTCCCTGGTATAAATGTACCACAGCTGTTATGTCATCTGCTGATGGGCACTTGAGCTGTTTCCAGATCTTAGCTATTGTAAATTGTGCTGCTATGAACATAGGATAGGGGTGCATACATTTTTTCTGGTTGGTGTTTCCGGTTTCTTAGGATATATTCCTAGACACTGAGTCAAATGGCAATTCTATATACTACCCTGTTCCCCCGAAAATAAGACAGTGTCTTATATTAATTTTTGCTCCCAAAGATGCGCTAGGTCTTATTTTCAGGAGATGTCTTATTTTTTCATGAAGAAGAATATGGTACACATTTATTGTTAAATGAAAATAAAGGAAATTTATTAGCTGAATACGGTACGGTAGTACGGTGGTTGTCAACACAAACCAGGCGAACTGTGAATCCTACAGTATCAAGAATTTACTCATTTATTCAATGACAATCATGTCATCATCTTCTGGAACATCATCATAACAATCCAATTCCTGAATTTCCTGGTGAATTTCTTGTGACTCCATTTCTTTCAGAATCAGTGGACCGAATCTCTCATGTTTAGCAATAGCACTGTCTTTCAATGAGTACTTCTTGTCAAGGTAGCCTGCTCACAGTGAATTTGCAATGCAACTGTCAGTGATTTTCTCCCATGAATTCTTCACACAAGTCACAACTTCTTGCAGTTTAGGTTTCACAAAGTTTCCTCGCTGATTTCTCTCCATTCTGTTTTTAATGTAGTCATTAATTTCCATTAGCAAATTGTCTTTGAATGGCTTGTTTATTGCAATATCAAGAGTCTGGAGGAGGATCCAAGATGGCTGCTCGGGTATACACCTAGCCGCAGCAGCTCACAACAATTTCAAGTGAATACAACTAAAATGTAGAGTGGACATTGCCCAGAGCTACAGGTAGTCGACTGACTGAAAACTCTACAATAGGAAGGAGGGAGAAAACCAGAAGGAAAATCAGAGGAGCTGAAAAAAAGCCTAAGGTACGGAGACATGCGGCGCGCTCGCACACACGCGCACGCGGAGAGGTCGCAGCCGGAGAGGAGAGGGCTGGGTGCTGCCCGGCGTTCCCTAGCAGGAAGGAAATAGAACCCCCAGCCTGGGCTGAACCCCCAAACCGGCAGCACTGAGCCCCAAGTTATGGGCCAGACCCTGGGGACCCAGGCTCCGGCAGGGGGAGACAATCCCGGGGGACGGCGAAAGGCGGGGCCCCCGGAGTCGCGCGCACATGGCGCGCATAGAACCGAATGTTGACTCTGATGCTGGATTACCCTAGCCGGAAGAAACAAAGCCTCCGGTGGCGGCTCTGAGCCTCAGTCCAGACCGCCCCGAACTCCAGGTCTGGGCCAGTCCCTGGGGACCCAGGCTCGGGCAGGGGGAGACGGAGCTGTGAGGTGGAGTCCTGGGAGCGAGGCGAAAGGCCGAGCCCCCGGAGTCGCGCACACTGTGCGCAGAGGACAGTCTGTTGACTCTGATCCTGGACTCCCCTAGTGGGAGGGAGAAAGAAAGCTCCAGACTGGAGGAACGCCACGAGGAACAGGAGCCCCTGCCGGACACCGGCCAGCCGGGCGCCAGCAAGGAGCCGGGCGACGGGGCCCCCGGGGGGGGGGTGCCCCTGAGCCTTCGACTGCTGAGCGCTGGCAACGGAGCCAAGGACGGGGGCTGCTTCCTGGGCGGCGCCGACCCCGGTAACAGGCTGGAGCAGCGCGGGAGCCCGCGGAGAACAAAGGGGTGCCACAGGCCAACCTGCTGAGCTCCCAGGACAAGGAGGAAGAAACCAAAGAAGTTCTCAATGTGAAGAAATCAAGTGAGAGCAAATGATAGTAAAATTACTTAAGAAAGAATACAAAGAAGATCTTGAAAAATCAAAGACTAAGTCAGAACTCAACGCACCAGCCAACATTGCAACATAAATGCGTTTTTGTTTTTTTTTAAAAAAGAAAAAAAAAAGAGAAAAAAGGGACAGAATGTTGGAACAGTGGCGACCAGGCCTAGAGTGGCCAGGCACAAGGCAGTGGCAGCTGGGCCCGGAGCAGCAGTGGCCAGGCCCCAGAGCAGCAGCAGCCAGAACAAGAGCATCAACGGCCAGCACTGGAGCAGCCAGACCTGGGGCAGTGGCAGCCAGGCCTGAGGCGGAGGCAGCCAAGCCCAGGGTGGCCAGTCCAGGAACACCCAGACACGGAGTGGCTGGGCCCGGAGAAGCCGGGCCCAGAGCAGCCGGGTTGGGAGCAGCCAGGCCCAGAACAGCAGTAGCCAAGCACGGAGCATCCAGGCTGGGAGCGGCCAGGCCCGGAGCAGCCGGGTCTGGTGCGGCCAGGCCCGGAGCAGTGGCTGCCAGGCTGGGAGCGGCCAGGCCCGGAGCAGCAGCTGCCAGGCTGGGAGCGGCCAGGCCCGGAGCAGCCGGGTCTGGTGCGGCCAGGCCCGGAGCAGTGGCTGCCAGGCTGGGAGTGGCCAGGCCTGGAGAAGCGGCTGCCAGGCTGGGAGCGGCCAGGCCCGGAGCAGCCGGGTCTGGTGTGGCCAGGCCTGGAGCAGCGGCTGCCAGGCTAGGAGCGGCCAGGCCCGGAGCAGCAGCTGCCAGGCTGGGAGCGGCCAGGCCCGGAGCAGCCGGGTCTGGTGCGGCCAGGCCCGGAGCAGCAGCTGCCAGGCTGGGAGCGGCCAGGCCCAGAGCAGCCGGGTCTGGTGCGGCCAGGCCCGGAGCAGCGGCTGCCAGGCTGGGAGCGGCCAGGCCCGGAGCAGCCGGGTCTGGTGCGGCCAGGCCAGGAGCAGCGGCTGCCAGGCTGGGAGCGGCCAGGCCCGGAGCAGCAGCTGCCAGGCTGGGAGCGGCCAGGCCCAGAGCAGCAGCTGCCGGGCTGGGAGCGGCCAGGCCCGGAGCAGCCAGGCTGGGAGCGGCCAGGCCCGGAGCAGCAGCTGCCAGGCTGGGAGCGGCCAGGCCCGGAGCAGCCGGGTCTGGTGCGGCCAGGCCCAGAGCAGCGGCTGACAGGCTGGGAGCGGCCAGGCCCAGAGCGGCCGGGACCGGAGCAACCGGGCCCAGAGCAGCCGGGTCGGGTGCGGCCAGGCCTGTAGCAGCAACAGCCAAGTCCAGAGCAACTAGGTCGGGAGCGGCAGTGACCAGACCCGGAGCAGCTGGTTGTGGAACGAACCAGAGCAACAGAGGCCAGGCCCGGAGCAGCCAGGCCCGAAACAGCTCGCTCCTCGCCTGTACCTGCCCACGGCTGCCTCTCAGACATGGCTGGAAACTTTTGCGGGAACTTGAGGGTCTGCTGAATCAAGTGATGAAGGCTTAGATCTGGATGTGTTGAGTTAGTATAGTGCTGGGGTGTTGATCTGTGAGTGCCTTGGGTGGGGCCTGGATGAGGCTGGTTGACCTATTTGAAAATGTCTTTTGTGTGAAGTGTATCATTGGGCATGTGGAGGTATTATTGATATGAGAAAATGCTAAGTAACAGATTTACTATCTGAAAAGGGATTTACTATCGGGGAAAGGGAGGGAGGAAGAGACTGAACATAAACTGTGCACCTATGGATGAGGACAATGGGGGATGGGGAGGGGACAGAGGGTGGGGTGGGAACCTGGTGGAGGGGGGAAGAAATGAGGAACCTTTGTAATAATATGAACAATAAAGATTGATTTAAAAAAAAAAAAAGAGTCTGGAGATAAGCCGTCATTCCTGCGGGAATCATTATCTGATTACGGTAAATTAATTTTCATTCTGAGACAGAGCCTGGGGGGGGGGACTTATTTTCGGGGGGATGCCTTATATTTCATTCAGAAGGAAACCTGTAAGTAGGTCCTATTTTCGGAGGATGTTTTATTTTCGGGGAAACACGGTAGTATAATTGTTTGAGGAAGCTCCATGCTGTTCTCCACAGCGGCTGCACCAGCCTGCATTCCCACCAGCAGTGCACGAGGGCTCCCTTTCTCCACATCCTCCCCAGCACTTGTCATTGTTGACAGTAGCCATTCTGTTAAGTTCCTGCTTTTGAACAGCATTTTTTCATTTTTATTAAATAAAGGATAAAACTATTGTCAACCAAGAGTCCTTGGTGCCAGTCCAGCAGGAATCTCCAGTTTGGGGTGCTGCGAAGAGGGAACTTTATTCAGTGCAGGCAGCCCGTTGTCACATGGCTACTGCTGTTCCGATGACAACAGCAGGGCTGCAGCCGTCAGGTGCTCCCTGAGCTGACCCAATAGAGCAAAGTCCCCACTTCTGGTCCTTGATGGTCCTCCTTGTGTCTACCAGGACTCCAGTTCTCACATTTGATTGGTCCAAAAAGCATTGTCCTGATTGGTCAGAATGGAACTGCTTTGACGGCTTGGTGAATATGCTAATGGATCCAATTGGATGAGGAAATCTCAGTCCCACGTGGGCTCAGGAGGCGGGGCCAGCAGCAGGCAGTCCAGGGCAGGCTTCTACCTAAGCGCCTGGAGAGAGGCGGGCTTCCGGAGCAGCTGGGAGTCTCTGTTTATTAATTTGGGCCCAGTTAGTTTCCAGGAGCCTGGTCATCACTATTAAAATAACTATGCGCTTAAGTAGAAAGGCAATTACATAGATAAAGCACTATCCTGGTCTGTTTATCTTTTTAAACATTTTTATTTATTTCAGAGAGGAAGGGAGAGGGAGAGAGACAGAAACATCAGTGATGAGAGATGCAACCCAATGGGGATGGAGCCCTCAGTTTATTTAAGAACATGAAGCATCAATCTCAATTCAACAAAGAACACACCCACAGAGCCTGGTGTTCTGAAGAGAAGGAAAGGTCTGGAACGGGCTCCAGTCCCTGTAGAAGGAGGAGCTGTGTCTGCTGCACAAAGGAGAGAAGCTGTGGGGTGCAGGGCTCTCGCCACACTGGTTACTGTGAGGAGGCCCCGAGCTTCCACAGCTCTTCCTGTCAGACACGAAAGAAGTCATGGCCACTTTCATGTTTGTGGCGTGCAGGAAGCAGCCAATCAATGATTCTCTCTCATCATCGATGCTTCCATCTCTCCCTCTCCCGACTGCTGGTTTAGGCCCGATCCTTTTCTCTCTTTGAAATCAATAAAAAAAACTTTGAGGAGAAAGTATTTTTTAAAAGAGATGCTTGATATGATTTTAATCTTATCTTTTTTCTTGTCTTTCTTCTTTTTAATTGCTTTTAGAGAGGAAGGAAGAGGGAGAGAGAGATAGAAACATCAAAGATGAGATTCATTGATCAGCTGCCTCCTGCATGCTCCCTACTGAGGACCAAGCTCTTGACCAGAATCGAACCTAGGACCATTCAGTCTAAAGGCTGACACTCTATCCACTGAATCAAAACAGGTAGGGCATCAATCTTTTTACCTTTTTGAAACTTGTATTGTTTTCCAATATATAGTCTATCTTTGAGAATGTTACATGTGCATTTGAGAAGAATGCAGTCTGGTGCTATATATATTCTAATGTATCATTTAAAATGAATGTCTCCTTGTTCGCTCTGTCTGGGGAATCTGTCCATTGGTGTAAGTGAGGTGTTAAAGTCTCTTACTATTATTGTGTAGCTGTCAGATTCTTCCTTAAGGTTGTTAAATGCCTAGGGACCCTACCCATGCATGAATTTTGCACACTGGGCCTCTAGTATGAATATAAGATCTTTGTTTAATTTCTTCCTGTGCCCCACCCCTCTTCCCTCAGAGAATCGTATGTGTTCTATTTCCATGCCTCTGATTCTATTTTATTCATCAGTTTATTCTGTTCATCAGATTTCTTATTCATTTATTTTGATTTTTAGATTCAATTGTTGATAGGTATGTATTTGTTGCCATTTTGTTGATCATATTTTTTATCTTTATCTTTTTCTTCTTCTTCCTCTTCTTAAAGAATACCCTTCAACATTTCATACTGATGTTGTGGTGATGAACTCCTTTAGCATTGTCTTATCTGGGAAGCTCTTTATCTGACCTTCAATTCTAAATTATAGCTTTGCTGAATAGAGTAATCTTGGTTGTAGGTCCTTGCTTTTCCTCACTTTGAATATTTCTTGCTAATTCCTTCTGTCCTTCAAAGTTTCTTTTTAAAAAAATATATTTTATTGATTTTTTACAGAGAGAAAGAGAGAGGGATAGAAAGTTAGAAACATCGATGAGAGAAACATCGATCAGCTGCCTCTTGCACACCCCCCACTGGGGTTGTGCCCACAACCAAGGTACATGCCCTTGACCGGAATCAAACCCAGGACCCTTCAGTCCGCAGGCTGATGCTCTATCCACTGAGCCAAACCGGTTTCGGTTTCGGCCCTTCAAAGTTTCTGTTGCGAAATCAGTTGACAATCATATGACAATCATAACCTTGTAGGTAACTAACTGCTTTTCTCTTGCTACTTTTCTCTTGCTACTTTGTCTTTAACCCTTGGGATTTTAAAAATTATGTGTCTTAGTGTGGGCCTCTTTGGCTTCCTCTTGTTTTGGACTCTCTGTGCTTCCTGGACATGTAAATCTATTTTTTTCACCAGGTAGGGGAAGTTTTCTGTCATTATTTCTTCAAATGGATTTTTAATATTCTGTTCTCTCTCTTCTTCTGGCACCCCCATAATGCAAATGTTAGTACACATGAAGTTGTCCCAGCAGCTCCTTACACTATCTCCATATTTTTGGATTTTTTTTCCTTCTGATTGGGTGTGTTTTACTTTCTCATATTCCAAATCATTGATTTGATTCTTGGAATCCTCAACTCTACTCTTGAATTCCTGTATATTATTCTTTATTTCAGTCACTGTATGCTTAGTTTCTGACTGGTCCTTTTCTGTTTTTTTATTTTTTATTTTTGGCATTCTCACTAAGATCCTTGAAAGTCTCACGAAGTCTCTTGGAGGTCTCAAGAAGATTCTTGAGTAACCTTATGATTATTGTTTTGAACTCTATATTTGCTTTCTTCCATTTATTTCATTTGTGACATGTTTCATTGTCTCTGCATTTTGGCTGCTTCCCTGTGTTTGTTTCTATGTATTAGGTAGAGCTGCTGTGTCTCCTAGAATTGGTAGGGGACCTTGAACAGTAGGTGTTCTTTAGGGTTCAATGGCTTAGCCTCCCCCATCCCCTGAGCTGGACATTCTAGGTATACCCCTTTGTGGGCTGTGTGCACAGTCTTATTGTATTGAGCCTTGATATCTGTTTGTATCACTGGGAGGAATTGACTGCCAGGCCAGTTGGCTATGAGGACCAGCTGCGACTACAGTGGAAGAGATGCTGTGCAGGAGACACCCCAATGGAGCAGGACTTGCTTCAGTGGGGCTTGGTGCTCACCGAGTTTGCCCTGGAGTGTGTCACTTGTGGATGTGTAGAGTTGTAATCTTGTGTGTTCTGACACTGATCAGTGGATGCACTGGCTCTTGGGTCTCCTGGGAGGTGGAAAGTCAGTCACTGCCTGGGCCACCTGGCAGAAGCTACGGAAAGATCTTCCGATTCTTCTTATTTCTATTGGGTTTGGAGGTGCCCAGGTGAGGCCCAGCTGTGAAGTAAGGCAGGCTGGGGCTAGTGCCAGGTCGTGGGCCTTTTACTGATGAGTTTGGGGCACCCTGACCAAGCTGTTGCTTGTTTGAGAGATTTTAGCAAAGTCTGAAGCCTGAGCAAGGACAAGCCATTCATATGCAAAAGCCACTGCACGCAGGTTGTGTGGGGCTGCAAACTGGTTGGAGTGGGGTCTCAGGGAATCACCAGAGTGGAGCAAACAGAAATGACTGCCAGTCAGCCCTGAGACCAGGAAGTCTCAGCACAGGCACAATGACCCCTGCAAGCACCTCCATCTGGGAGAAAGCCACCCCAAGTTCCTGCCTCGATGCCAGACAATCCAGTTCCTCCTCCTATGTGTCTGGGTCCCCCAGAGCTGCCACCTGGAGGTTGGCACTGGAGCTCAGATGGAGTGAGTCCAAGTAAGCTCATGTGCTGGCCCTTTAAGAGAAGCAGCTGCGTCTCCAGCAGCCTCCATGTCACTCAGCTACAATCCCCACTGGTTTTACAGCCTATAGTTTTGGGGACTTCTCTTCCCAGCTCTCGGACCCTGGGCTGGGGTGTGGTGTGGGGCTGGGACCCCATGCTCCTTCCTCATGGAGGCCTCGCTGAGACGATCTCCCTCCCGATTGATAAAACGGCACACGTGGGTGCTGGACCGCCCTGTTCCAGCCTCCGTCCCTCCTCCTGTCTCGGTGTACTTCCTTCTTTACTTCTCTAGTTGTAAGACTTCCACTCAGCCCACTTTCAGAGGTTCTGTATTTAATTTAATTTAATTTTATTTTATTTTACTTTATTGATTGATTGATTGATTGATTTTAGGTTCTGTATTTTAGTTGTAATGTTGGTGTAGTTATGGGAGGCGGTGAGACAGGCATTTACCTACGCCACCAGCTTGGTTCTCTCTTCATTGTTGCTCTACCCTGTGTCTTCCATTTTAGTTTGGTGGTTTTGTATAATTTCCCCCCACTTTCCTTTGTTAAATGTTTTATGTCTCTGCTCTACGTTTCTGTCCCGTGGTTATCCTGAGGTTTTCATAGACAATAGCATGTCGTCTCCTTTTGCCTGTACAACCTCAGGCCTTTTCCTTCCCTCCTTCTCGTTGTCACAGACCATCCTTTATGCTGGGCGTTCGTCACTGAATGAAGTGGCTGTAGCTATGTTCATGCTCTCCCCCCTTTCCCCTTTATGCTGTGATTGTGTTTGACACCCTGGTCTGTAACAGAGTTCCACTTTTTGGATTCTGTCATCCTGCTCAGTGTTGTGTACTTTTGCCTTCTTCTTTCTGGCAGTAAAGCTCCTGCCAACATTTTACGTCCAGAAGGTTTTTTGTGAACTCCTCAACTTTTGTTTGTCTGGGAAAGCCTTTATTTCTCCTCCGTAACTGGAGTAGAACCGTGTTAGAGAGATTTTTCTTGGCTGGCAGCTTTCATCTTTCACTATTTTGAACATGGCATCCCACCCTGCCCTAGTCTGTAGTTTCTGCTGAGAGATCTGATGACAGCCGGATAGGGGTTTCCTTTCTCTGCGACTCTTTTCTCCCCCTTGGCTGACTTTGGAATTCTCTCTTTACTATAAACATTGTCGCTGTTTTAATATGTCCGGGAGAAGGTCTTTTTTGTTGAGACAACCAGGTGTTCTATTAGCTTCTTGTACTTTTATGCCCTGCCCCTGCCCCAGTTTTGAGAAGTTCTTTCTATTATTTCTCCAAGCAGTTTCTGACCCCTTCTCCCTCTCTTCTTCTGATTCCCATGACCCTCTGACGCCCTTTCGAACAGAGTCAGCTAGCTCTCATAGAGTTCCCTCATTAAAAAGCCCTAGTTCTCTCTTCCACAGGACATTTCTATTTCTATCTTCAAGCTTGCTTCTCTCTCCCCATGGTCTGCTCTGTTTCCATGGCTTTCTAATGAATTTTTCATCTTATTTATTGAGTTCATCAGCTCCAGAACTTGTTTATTTCTCGGAGTTTAAATCACTTTGGTAACGTACTACTTCTGCTCATTAATTTTATTCCTGAACTCACTGAACTGCCTTTCTCATTTCCTGTACTTTATTGCGTCATTCTAGGAGAGAGAGCTACATTTAATTCCCTGTCATTTACATCGCAGCTTCTGCGCTGCGGTTTGGTTTCCGGAGAATTGCACGGCCTTTCTGTGAAGCAGTGTTCCTGCGATCACTCGTGGTTCTTCTCCATGGGTTGTTGTTCTGCCCATTTGAGGCGGCAGACACTTGTTACTTAGGCGCATTTTGTTGCGTTTAACAATTCAGCAAGCTGGTAGGAAGAGGCCTTTCTTTTGCCTTCGCCAGGTGGCGCTGCAGCACCGATCTTTTCTTGTTCTGCCTGCTCTTCCTTACATTGGAGAGCTAGTGCTCCCACCCTCCTGGCCGGGCAGAGGCTCCCAGGCGCCCTCTGTCACGCATTTCCTGCACTCGCAGGTGTCACCACGGGCGCCAGGACAGCCTGTGTCCTGCTGCTCCTGGGGCGTCGAGATCTCTGCACCAAGGGTGGGGGCAGGAGTATCTTGCTGCTCTGCTGCCCAGGGCCCTGCAGCTGGGACGCCTGAGTCACTTGCGCTGCCCACACTTCTGCCACCGAGCATGGCACAGCCGGGCAGTGGTGGGCACAGTGGCTGCCGCCTTCTTTCTCCATCGTTGGGCTGGGAGGGGTGGGGCAGAGTCCTGGGCCTCACCTGCCATGCCCACTGTCTGGCTGGGCCACGGGCTCAGCTGCCATGGCAGGGCCGTGGGGCTGTGGCACCATCCCTGCCGTTTCCTAGTCCCCCCTCCACCTCGGTGCAGGTGAGTGGGTCTCCCAGCTTCCTGTGCGTTGAGCAGAGGGGTCTCCGTGGAGTGATGGGGGCGGGGAGAGGGGAGGACAAGCACCTCACTGCCCTGTGATGCCGCTGACGCGAACTGCACTGTGAGTGTGCGAAACGCCGAAGAACAGGACACTGAAAATAGGCAAACAGCAAATGGTATGCTACGTGTACTTTACCACAACAAACTTGTTAACTGAAAGAATGTGAAGGGTGCTGGGTGAACTAAAACACAGTCCATCCCTGGGTCCCGGGTAAAGCACGCGGGCTTGAGGCCACTCACGGGCAGAGTGAACCGGAGCGGCCCAGGCCCAGGCAGAGGCGGGCTGGCCGCCCGCTCCCTCTCCTGAGGGCATTAGGAGAGACTCTGTGGGCCCAGCAGGGGGTGGTCACATACACAGTAAAGCTACCGTAGTACTTCCATTCAGGGTCGGAGAGGGGCTGGGTGACTGGCGGAGCTCCCTGGTGAGGAGGAGGGGGAGCAGGTCTGTGGGCCTCTCTCCACACCAGGAGCGAGTGTGGCCCCTGTGACCTGCGGAGCCTCAGTGGAGGCCAAGGGGCCCAGGGCCCTGCCTGCAGCAGCGACACCTGGACTCGGACCCCAGATCTTGAGTTGAAATTGGAATAATTTGCCATTGTAAGGAGAAATAGAAACAGGCGCTCTTTGTTGTCTTTTGCTATTTTTTGCCTCTTCTCATTATTGTTCTCATCACCCCTTTGCGATGGAACGCTCCGGTTTTGTGCATTTGGGTAAAGCGAGGCGTGCAGGTCACTAGTGAGTAGACAGGGTGGGGGCGGAGCCCCGCCAGCCCCCTCGCAGCTCCATTGAGTCCTCAGCCTCTCACCAGGACCGGTGCGCTGAGGGCCCTGAGCTCTGACCGGCTGCAGGAGGGAGCACACCCAGGGGCAGGCGCTGGGCGGGAGGGGTTAGGAAGAGCCTGGGCGGCCTCGCGGTTAGGGGTGACTGGTGGAGGGCTCAGGGAGCCAGGAATTCGGCCTGGATGGAATGCTGTCAGAAAGCAGGGACAGGCTCAGTGGATAGAGCGTCGGCCTGCGGACTGAGAGGTCCCAGGTTCGATTCCGGTCAAGGGCATGTACCTTGGTTGCGGGCACATCCCCAGAGGGGGGTGTGCAAGAGGCAGCTGATCAATGATTCTCTCTCATCGATGTTTCTAACTCTCTATCCCTCTCTCTTCCTCTCTGTAAAAAATCAATAAAATATATTTTTTTAAAAAGAAAAGAAAGCAGGGACAGGGCCGTGGTTGGCACTCCATGCTGCTCTTGGGTAAACTATTGTATAAGAGCCTGGCTTTGTTTTATTCATCCTGGTCTCAGGGCGACCTCCGAGGCTGATGGTCTGTGAGAGTTTCCTGTCCAGCGGAACGCAGAGGCCTGGCCGCGAGCCCGCAGGCCCCTGTCCTGTGCGGCCTCAGGACGCAGAGCTGGGCAGATGTCAGCAGCTGCTCTCCGGCCCTCCTGCGGCCAGCACAGACCTCAGGCCTCAGGCCTGACTCACGAGGTCCGGGTTTTGTCCTGCTCGCCATCTTGCTACGGTCAGAGCACATGTTTAGATGCACTCTGTAGTCCGCCCATCATTGCGGGATGAGTTGCTGAACCGCCGGGCGTGACAGTGGCTGTGCAGCAGCGTTGACACTCCAGACAGGACGTGGAAACCAACGGAAACAGACAGGTGTCACAAACAAAGGGCGCTGGGAGCTTAGAGCCAGGGGCCGGAGCCTGGTCGGCTGTTTTTGGAGAGCTGGTCCGTGTCCTTCCAGCCTAGTCACACTGCTCCCTTCGCCTGGGGTCCCCATGAGGCCTCACACGGAACGTGTGCCACAGCATGAACTCCCCTCGACTGGCTAAGGCAAATCAAAGGCCACACACTGCTCACGATGGCTTCGTTAACAGTGTTTAGTTTGCTGGGCCTTGGGAACCGGAGCGCCTTTATTCATGTCTTAGGAAAGTTAGAGACAGCTTTGAGCCACCTTTTCTAATTGTTTTATCCACTTGTGGGAATTGTTTTTTGAGGGTTATGCAAAGAAAGGGAATAAATTATTCTCTCTAAAATTTGTAAGAATAATTAGTGTTTCATTTGTTTTAGAAGCTTCTGGATATCTTCTTATTGATATACTAGTGGTCCAGCACACATATTCATGCACAGTGAAAGGAAATTAATTAGAAGAAATATTTTAATATCACTATTCGCCCTTTCTCTATAATAGAAGTGTCAAGCAAATTCATGATCAGCAATGACAGATGGAAACACACACGTGCAATTGGCACCAGCAAGAGCTATATATGTATCACACATGCACAAGTCAACTTAGCCATATATATATATATATATATATATATATATATATGTATCAAACTTGCTTAATTAGACCTGCTTTCTGATGCAGCTAAACTTTTCCCAGCCCAATGAAGCACCCCAACTTTTCTTTCAGGTAATTGTCAGCAACACAGCAGTAAATATCAACATGAAGCAGATTATTATTGTAGATCACGCAGGGAGAACAAAGGGTAAAATATGTAACTGCAGCAGTGCTTGACTATATTCTGTGCAGTGAGATAACCCAAAGTCATTTTCAAGTTCCACCATTTCTTACTTCTTTTCAGTCAGATCAAGTTTCTAAACTTTCTAAATCTCTGTTTTCTGGCTAATGAAAAGAAAATAGTATTCCCTCCACTCTCCTATCTCCCTACTCCAGAACTTCTATGAGGATCAAATGAGATGAGGCACGGGAAAACGCTTCACAGACATTTGGTTAAACTGTGAAGTGTTTGCACCTGGCTGTAAAGCAGGTCGTGTTCCTGGGCTGAAGAATCTGCAAGGAGGCTAGCTGCTAGGGAGAGGAAGCCGGGTGTTCTTATGGACATCAGTACCGGAGCCATTTCCGGCTGGCCATGGAGTCTCGGCAGTGTTAGCTGCAATCTGGTGGGCGTTGCTCCAGAGTGGTGGTGAGGCCTGTGTCCCACTTGGGGGAAGCAGAGGGTTGCTTTGTCCGCCAGGTCCACGCTGCCGTTTCTCTGTAAATGGCAAGTGTGCCTCAGAGCAGCTCCTGCGCTGAGTCTCTGCCCCATGGTGGTCAGTGCGTGTCATAACGACTGGTCAGATAGTGGGAAGGACACTTAGCATATTAACCTTTTATATAGATAGACTAGAGATCTGATGCATGAATTTGCACACAGGTGGGTTCCCTCGGCCTGGCCGGCAATCAAGGCCAATCAGAGCCATCTATTCCAGTTCCAACCGGGCCAGTGGGGGCTGGCCGGCCAGGGAGGGACGGCGGGAGGGCTCCAGGGCGTGTCCGGCCCTCTCAGCCAGACCCCAGCAGAAAGCTAACCTACCAGAGTGTCTGCCCCCTGTTGGTCAGTGCACATCATAGCGACTGGTTGAGCAGTAGATTGAACAGTCAACCAATCGGTCGGACACTTAACATATTATCCTTTTATTATATAGGATGACTAACTGGGGAGATGGTAATTTTAAATATCTGGATATCTTTAACAACTATTCAAAACACACAGGATTGGCATGGCTCAGTGGTTGAGCATCCACCTATGAACCAGGAGGTCAAGGTTTGATTCCCAGTCAGAGCACAGGCCTGGGTTGCGGGCTCCATCCACAGTGTGGGGACGTGCAGGAGGCAGGCGATCAATGATTCTCTCGTCACTGATGTTTCTATGTCTCGCTCTCTCCCTTCCTCTCTGAAATATATATATATATATATATATATATATATATATATATATATATATATATATATATATATATATATATATATTAAGTGATTATAGCCCTGTTGTGGGGGCGTGGCATCTCCTGGTGGTTTGGGTTTGCATTTCCTGGATGACTAAGTATGTTTAGCATCTCCCCCAGACCCACTGGCCATTTCTACACCTGCCTCTGTCTTACCAACACCCCGTGTGGCAGTGGGCAAGTCTGTCTCCTCCTCCCAGCCTGTTTCCTCGTCTTCCCCCAGAGATGTGAGCCAGGTCAATGGCCTTCAGGTGGCTGGTCCACATGGCCCCTGAAAGGATTTGGGGCTGAACCGGTTTGGCTGATTGGATAGAGTGTCGGCCTGCAGACTGAAAGGTCCCAGGTTCAATTCCGGTCAAGGGCACATACCTTGGTTGTGGGCATATCCCCAGTGGGGGGTGTGCAAGAGACAACTGATCGATGTTTCTCTCTTACAGATGTTTCTAACTCTCTATCACTCTCTCTTCCTCTCTGTAAAAAATCAATAATATATATATATATATATATATATATATATATATATTTTTTTTTTTTTTTTTTTATTATTATTTTTTTTTTTTTAAAGGATTCGGGGACATCACGCCCCCTTTGGCACATTTCAGATTGGTGGAATGTAACAAACAAAATATTATAGACTGACAAAGTGGAATGAGAAGCACGGCCCATGGAACGGCCTGGCCAGAGCCCGAAGGAGGGGGTGGGTGCCGGACTCGGATGCTGAGGACCAGCTGAGGGAGATCCGTGCACAGCCCCGGGCGCGACAGCAGTGCAGAGCCGGCCGAGGAGGCAGGAGCTGGCTGCTGTCACAAATGGTTTCGGTGTTGATGCCAAGCTTCTGGCCGTGCTCTGCTGCTGAGGGAGCATGGTTCACTGCGGCCTGTGGCTCGTCTCACACGGTCGGCATAGCAGGAAGTCAGGCACATGGGGACACTGCTCAGCCCTGTCCTGGCATCGCCCGAACCAACCTGATTTGACCTCAAATGTCCCCATGGGAAATTTTATCTCTGATCTAGAAAATTCTGCTTGTAAAAACCATGACCATAGTAAGAATCAGAGCAGTAAATAAATCTAATCGTTGCTTGGAATGAAGACAAGGATGTGACATTGCGGGGACTAGGGTCCAAGGAGAAGTGGGTGCAGCAGAGATCTGCCGGCGGAGTCACAGCTGGGGGAGCGGGGGGAGGGGGGCTGTGCCTGCTGGGGGAGCAGGAGACGTTGCCTCCGGTCCTGTGGGCTGAACGCTGCAGGCTCTCGCTGCCGTCCCTGTCTCACAGTAACAGCCCTGTGATGTGCAGAGCGTCTGTGCTCGCCCAGGTGGCTTTGGATCAGAGGTGCGGCCCTGGGACTTCCTGCGGCAGGTGAGCCCCAGGAGGCACGGGCAGGTCTCCTCGCCCTCCGCTCCCTCTTCCAGCAAAGCCTCCCACCGGGCGCCCCTGCCGGGGTGTGGGTGAGCCTGTTTCCTGTGCCTGGACGTGCGGGGGAGGCGGGCTGAGTCACACAGGCTGGCGGAGGAGCCACAGACAGACACTCAGAGTCGGCCAGGACCCGGACAGAGCTTCTTAGGAAACTGACCATCAGCTGAGAGAAGCTGACCATTGAGACTGGTCTCAGGAGCCGTTCCTACCTGAGCAGGGAGGGGAGTGCTGGGAGGAGGGGTCCAGGCCATGGCGCACACTCCTGGCCCCACAGAGGAGCGGGCGGCCCAGGCCTCCCTCCTTCCCCGCCCGCTGTCCGAGGAGGCGCTCTGCAAACGGCGTCCACCCAGCGCCAGGAGGGCCGGGCCCCGGTGCCCAGCGCGCGCCCAGGCCCAGGCCCAGGAGCAGGGAGGCTCCGTCCCTGTGGGAGCCAGGCCCTGCTCCTGCTGGGGAGCCTGGCCAGGCCAGCAGGACACGGGGCCCTCTCACCGAGCCAGGTCGCGGCCCCAGGCCCGGGTCTTGCATGAATGGCCTCACGGAGCAGCGGGGACCACCGTGAAGGGGGACGTCTGGTGAAGGGGGACCTCTGGTGAGGGGGGACCTTTGGTGAGGGGGGACCACCAGTGAAGGGGGACCTCCAGTGAGGGGGGACCTCCGGTGAAGGGGGACCTTCAGTGAGGGGGGACCACTGGTGAAGGGGGACCTTCGGTGAGGGGGACCTTCGGTGAAGGGGGACCACTGGTGAAGGGGGACCACCAGTGAGGGGGGACCTTCAGTGAAGGGGGACCTCCGGTGAGGGGGACCTTCGGTGAGGGGGGACCTTCGGTGAGGGGGACCTTCGGTGAGGGGGGACCTCCGGTGAGGGGGACCTTCGGTGAGGGGGGACCTTCGGTGAAGGGGGACCTTCGGTGAGGGGGATCTTTGGTGAGGGGGGACCTTTGGTGAGGGGGGACCTTCGGTGAAGGGGGACCTCCGGTGAAAGGGGACCTTCTGTGAGGGGGGACCTCCGGTGAGGGGGGACCTTCGGTGAAGGGGGACCTTCGGTGAGGGGGGACCTCCGGTGAGGGGGGACCTTCGGTGAAGGGGGACCTCCGGTGAGGGGGGACCTTCGGTGAAGGGGGACCTTCGGTGAGGGGGACCTTCGGTGAGGGGGGACCTTCGGTGAGGGGGGACCTTCGGTGAAAGGGGACCTCCGGTGAGGGGGGACCTTCGGTGAAGGGGGACCTTCGGTGAGGGGGGACCTTCGGTGAGGGGGATCTTCGGTGAGGGGGGACCTTCGGTGAAGGGGGACCTTCGGTGAAAGGGGACCTCCGGTGAGGGGGGACCTTCGGTGAAGGGGAACCTTCGGTGAGGGGGATCTTCGGTGAGGGGGGACCTTCGGTGAGGGGGACCTCCGGTGAGGGGGGACCTCCGGTGAGGGTGGACTTCCGGTGAGGGGGGACCTTCGGTGAAGGGGGACCACAGCGGGTGTCACGCGTCCCAGGGCCCGCGCTTCGGGAGTGAGGCCTGTGTCCGCAGCTCACTGGGTGCCGTCCGCTCCCACACCCATGGTCTGGGGATGACATCATTCTGACTCCCTGAACGTGCATTTTTGGTTGATTACTTGTTCCCTTTAGTCTCTGCACAAGCCTCATCACTTTTAATTTCCTTTTAAAAATGTATCTCAGTATCTCTGTGTGTTTTCCACTTCGTTTTTGTTCATTTTCAAAATGTACACTATTTCTGGACTTAAAAGTTTTTCCCTAAATGTTGGGGACAAATGGTACATTTTCTAAAAATCCTGACTGGTGTTTTTTTGACATGATTTGAAATGTCAGTAAGTAAGCAGAGTGCTCACACTTTGTGCATAGAGTTAAGCCTGCTCTGTGTCAGTTTGTATCTGCAGGGTTCGGTGCTGCCGCTAGAGCTTCCCTGTGTCCGGATATCCTTCTGCATCCCGCCAGGAGCGGCCGGAGTCCTGGTTCCCACCTTTTGTTCTGGCGATTTTTCATGGGACAGGATGTGGCTGACGAACTGGTTTCTGCTCACGGGGTTCAGCTGCACCTCCCTTTTATATCCCTCTCCCGTGGTCCCACCCCTGACTGCCTGGCCCGCTCCTAACTCCTCAACACAGCCCCCTCTGGTTTAATGCTCACTCAATACCAGAGCTATTTCTTTCCTACATTTGCAGAGGCTTTCCAGGTTGGCAGAGTTTTGAAAATTTCCCTCCACAGCTCAGGGTCTGCCCCCACGCTGCTGTGGGCGCGTTTTCCCAAACGCTGTGTCAGCGCGTGAGGCGGACCCAGCAGTGCTTCCTCCGGCCTCCAACAGCCGCCGACACTGGGGGTTTTTGTTAGAGCGTCACCCACTTCAGGGGACAAATTTCTGTGCTCGTTAGAGCGGGGAGGCTACAATGCAGTAATAGATAAACCTACATATCGCGCTGTGGAGTTCGAATGAGTCACCTAAGTTGTGCCTGTGTAGCACACAGATTGCTCTGTGCTAGAGGCAGCGCTAGCCACAGGCTCCAGAGAAACTCTGTTCCTCCCTGACTGCCTAGAAGAACTTGAATTAAGAACCCCGCCCACTATGGGAGATTATCAGAAATAATTTTTGAAAATATATTTTTATTTATTTCAGAGAGGAAGGGAGAGGGAGAGAGAGATAGAAACATCAGTGATGAGAGAGAATCATTGATTGGCTGTCTCCTGCATGCACCCCTACTAGGGATGGAGTCCACAAACCAGGCATGTGCCCTGACTGGGAATCGAACTGTGACCTCATGGCTCATGACCCCAACCACTTAGCCACACTGGCCAGACAGAGATTGTGTCTATAGGGTGGGACAAACTCCTGCTCTTCCTGTTGTCCTGCAATGGCCCCAAGGTGCATACCTCACCCCCAGCTCCGGTGTCTGACAGCCTAGGTCCCCTTTCTTATCTCCAAGCCTTTCCTGCATGTGGTGTCTCCGGCTCTCGTGGATTCTTCTTGCTCATGACACGGTTTCACGCAGTCAGGGGCTCCTGGTCCACTCAGTCAGGGTGCTGCTATAGCAAAACACGTTACTAGGAGCTAAAAACAGCAAACGCTTGTTCTCACAGGTCTGGATATCAGGAGCCCAAGACCCTGGGGCCAGCTGATGGGCGAGATACTGAGGACAGCGCGGCAGAGGAACTGAAATAGTTACCCGGCCAGAACTCCAATTCAGTGCTTTTTGTGCCAACCACACCCAAGGACACATTAAGTCAGAGAAAGAAATAAATCTTTCTTTCTTTCTTTCTTTCTTTCTTTCTTTCTTTCTTTCTTTCTTTCTTTCTTTCTTTTTGTGCATCAGCATAAAGCTGTTGAATTTTATTGAGTCCTCCCATAGACCTCCCCTAAACTCTCAGTCTTTAAAACTCCCCCTGGCCAGTGTGCTAAGTGGTTAGAGCATCAGCCCATGCAGCAAAGTGTTACGGGTTCCATTCCTAGTCAGGGCTCATGCTGGGGCAATCAATCAATGTGTCTCTCTCTCAGCAATGTTTTTGTGTGTGCGTGTGTGTGTGTGTGTGTGTGTGTGTGTGATAAGCAAGGAAAAAATATCCTCGTGTGAGGATTAACAGCAACAACAACAAAAACTCGTGAGAAAGGACCCAGCACACCCTCCCTGCCAGGAGCAAACTCCCATTTCCCACCCCGAGCGTCACCTTCCCCTCTCCGAAGCCCCAAGGCCCTTCTTTGGCTGCTGCAGCTCGTTCCTGAGCCCACACAGCCCATCTGGCTCACTTCCTTCTGTAATATTCTAATTAAACTTCCTTTTATAATTTGAGTTCCTGGCTTTGGATTCTTTATTTGCAGGTCCAAAAAAAAAAGGGGGGCAACATCTGTAATATTTTCAACAATAAAGATTTTTTAAAAAGAACAACATCTGTAATATTTTTAACAATAAAGATTTTTAAAAATATATATGTAATATTTTCAACAATAAAGATAAAAATAAAAATAAAAAAGAATGGAGGCCTGACTTCGCTGATAACACCTGGTGCCCTTCGGCCACCAACATCGCTGCTGACAGAGCTGAGAGCCGCTTCCCAGCTCATGATGACCAAGTCCTCGTGTGGTGGAAGCGCTAATCCCACTCATGGGGGCCCCACCCTCATGGCCTAATCACCCCAAAGGCCGCACCACCTCATCCATCCCACGGGGACTGAGTTTGGCGTGAACCTGAGGAACACAAGCACTCCGTCCGAGCAGGGCTGCGTCCTTCGCGCTGTGGCCCTGCCGTCTTCGCCGGGCGCCCTTGGAGGCAGGGATTGGGCGTAAGTCACCAGCTCTCTAGCCCAGAAACCTGTCACACACGCATCTGCAGGTCCGTGGCAGGACCTTCCGCAGGTCGGAGGAGAAACCAGCCAGGCGTCGGCTGCGGCGGGGACCTTGGACAGCGTCGCGGAGGCTCCTGTGAATCCATACCGGAAGCCAGGGATTCCCCTGCTTGGATTGGGACCAAGGGGCCGGGCCTTGGAGCCTGGACGGACTGGTGGGAGATGGCTCACTTGAGCGAGGAATTTGGCACCAGAAAAGCTGGGTTCAAGTCCCGGCCTATCTTGGACTAGTTGTTTCACCTGATCACATCATTCCCTGAGCTTCTGTAAAAATCAGCACTCTGGCCCTGGCTGGCGTGGCTCAGCTGGTTGAGCATCTTCCCATGCCCTAAGAGTTTGCCAGTTTGATTCCCATTAAGGCACATGCTTGGATTGTGGGCTCCATCCCGAATAGGGGGTGTGCAGGAGGCAGCCAATTGATGTTTCTCTCTCCTTCTCTAAAATCAATAAAAACATATGTAAAAATAAGCACATCCTGCATGAGATGGCTTTGAGGCTTAGGAGAGATGATGTTTGGGAAAATGCTCTGAAAGCTACGAGGCACAGCCCTGCCAGTGTGGCCCAGTGGTAGGGCATCGGGCCCACACACCAAAGGCTCTGGTTTGATTGCAGATCAAGGGCACATTCTTGGGTTGCAGGTTCTTCTCCCAGCCGCTGTCAGGGCCTGTGTGGCAGTCAACCAACTGGTGTGTGTCTCTCTCTCATAGATGTATCTGTGTGTGTGTGTGTGTGTGTGTGTGTGTGTGTCGGAGATGTATCTCTGTGTGTGGGTGTCTCTCTCCCTCCCTACCATGTTTCCCCAAAAATAAGACATCCTCCTAAAATAAGACCTATTTACAGGTTTCCTTCTGAGTGAAATATAAGGTATCTCCCCGAAAATTTGGTCCACTGATTCTGAAAGAAATGGAGTCACAAGAAATTCACCAGGAAATTCAGGAATTGGATTGTTATGATGATGTTCCAGAAGATGATGACATGATTGTCATTGAATAAATGAGTAAATTCTTGATACTGTAGGATTCACAGTTTGTCTGGTTTGTGTTGACAACTACCGTACTACCGTACCGTATACAGGTAATAAATTTCCTTTATTTTCACTTAACAATAAATGTGTACCATATTCTTCTTCATGGAAAAATAAGACATCCCCTGAAAATAAGACCTAGTGCATCTTTGGGAGCAAAAATTAATATAAGACACTGTCTTATTTTCGGGGAAACAGGGTACATCACTTTCTCTAAAAGTCAATGAAAAATGGCCTCAGGTGAGAATTAAGAGAATTAAGAGCAGAAAGGCAGAAGACAAATAGCACTTAATACACTTCCTCTTGCCTCTGCAGGGCGACCCCCACGTGTCCCCTGCCAAAGAGCGGCAGCAGCCGCTGCAGTTCCTTCCAGCGCCACTGGGTGGACTCTAGCTGAACACAGCACCCTGCCTGGGCGGCTCCTCCTAATGCCGCCCCACACCCCCAAGTCCTAACTCTGCACCCCAAGGTCGGGGAGGTTTGTAGCTCTTGTGTCCGCCAGAGGGAAAGACTGACAAGATGCTGTCGCGAAACCTTTCTCAACAAGTTCCTCACACACTGTGGGCCCGCCCCATCGGCTCCGTCCTCAGAAGGTCCTCCTTGGCCCTTCGTCCTCCACCCTGGCCCTGAGGGTTCTCTGCGTCGCTATTTCCCCCGTCTTACCAACTGCAGCCTCTGCTGCTGAGCCCCGTGCTCCCCACCGCGACCTCTGCCTCTGCGCCACACACACACACACACACACACACACACACGGCCACCTCTGCCTCTGCGCCACACACACACACACACACACACACACACACGGCCACCTCTGCCTCTGCGCCACACACACACACACACACACACACACACACACACGGCGACCTCTGCCTCTGCGCCACACACACACACACACACACACACACACACACACGGCGACCTCTGCCTCTGCGCCACACACACACACACACACACACACACACGGCGACCTCTGCCTCTGCGCCACACACACACACACACACACACACACACGGCGACCTCTGCCTCTGTGACACACACACACACACACACACACACACACACGGCGACCTCTGCCTCTGCGCCACACACACACACACACACACACACACACGGCCACCTCTGCCTCTGCACCACACACACACACACACACACACACACACACGGCGACCTCTGCCTCTGCGCCACACACACACACACACACACACACACACACGGAGATCTCTGCCTCTGTGACACACACACACACACACACACACACACACACACGGCACCGCCTCTTAGAGCCGGGCTGGGGTGGGGGCAAGATCACCGAAGAGGAGCATCTCGATGCCAGCACCGCGGGCAGCTGCGTCTGAGGAACGCCAGCCGGGGTCAGGCTTTTGGGGGGAGAGCTGGAGGGGGCTCTGTTTTGCTGCCAGCGGCTGGGGAGCCTCAGCTGAACCTTCCCCTCTCTGCGTTTGCATCTGTGAAAGGCGGGTTCGGGCCCCTGCGGCGACTCTGACCCGCCTGGCCCCACGGAAGTGGCCTGGGCCGCCCTCTCTCCGCCGCGTTAGCAAGGACCTCCCACAGTCCTCGTCTCCTGCCAGGACAGGCGGCGGCCCCCGAGCACAGGCCACCCGAGCACAGAGAGCCGGGAGCGGACAGGTCTGTGGCCTGACCCCCACAGCCCCCTCCCCGGCGGGGCCTCGGACACGCAGGCCCCGATCTCTCACGTCCGTGCGCCTCCTCCCGCCCAGGAGTCCCCAGTGGAGCTCCGGTCACTCCTCCTGCCCAAGCCCCTGGGGCTGGAGAGCCGTTTCTCTGACTGGCTGGGAAGCGAACGTTCAAGCACACGTTTTATTTGTGAATAACGTGCCCATCGGCTTTTTACAGTCAAAAGCAAGCCTTCCTGTGGGACCTCCTGGCCCGGGGAGGGCCGGGCCCTCGGGCCCCGTGGGGCTGCACCAGGCTCCTGCTGGCACGGCGCAGAGGGTCCTCCCGAGGCCGGTGGGCAGGGAGAGGCGTGCTCCCGGCCGGAGCGCGAGGACTCGCAGAGGCTCCGGCCATCTGTGCGGCGCGGACGTGGTCTCGGGGGTCCATCAGCCCGGCGCCGGGATGGCATCCGCACGCGGCACAGGCACGCGGCACCTGAGCGGCGTGGACAGGGCACAGCCCCGAGGCCTCGCTCCGGGCCCGCGGCCGATGCCCTGGGGGTCAGGACTGGGGACACCCCCGTCCCGCTGGCAGCTTGGGAGCAGGCCCGGGACAGGCTTCTCCTCTGCCCCCGACACGGGGCCTCCCTGCTCTCTCCTCCCCAGCCCCCTTCAGTGCTCCCCGATACTGATCACCAAGGTCACTGAACCAGCTGCCCCATCTGAAAGGACAAGCCCTCCCCCCACCCCCGGAGGTCCAGCTCGCTCAGCTTCCAGCCGCCAGGGTGAACCAGAGCAAACAGCGTGGGGACACGGGGCAGGCTTATCTGGGCCAATGGCCAGTGAGCAATGCTGCAACCGAAACAGCCCTACCTCCCGCTCACCACCCAGCCTGCTCCTGCCCCGGCCCCTCCCGGCCCCGGGTTCTTCAGCTCAGCCAGCCACCGGATCTGGCACTCACTCAGGCGGGGTGGGACATGGGGGTCCGGGGAACCCCCCCTTCCCTCCCGCCTCCTCCCTCCGCCTCCATCCTCCCTCCTCTTCCTGTCTGGGGGGGCCCCTCACTCCGCCCCGAGCAGCGGCTCTCGGTCCCCCGCCTGCAGCCGCTCTTCCTCCTCCCCCTCCAGGCAGCCCAGGGCGGCAGCCAGCCCCGCGCCCACGCCACCCCCCACCACGGCGGCCCCCGTGGCCCCCACCGCGGCTCCGGCGGCCACCATCCCGGCCTCCGCGGCCAGCGCCGCCGCGGCCATGCCCGCGCCCACCACGCCGCCCGCCAGGCCCATGAGCCCGGCGCCCAGGGCCCCGCCCACGGCGGCCAGGTGCCCGCAGAAGCGCACGGTGTAGGCGTCCATGAAGGCGCGGGCCTGGGCCTGCAGCTCGGCCTCCAGCGCCTCCAGGGCCCGCGCCCTCCCCGGGCCCCGCAGGGCCGCGGCGTGGCGGGCCAGGACCGCGTCCTTCTGCGCCCACAGCAGGCTCCTCATGGTGTCCGGCAGCACCCGGAGCGCCGAGAAGATGCGCTTGGTGGCCGCGTCCTGTGGGGAGAGAGGGCTCCCTGAGCAGCGGACCTGAGAGCCTCCCCAGGGCCGCCTGCGGGGACACCCGCCCCCCGCGCTCCCCTCCCCGCCCCCCGCAGGCTGCCTCACCTGCTGCCGCACGAACTCCTTGAACTCCTGCTTGGCGGCCTCCACAGTCCGCAGGTCCTGCAGCTGGGCGGCCATCTGTCCACAGGAAGGCCAGCTGCCTCTCCTTCCTCCGCCCCCCACCGCCCCCCGGCCCCCAGGGAGCTCCGTACCTCCTCCGGAGAGCCAAAGCCGGGCCCCGGCCGCCCCATCCAGCCCGAGAGGTTCTGGGGAATATGGGAAATGTGAGGGCCTCGGGGAGGGAGGGCGGGCCTGTCCCGGTCTCTGGGGAGATGTCGCACCTTGATCTCCTGAGCCAGCTGCTGCCCGGTGAGCAGGCGCCCGTCCCCCCGGGCCACGGGGCGCCCCTCGCTCCCGCAGCCCTGGCTGCGGCTCTTGGCGAGCTGGGGGGCCGCGCTCAGCACCTCGGCGACGTAGGCCCGCAGCGGGCAGGCGGCGGCGTCTGGGCCTGCGGGGACGCTCGCTGAGGACGGGCTGCGGGAGGAGGGGGCTCCGAGGCGGGGGCGCTGGCAGTGAGGGGCCGGTCACCAGGAGGGCGGCCGGGGCCTCTGCCGCCCGGACACTCACCGCCCGGGCTCCCGCGGTCTCTGCCGGCCCGCGGCAGCCTCGGCGCAGGCAGGAGGCAGCGGCGGGCCTGCCTCCCTCGCAGCAGCTCCCGGACCCGGGGGTACTTGCCAGATTCCTGAGAGACGGAGGGCATGGCTGCGCGGGGGTCCGGCCCCGCCCTGGCTGCCCTACGGGACCCCCGCCTCTGCCGCCGCCCCGCACCCCTCCCTCCGCACTCACCCGGAGGGCGTCCCCCACGGGCCCCCGCCCGGCCGGGCTGGGGTGGGGTGAGTCTCGGACGAGGAGGTCCAGGCGCTGGAAGAGAAGGGCTCCTGACACCAGCAGCCCGCGCGCGGGCCCGCGGCTGCGTGACGCGTCCAGAGCGGGTCTCACCTGGATGGGCACCATCCCGCAGTGCCTGCCCATCACCTCAGCCACGTGGACAAACATCTAGAGGCAACGAGGGCACAGCTGGGGCCACGCCAGGTCCGCGCCTCCGTCCCCGGGGCCCACAGCACGCTCCCAGCCTCCCCGCTCCCACCAGCTGTCTCGGGCTTCCTCCTCTGCCTCGAACCCGCCACGCCTGCAGACCCTGGGAGGCCAGGTGAGAACTGGAGGCGCCTGGTTCCGGCTGGCCCAGCCCTCTAGCCTCATGGTGGGCAGGGGCGGCAGCACCCAACGCCGGTGAGTCCTCACCTCCAGGTATTCGAGGTCTGTGTCCTCCAGCTCCCGGGACGTGTGGAGGATCTGGAACAGGGGACACATGGGAGAGGGCCTGCCAGGGCAGGGGTCCAGGGAGGTCCCCGGAGGGGGAGCCCCCGGTCTGGCTGTGGGTCTCGGGGCCTTGGAGGCCCAGCCCGGGGGTCTGCGCAGCCTGAGGGGGGGGGGGGAGGGGAGACGGGAGGCAGGCGGGATGACCCTGAACTGCAACTGCCCCAGGACTTCAGCCTCCTTCAGAACAAGCAATGCTCCCACCTTCACCAACGGGGGGCATCCTTTCCTGGCAGGGCACCCCCGAATCCGCAGAGACCCTGTGCACAAAGCCTGGCTCTGTGACGCACCGGCTCTGAGGGCCGGACCCAGCGGGGTGCCAGGGCCCGGGCCCCGCGCCTCACCTGATAGGAGCTCAGCATCATGATGAGGGCGCACAGCTTGGTCCTGGTCTCCGGGCTCAGCTCCGGGCTCATGGCGTCCCCAGTGTCCACCAGAAACACAGCCACCTGTGCCGGGGTCAGACCGAGGGCAGCCTGCCTCCCTTCCTCCCAACGCCTGCACCCCACCCAGCGCCTGCACCCACCCCATCTCCCCGTTCCCCTTCCCCTCCCCTCCCCTCCCCTCCCCTCCCCTCCCGGACCCCCGGGCCTCCCTCACCTGCTGGCCCTCCTTCCCCAGCAGGAAGGGCTGGCTCCACATGCGCACGCCCCTGTCCGGGCTGTCGGCGCCCCATCTGCACCCCCGCAGGGCGCCCCCTCCGCTCGGCCAGCCCTCTGCCTCCTGCTGGCAGAGGAGGGCGTCAGGGTGCGCCCAGCCGCTCCGCCCGAAGCCGCGACCCTACACCCCAGGCCACCAGGCCCCGCGCCCCCCGGCCCCCCGGCCCCCTGTCCTGGCCCCCCCCCGACCCCCCGGCCCCGCGCCCACCCCGGCCCCCCGGCCCCGGCCCCGCGCCCACCGGGCCAGGCAGCGCCTGCAGCAGGCGGCGGAGGAGCAGGGCCTTCCCGGGGCGCGGCGCGCCCAGCACGGCGAGCAGGCAGACGGGCGTGTCGCGGGCCAGTGGGTGCTTCAGGCCGCGGCTCACGGCGCCCATCCTGAGCAGCGGGCCGCCCCCCGCGCCCACGCGCGCCAGCAGCAGCGGCTCCGGGCCCGCGCCGCGCTCCTGCGGGAGAGGCCGGTCAGTGCCCGAGGCGGAGGGGCCCGGAGCGGACCCCCAGAGAGGACACCCGAGCGGACCCCCCCCCCGGAGCGGACCCCCTAGAGGACCCCCAAGAGGACCCCTGGAGCGGACCCCCCGCGGAGCGGACACTCCCGAGCAGACCCCCGGCTGAGCGCATCCATCCCCCACTTCGCACCGACCCCAGGAACAGGCCGCAGCCCCCGCGCCCGACAGGCTCCCGCGCCCCCCTCCCCCAGGGCCCGGCCCACCTGCAGGGCGGGCGGCGGCCTCCGCAGCAGGCGCCCCATCTTCTCTTCCAGGCCCCGCAGGCCCCTCCGCCGGCCCCTGCGGCGCGGGGGGCACCGGTCCCGCGTGGGCCTCTCCGGGCAGAGGGCGCAGGCAGGCGGCTCCATGGGCGCCCCGGGCCCGGACCCCAGGCCCCGCTCCAGCCTGGGGGGCGGCGTGTGGGACCTGGGGGGGTGCAGACGGGTCATCTGAGAGCCGCATGGGGGGCGGGGACTCAGGGTCAGGACCGCGGGCGCCCCCCCCCCCTCACCCCCATCCGACTGCTCCCGCATCTCCAGCAGGCGAGAGCTGATGCGATGGTGCTCTGGGCACTGCTCCTGCACCCCACCCAGCGCCTGCACCCCATCAGTGCCTGTACCCCAGCAGCGCCTGCACCCCATCTGGCGCCTGCACCCCACCCATCATCTGCACCCCACCCCTCCCAGCGCCTGCACCCCATAAGCGCCTGCACCCCATAAGCGCCTGGACCCCACCCCACCCAGCGCCTGCACCCCACCTAGTGCTTGGGCTCCAGGGAGGAGTCAGGGCCGCCTCAGGAGTGAGCCCTCTGCAGCCTCCTGACCCCCACCCATCATCTGCACCCCACCCCTCCCAGCGCCTGCACCCCATAAGCGCCTGCACCCCACCCCACCCAGCGCCTGCACCCCACCTAGTGCTTGGGCTCCAGGGAGGAGTCAGGGCCGCCTCAGGAGTGAGCCCTCTGCAGTCTCCTGACCCCCGAGGGGGACTCCTAGGGAGGAGCTGAGGTGGTGGGGTGAGGCCTGGTTCTCAGGTGCCCCACACTCCCCTTCTGGAGCTCCAATCGCCTCCCTGCAGCACCGCCATTTCCGGCAGCACCTGCTCCGGACCCGGCAGGTCCAACCCAGAGCTCCCCCCGCCTCCCGGACAGCCGGCCCAGGCCCACACCCACACCAGCAGGCCCGCCGCTTACCAACTGTTGCCGCTGTTTCCCATGAGGCTCTGCTTTCTCTCCTTGGAAGTAACAACAGAACCGTTATTCAGAGAAGGGGTTTTCACGGCCTCGCCATCGCCCCCTGCGCTCCACCCCGTCTCCAGGGAGCCCCGTCCCACCCCACTCCTTCCTCCATGTCTTAGGAGAGGACTTGCCTGTTTGCCAAACCGGTGACAAAAGGAAATGACTGAGAAGGCGGGCCTGGGCATGGGAGGCTGGGCGTAGGGCTGGTCCGGAGGCTGAGGGCGGAGGCCCAGAGAGCCGGTGAGGCCGCGTGGGGATGGATGGGCTGCGCGAGGCAGGCGGAGGGCGTAAGGGGTGGTCGAGGAGCCAAGCCAGAGCTGAGAACTGGATGTGAGGTCGGTGGGAAGAGGAGCTGTCTCTGGACTCGCCGGGGAGGAGGCAGGGTGCGGGAACAGGCCCAGCGGAGGGAGGGACCGGCCGGGCTCTGAGTCCCTGGCAGAGGCTGGGATGCAGGCAGCAGGCAGTGGTGAGTCACCATGGAGACGGAAAAGATAAGGGCAGGAGGGGGAGGGTGCTTGCTCCATTTTCCCATCAGACCTCACTTGAAACACACACGCCGAGCTCACACCGCAGGGACTTCCAGAGAAGGCGGCGCCGCCCGGCTCTGGCCCACGTGCGGGCCGATCACACCCCCAGGGAGCAGCCCGGCCGCTCGGGCCGCTGCGTGGACAGCAGGGTGGAAGGACAGGGCAGGGGGAGGCTCAGCAGAGCCCCAGCCCAGGCCGGGCACCTGGAGGGCTCACTGTGGGCACAGGGAGAGCGGGCAGAGGGCACAGCCCCTGCTGGGAGCCTGTGCCCCTGGAGGGAGGCCTGGGCTGCCCCGGGCTCCCAGGAGAACCCTGTCCAGGAGGCCGCTGTGGCGGTCAGGCAGGGACGCCCCTGTGTCCTCTGTCCACAGGCCGGTGAGCGCATCCTCTCCCCAGAGGAAGCTGGGACAGAAACCAATCGGGAGCCGAAAACCAGGGTGCAGGCTTTACCAGGGAAAGGGCTGCTGGCTGCCTCGCAGGGGAGAGGAACGCACCTCTCGGGGGGAGGGATGGGTGGATGGGGCTTAGAGTGCTCAGCATGCGCCGATTGGCGGCTCCATGTGCGGTCCTACAGGGGCAGGGCTCAGGCATCTGGCAGGGGCAGATGGTGGTTCAGTGCACAGTCCGTATAAGGTGCCTGGTCAGGTGCTCAGGTACGTCCAGGCCACAGGTCACGTCATCGCCCATCAGCTGGGGGAAGGGAGGGTCTATCAGAAACCTGATGAAAAAATGATTCTAAACTGCAGAAAGGAAACGTCAGGATCAAGGTAGTGCCCGCTTAACCCAGTGTCTGCTGCCGCCACCACCGTGTCCTCCGGAGAGGGGACCACCACCACAGTGTCCTCCAGAGACCGCCACCAGCGTGTCCTCCGGAGAGGGGACCGCCACCACGTGTCCTCCGGAGAGGAGACCGCCACCACGTGTCCTCCGGAGAGGAGACCGCCACCACGTGTCCTCCGGAGAGGAGACCGCCACCACAGTGTCCTCCGGAGAGGGGACCGCCACCACGTGTCCTTCGGAGAGAGGACCGCCACCACCGTGTCCTCCGGAGAGGGGACCGCCACCACGTGTCCTTCGGAGAGAGGACCGCCACCACCGTGTCCTCCGGAGAGGGGACCGCCACCACCGTGTCCTCCGGAGAGGGGACCGCCCACCGTGTCCTCCAAAGACAAGACCGCCACCACGTGTCCTCCGGAGAGGGGACCGCCACCACAGTGTCCTCCGGAGAGGGGACCGCCACCACCGTGTCCTCCGGGGAGGGGACCGCCACCACCGTGTCCTCCGGAGAGGGGACCGCCACCACCGTGTCCTCCGGAGAGGAGACCGCCACCACGTGTCCTTCGGAGAGGGGACCACCACCACAGTGTCCTCCAGAGACCGCCACCAGCGTGTCCTCCGGAGAGGAGACCGCCACCACGTGTCCTTCGGAGAGGGGACCGCCACCACAGTGTCCTCCGGAGAGGGGACCGCCACCACGTGTCCTTCGGAGAGAGGACCGCCACCACCGTGTCCTCCGGGGAGGGGACCGCCACCACCGTGTCCTCCGGGGAGGGGACCGCCACCACCGTGTCCTCCGGGGAGGGGACCGCCACCACGTGTCCTCCGGAGAGGGGACCGCCACCACGTGTCCTCCGGAGAGGGGACCGCCACCACCGTGTCCTCCGGGACCGCCATCATGTCCTCTCGGAACCGCGGCCGCACCATGAAGGCAGAACCGGTCTCGGTGCCTCGGAGCCAGCAGGCATTTGTACACCAGGAAGTGCCAAGCACTGAGCTAGGTTCTGGAACATCAGGGTGACCAAAACAGGAAACTCGGTTAATGTTTCTACACAATAAGTACAGGTTCTTACCAAATTCAACCTTGTAAATATTATGTAAATCCTCCTTTAAAAATTCATGGCAACCGCCAATTCCTGTGGCAGCTCCTGCTGAGCTCCCTCTGACATGGAGGAAGAGCTCCCGGTCACCGGGCCGGGCCACGGCCAGTGCTGCCCTGGCCCCGCACCGGCCTCGCCGCCCGGGTCCCCCGCACCGGCCTCGCCCCCGGCGTCCCCCGCACCGGCCTCGCCCCCCGGGTCCCCCGCACCGGCCTCGCCCCCCGGGTCCCCCGCACCGGCCTCGCCCCCCGGGTCCCCCGCACCGGCCTCGCCCCCCGGGTCCCCCGCACCGGCCTCGCCCCCCGGGTCCCCCGCACCCGCCTCGCCCCCGGCGTCCCCCGCACCGGCCTCGCCCCCGGCGTCCCCCGCACCGGCCTCGCCCCCCGGGTCCCCCGCACCGGCCTCGCCCCCCGGGTCCCCCGCACCCGCCTCGCCCCCGGCGTCCCCCGCACCGGCCTCGCCCCCGGCGTCCCCCGCACCGGCCTCCCCGCCCGGCGTCCCCCGCACCCGCCTCGCCCCCCGGGTCCCCCGCACCGGCCTCGCCCCCGGCGTCCCCCGCACCGGCCTCGCCCCTGGCAGGGAAGGAAGCGCCCTGCTCGCTAACACGGTGAGGGCCCACGCAGGCTCTCCGTGGGCCCTGAGCCACCCAGGCTCATGGGAAAGGAGAGGCCACAGCGAGCCGGCCCCGCCCTGCAGGTGGACAGGTTGGTGCTGGGGCTGAGGGGTGACTCCGGTGAGAAGGGAGCGGACAGGGAGGGGCGGGCAGGGTGGTCCTGGCGTCAGGAGCTGGAGCTGCGGGGCTGAGTTAATTCAGTCTTTATTTCACCCCTGTGCCCACTGGTCCCCCGCCGCCATCGGGCTCCTCCCCCACCCCCATCCCCACCCCCGAGGGACCAGCTGGGCCAGGAGGAGGTGTCCGTGAAGTCACTTTTGGAGAAACCAGCGTCGGAGCCCAAACCCAGCCTCTCAGCCCGGACCTGTTCTGTGGAGGCTCCGGAGCCCCTGACACAGGCACACACACGCCTCACACAGCCTCCCATGTAACACACACCTGCGTGTGGAAAACGCTCCCACCCGACTCCGCGCACACACCCTCACCACTCTCTCCTCCCTGTACCCCCACGCCCTCACACTCACGCACACTCACACATGAGCTCACACCTACTCCCATAGGCAAACACAGGCCACACACGCCTGCTCACGGCGCCATTCCAAGCACATACATGAACTCACCCTCATCAACACAGACCACGAGGAGGCACTGTATTCCAGATGAGGAAACTGAGGCTGGAGCGGTTAAATCACTCATCCCAGATCTGTCAATGGCAGAGCGGAACCCATGCCCAGGCACTCAGGCCCCATGCCAGGCTTTTAAATCACTACACTCTATGGTTTTCTTTTCTTATATTTTATTGACTTTTTTACAGAGGGGAAGGGAGAGGGATAGAGAGCTAGAAACATCGATGAGAGAGAAACATCAACCAGCTGCCTCTTGCAACACCCCCTACTGGGGATGTGCCCTCAACCAAGGTACATGCCCTTGATCGGAATCGAACCCGGGACCCTTCAGTCTGCAGGCCGACGCTCTATCCACTGAGCCATATCCTTGGGTGGCAGATCATGTCCCTGTGCTGACAGCGTGGAGAAGTTTGTGTCTTACTGCGGCTCAGCCCCTTGGCTGGACGGGGGCAGAAGACTGTGCAGAAGCAGGCACTGCATTCGGGGTGGTCCTGAGCCAGTTTTCGGGGTGGCCTTGGGCAAAGCGGCCTCGGTCTCCTGCATGTGCTGGAGGGGCTCACAGGACCAGAAACCCTTCTGCCGGAGTCCTGCTCCCCTCTTCTCCCCTCCCGGCCCAGCAGCTGCCGGCCAGCAGCGCCTCCCCCTGCTCCTGGGAGCTGCCCAGGGCAGGCCACACGGGGGCGCACAGCCCGGGCCGCTGCGGCTCTCCAGCCCTGTGCCCTCTCCCGGAGGACCGCTCCCACGGCCTCCACCCACCTGCCCGGGCACTTCCTGCCGGGTGAGGGCCTGGGCAAATGGAGGAAGCAAGCCCAGACGTGGGACCCTGGGGCTGAGGTGGCCCCTCTGCCATCACCCCCCTGAGCCAGCAGCACGGTGGGCTTCTTCTCCCCAAGGCTCCCCCACCCAGCCGGAGCTCGCCTCCCCGCCCGCCCTGCCTCTCCCCAGTGCCCAGCCCCCTCTGCCATGGCCGCGGCCGAGGGCGGCCTTCCCTCTCTCCCAGAGCCTCTTCCTCCACCGTGGTCTGCGGAGTGCCGGTGCTGCTCTCAGACCGGGAAGCTGCGGAGGTCTCTAGGGCAGCCAGTGGGGTTTCCCAGGACAGCCCCTGCTCCCTGGGCAGGATGTGCCCTGTGCTGACTCCACCCGCGGCGCCCCTATGCCTGCCAGGCGAGTGAGTCCGCCAGCCACCGTCCATTCTTCCATCTCTCACTGCTCACACGCCTGCCCACCCCGTTACCTATTTGTATACGGATCCATCCATATTACAGACTTTTAAATTGATTTTCAGAGGGGGACCATGGGGGAGAGAGAGACATCAATGTGACAGAGACATAGCAGTCAGTCACCTCTTAAGTGTACCCAGACTAGGGATCAAACCCACCACCTGGGTCCGTGCCCTGACCAGGAATCGAACCTACAACCTTCTGGTGCCCAGGATGATGCTCCAGCCAATGGAGCCATGCGGGCCAGTCCCTAGGACACACGTGTAGGGAGCAGTGTGCACCAGGCCGTGCCTGCGGGGCTGGGTGGTGGCTCGGGCTCCTCCAGCCGGCGAGGGGGTCAGGCAGGTCCCGGTGAGAGCGCTCGGGGAGGGCAGAGAGAGGGGTGGAGGGACCGCAGGCACCGCATCGGTCTGGGCACCTGCGCAGGGACTCCCACAGCAGTGGCCACGCTCAGCCTGGAAAACGGGCGCGTTGTCCGGTGGAGGCTGCGGGTGAGGAAACATTCCAGCGGGAAGACCCCCCTGGGCAGACCCGGAGGGCCAGACACCGAGCGGCTGGTGAGGGGCGGCACCGCCAGGCGGCCCAGGCCTGAGGCACCATCGCAGGCTCTGCCCTCAGCCCTGCCGGCTCAGGAGGAGGCCCAGGGTGCGGTCAGGTACGGGCTGCGGGCTGCAGGCCCAGCGGCCATTTGCTGAGTGTAATGAAGAAAACAGAGGAGCCGCAGTGAGACATGGCTGCAGGGAGCGGGCTACGGAGGCAGAGACATGGCTGCAGGGAGCGGGCTACGGAGGCAGAGACATGGCTGCAGGGAGCGGGCTACGGAGGCAGGGTCAGGTGGAATGTACCTGCCGGTGGCACCACAGGATGGGGAGGCGGAGGGGAGGCGAGGCCAGTGGTGGGCATCCTTCTGGAGAGGCACACTGCCCAGCCGGCCGGGGGGCCCGTGGCTGTTGGCACCAGCCCCCCCCCCTCCCGCTTCATCTCCCCCAGATCAGAATCTAGACGTGGCTGCAGACCCTCCCCTGCTCTGTGCCACCCTTCCCGACGCCCATGCTGCCCACCAGCCTGGAGCACCCTCCGGAGCCAGGGAGCGGAGCGCCGGCCAGCTGGCACCGTTGGCACCCCCCACGCTGCAGACTCTGCCCAGCTGGGCCCAGGCCCTGGCCCTCCGGAGTGAGAGGCAGAGACTCACAGCTGGACACAGGCGGGCAGCCAACCCAAACCGCGGCCGCCGCGAAGGCTGTCCTCAGCGTGGGCACCGGGCCCGCAGGAGGCTGTCCTCAGCGTGGGCACCGGGCCCCGCAGGAGGCTGTCCTCAGCCGTGGGCACCGGGCCCGCAGGAGGCTGTCCTCAGCCGTGGGCACCGGGCCCGCAGGAGGCTGTCCTCAGCCGTGGGCACCGGGCCCCGCAGGAGGCTGTCCTCAGCCATGGGCACCGGCCCCGCAGGAGGCTGTCCTCAGCCGTGGGCACCGGCCCCGCAGGAGGCTGTCCTCAGCCGTGGGCACCGGACCCCGCAGAAGGCTGTCCTCAGCGTGGGCACCGGACCCCGCAGAAGGCTGTCCTCAGCACGTGGGGCGCCGGGCAGCACCCTCAAACCCCGTCCCGCCCGCTCCCAGGCAGAGTGGCCGCTCACTGACAGAAGCCCGTGCCCTCATAGCACTGTGCCCACGTCCCCCCACTCCTGCCGTGGCTCTCAGCCTCCCCCAAAGCCTGACCCCCTTTTCTTGGTCAAAAGCCAGGAGACTCCCACAGAAGCAGGATCTCTGGGAGCACACAGGAACGAGGACAGACGCCCACAGGAACCACCGCCCGCTGGTGCCGCTGACATGCTGATCACGCGCTCACTGGGCTCCTCAGGGTCCAAAGGGGGGCCGAGGGCACCCAGGGACGCACAACCACGCCCGTCTTCCCCTCTCCTCTCCCTCCCCCCCCCCTCTCTCTCACACACACACACACACACACACACACACACACATGGTTCTCCTTCCTCTCGCAAAGCCCAGGCCAACTGCCCCCCTCCCGGCCCCTCAGCCCGGGCTGGGCGGAGGCGGCCTTGTCCGGCACCAGCGTGTTTGCTGCCGGCGGCCTGCGGGGCGCTGGCCGAGGTCAGGAGCGGACGTTGCCGCTGACCCCGAGGTCAGCCAGGAGCTGCCAGCTGCAGCTGCTCCGCTTTCCGACGCGTCTGGTGCAGGAGAGCAGGAGCCGGCACCGGTCCGGGCGGCCGTGCGGCCTCAGCTCCGGACCACAGGGAGGGAAGCAGCTGCGGGCGGAGCAGCCACAGGCACAGGCTCAGGCCCAGGCTGCCCCTCCAGCCCGCCCGCCCCCGTCCAGGGCCACAGAGTGAGCACCGTGAGTGCTGCCCGGCAGGCGCCCGAGCACCCGGGCTGCGGTGGCCGTGGGAAGACGAAGGACAAGTCCGCTCCCTGGTGGACACACCGAGGGCCTCCCCATGGGGGGCACGGTGGCGGCTGCTCCCCGCTCCTGAAGCCTGGACGGTAGCTGCCACCGGGAGGCGCCGGAGAGGGGAGGCTGAGGCTGGGGCCGCCATGCAACCTCAGGAGCAGCCCGGGGTCCAGAACTGACTGCGGCACCTGGAGATGCCAGTGAGACAAACAGAAAGCCTCACCCCCTCCCAAGCCTTCCCCCTCCCCCTCCCCCTCCCCCACCACCCCTCTCCCAAACCTCCCCCCTCCCCCTCCCCCTCCACCCCCACCACCCGCCCCCTCCCAAGCCTCCCCCTCCCCCTCCCCCTCCACCACCACCACCGTTCCCCTTCCAAGCCTGCTCTCTCTAGCCAAGGAGCCAGGAGAGGGAAAGTCTGGCAAGACAGCGAACTCCTGGACAATGAGTATTCTACTGCGGCCAGACCCTCAGAGGCAGCCACCCCCTCCCGGCCCGCAGACTGCGGGCCCGCCCCCCCCTCCCGCTCAGGATGTATGAGAGGAGGCCCAGGAGGAGCGCCTGACCTTCCTCAGCCAGAAACAAGCTCTCCCCCACCCCAAGTGCCAGCGGCGGTCCCAGGGGAGCCAAAGCCGGAGCCTGGCAGCGGGCCCGGGGATGCGGCGAGGCAGGAGGAGAACCTGCGCTCCCTGCTCCCTCCGGGCACAGGGCGGCGCGGCCCTGCCAGAGGGGCGCCCGGGGAGCCAGCGAAGACACAACACGCTTAAGCAGAATCAGCGTCTCCGAACATAACTCAGCACTGCCCAGATGGTGTTTGAAAAACCACTCATCCTACGGGGAACTTGGAAGGCCTCACACGGACGCCCACGCCGATGACAGAGGCGTCAGCGCTGACAGCGACGCGCCGTGATGGATGTCCAGACTGCATTACGAACACACAGAGACCGACGAAAACAGGGCCAGCCTCAGCAAAACAATAAACACTGCAGAACCGCCGGGTGGAGAGTTATAACGGAAGTACAACTGAAGCAGAATGTTTAGTGGAGGGCTCAGAACGGAGGGGGCAGCGGAAAATACCAGCAACTTGGGAGGCGAAACAATCGAAATACCCCATGTGACAACAGAAAGAAAAGTGGTGGGGGACGGACGGGGGAGCCTCCGGCCTGCGGAGCTGTGACACACGATCCCAGAAGGGGGCACAGGGAGGAAGGGCAGGGAAAGCACTCAGAGAAATAATGGCTGAAACGCCCCAAATCTGACAAGAGACGTAAACCTGCAGACTAATGAAGATGAGCAAGCCACAGGCAGGCAACCCAAAGAGTTCAAGGCAAGATGCATCGTAACTAGACTTTGAGAACTAAAGATAATGTATGTAAAGCAGCCAGAAAAAAAACAACATTTCATCTCCGCAGAAAACGTTTCAAACGACGCATATTTCTCTTCAAAATCCACGGCGGCCAGAGCTGAAGCCGGTTTGGCTCAGTGGTAGAGCGTCGGTCTGCGGACTGAAAGGTCCCAGGTTCAATTCCGGTCAAGGGCATGTACATTGGTTGCGGGCACATCCCCGGTAGGGGGTGTGCAAGAGTCAGCTGGCCAATGTTTCTCTCTCATCGATGTTTCTAGCTCTCTATCTCTCTCTTCCTCTCTGTTAAAAATATATATAAAATAAAATTTAAAAAAATCCACGGCGGCCAGAACGAAGTGGCACAATGTCTTCCAGGAAAAAGATCTCCAGGGTCAACGTGATTTCCTCTGAGAATCTACCAACTTTTAAAGAAGAATCAACGTGATTTCTATACAATTTCTCCCAGAAAAATGGAAGGAAGAGGAAACACTTCCCAACTTACTTATAAACCTAGTACTGCCTTATACCAAAACAAAAGAAATTCTAAAAAAATAAATACCCAAACCAATAGATGCAGGAGTCCTTAGCAAAATATCAGCAAATAGAAACCAGCAGAGTGAAAAAAAGAATTAAACACCGTGACAAAGTGGATACAAAACAAGAAATGACTGAAAGGTAGAGAGAAGATCAGTAAGACTTCATAATCCATGGGTGAAAAACTGGCCCAGTGCTTGAAAATCAATCAGTGCATCCCATCATATGAACAGACTAAAGAAAACACACACATAATATCAGTTGGAGCAGAACAACTATTTTTAAAAATTCAATATCCATTAATTTTTTTTTTTTTTTTAAACAAACACCTCTTAGAAGAATAGGGAAGCTACTTCTGCTTGACAAAGAGCATCTGCAGCCAACATTACACTCACACTTCCCTAAGCGCGAGGCACAGTGTCTGCTCTCGCTGCTCTTGCTCGGCAGAGCACTGGACGTCCTAACCAGTGCAATAGGCAAGAAAAGGAAATAAAAGGCAGACAAGAAAGGATGAAGTAAATCTGTCTTTGCAGATGACATGACTGTCAATGTAGAAAATCCCAGGAGATTCACAAAAAACACCTATAAACTCGTAGGAGGAATTAGTGAGTTTGGCAAGGTCAGTTGGAAGCAAGAAGCATGTACAAAGATCGATTCTATTTCTATATACTAGCAATGAACACATGGACACTGCAATTAAAAATGCAATACTTTAATAATATCTGCGTGTTTACAACACTAAAAAATATTTACTTTTTGGTATTTATTTTGTATTTTGTAGCCATTTTGTAATTGTTTGTAATCTAACAAGCCACATGCACAATTTGTATGCTGAAAATTACACAACTCTGACAAAAGAATCAAAGATCTAAATAAATGGAGAGACATACCATATTCATAAATTGGAAGATTCAAGATAGTAAAGATGTTGAGCAATTCTCCCCAAACTGATATACAAATTTAATGCAATTTCTATCAAAATCCCAATAAGATATTTTTGTACATATATCAAGATTATTCTAAAATTTATATGGAAAGGCAGGGGGACTAGGATAGTGAAAACTTTTTTTAAAAAAAGAAGAAGAAATGAGGTAAATTAGTTTACCCAACTTGAAGACGTGATACAGCTGCAATGATCAGGACTGTGTGGTGCTGGCAGAGGGACAGACACATAGGTCAATGGAACAGAGAGAGAGCCCAGCGACAGACCCACATAAATACCCTAAATACCCCAATGACTTTCTTTTCAGAGAGATGGGGGTGAGGGGGGGAGTGGAGGGAGCTGCATTGATCAGATGGGTCCTGCGTGCACCCTGACCAGGGATCAAACCACAGCCTGGGTAGGTGCCCTGACTAGGAACTGAACCTGCCGCCTCTTATGTATGGATGATGCTCCAAACAGCTGAGCCACACTGACCCAACTGCCTTTTGACAAAGATATAAAAATAATTCAGTGTAGGAAAGACGGCCTTTTCAATAAATGATGCCACAGCAATATTGGATATCTATAGACAACAACAACAATAATAATAATAGTAACTTTAACTTAAGCCTCACCCTTTTATACAAATTAACTCAAAATGGATCACCAACCCAATTGTAAAATTATAAAACTTTTAGGGGGAAAAATAGAAAATCTTTGGGACACAGAACTAGGCAAAAAGTTGTTAGACGTGACACCAAAAGCGGAATCCACAGAGAAGCTGATAAATAAGGCAATCAGTGTAAGATGTCTGCTCTGTGAAAGGCCAGCCTGCGGAGAGGGTAAAAGGCTCGTCACTCACCGTGAGGGAGAAAATACCTGCAAACCACGCATCTGACACAAACTGCTCTCCCGAACATGTGAAGATCCCTCAAGCCGAGACCGGTTTGGCTCAGTGGATAGAGCGTCGGCTTGGGGACTGAAGGGTCCTGGGTTCGATTCCAGTCAAGGGCATGTACCTTGGTTGCGGGCATATCCCCAGTGGGGGGTGTGCAGGAGGCGGCTGATAGATGACTCTCTCTCATCGATGTTTCTAGCTCTCTGTCTCTCTCCCTTCCTCTCTGTACAAAATCAATAAAATATATAATAAATAAATAAATAAATAAATAAGATGTCTACTCTAGGCTGTACCTTAAAAAAAAAAAAAAAAAAAAAAAAAAAGATCCCTCAAAACCTGGCAGAGGAAAAGCAAGCCATTCGTTACAGCATGGGCACAGACAGGACCAGACATACCTCTGAGAAGGATGCCCCCAGCCCAGTGTTTAGAGCACATTCTCAACTCACCTCTATCAAGTCCGCAGTGAAATGAGGAAGGAGCGCCCAGGCCAAACCTCTCCTGCCAGTGGCCGTGTTGTGTGTTTGAAATGTGGTCACTTTAAAATGGCAATGCAGTTTGGAGTCAGCCTTATCCTCGAACATCTTTTTTTTTTTTTTTTTAAATATATTTTATTGATTTTTTACAGAGAGGAAGGGAGAAGGATAGAGAGCTAGAAACATCGATGAGAGAGAATCATCGATCAGCTGCCTCCTGCACACCCCTTACCGGGGATGTGCCTGCAACCAATGCACATGCCCTTGACCGGAATTGAACCCGGGACCCTTCAGTCCACAGACTGAAGCTCTATCCACTGAGCCAAACTGGTTTCGGCTCCTCGAACATCTTTTGATGACATCACATGGTGGTGTCATCTTAATGTATCTGAAAAAGCTTCATTCTTGTGAGTCATGTCAATGTGCACAATGTACACAGTGGTCCTTAGAGCTTTTGCCTTAAAGTTTTTGTAATAAACTACCCTTTGATTTCGATAAAAGAAAATAAATGACGATGTCAAATGCTGGCAAAGACATGGAGAAACAATGTAAAATGGTACAACCACTCTGGGCAATGGTTTGGCAGTTTCATAAAAAAACTGAACATGCAGCTACCATACAACCCAGTAGCTGCACTCCTGGGCATTTGTCTCAGAGAAATAAAGAATTAAGTTCACACAAAAGCCTGCACACAGATGTTTATAGCAGCTCCATTCACCACAGCCCCAAACTGGAAGCAACCCAGATGTCCTTCAATAAGCAAATGATCAAACCACGTGGTGCATGAACATGTGGAATACCCCTTACCGGTCACAAGGAATGACATGTTGACGCACCTGATATGGTTGAATCTCCAGAGAATTTTGTTGAGTGAGAAAGCCGGTCCCAAAAGGTTATAAGTTGTATGATGTCATTTACATGACATTCTTGAAGGACAACATCATACAAACAGGAGCTGGGTGGTGGCTGGGAGGTTGGGCTTGGGGGCGGGGCTTGGGGAGGATGTAGCTGGAGAAGGCAGCAGGAGGGTCCCTGTGAGCTCAGCTGTCTGCATGCATGTCCGTTTCCTGTGATATTGAACTAGTTCTACAAGACACCCGCACTGGGAAAACTGGTACAAGATTCATGGATCTCTCTGTGTTATTTCCTACAACCGCATGTGACTCTAACTGGAAAATAAAAATTAAAAAAATTAAAGTGTGTCCCTTCCTGCTTCAAATTCTCCAAGGGTGTTGTGGTGCCGGCCTAAACGTCTCTCCATCGCGCCCCCCCAACCCCCCCATGCACACGTTCTCTCCCTCCCTCCTCGTCCTCCCTCCCTCCCTCCCCGGCAGGGCGTGGGAGGCTGCCCAGCCTGGGCCACACTTACTCATCCTCCAGGTCTCTGCGTGGATCCCCCGCCCCCACGAGGCCTTCCTTGAACCTCCAGGTGGGGGGGATCCCCACTCCTCTCCCAGCAGACACCCCTCAAGGGACCACACACCAGACTCTGCCCTCGGTCCCCACGGTGACCCTCGGACCTGCACGCAGGCTGGCGGCACTGAGTGTGTAGGGGGGACCCAGGACAAGCCCCTGCAGTAGCCGGTGTTGAGGTGCCCTGTTTGGGGCACCAGGTGGCACTCTGCACCAGCTGCAGTCACCCTGGCCAGGGAGGCCCAGGGGCTTGAGCACAGAAAGGTCAGGTCAGTCTCTGGCAGGGCACCTGCCCAGGTTTAATCCCTAGGGAGATGCATGTGGAAGGCAACCGATCCTGTTTCTCTTTTACGTCGATGTCTCTCTCCCCCTCCCTCCCCGCACCCGTGCCTCGCCAACATCTGTGGGGAGCGAGGGGGACGTCCACAGGAGACAGAGCCCTGGATGTTCACGGGGCTTTAGTCCTAACAACCAAACTGAAACAACCAAAAGCCACTTCTGGCACATTCAGCTTTATCTGAAATGCCAAGGGTCAGAGTCCCAGCCCCAATAGGCATGACCATTCTCCATAAGAGCCAAGATCACCCCAGCCAGCCAGGGAAGACCTCAGAGGCCACAGGACACTGGGGTGGCAATGCCAGGCTGGATCAGGGAGACCCGGGGCCTTGGGGCCCACAGGCAGCCTGGATGGCACACCCCTCCGCACCCGCCTGGCCCCTGCCTGCCTGGCTCTGGGCAAGTGCCTTGTGTGCCCTCCAAGGCCGGCAGTGGGGCGGGGTGGGGGGGCATTAAAGCTGACTTTGGACTTTCTCATCCTGGTCAGGCTCCTCTTTGGCTCATAACCATCCCTCTCGGCAGGAAAAGGAAGAACCTGCTCTTGGTGCTACCTCAGGCAGGAGCCAGGTTTTAGTCTGTTTTGTTTTTTTAAAATATATATATTTTATTTTTATTGATTTTTTACAGAGAGGAAGAGAGAGGGATAGAGAGTTAGAAACATCGATGAGAGAGAAACATCAATCAGCTGCCTCTTGCACACCCACTACTGGGGATGTGCCCGCAGCCAATGTACATGCTCTTGACCGGAATCGAACCTGGGACCTTTCAGTCCGCAGGCCGACGCTCTATCCACTGAGCCAAACCGGTTCCGGCCCAGGTTTTAGCCTTGGTGCAGCCAGACTGATCCAGCCACGAATGTCCTCAGACTCCTCACCACCTTCCTCCACCTTTCATAACTCCAACAAAGCCCTTCCCACGTCACAAGGCCCCGAAGACTCGGCTCCCCTCCTCTCCGAGTCTCCGCTGTCCCCCTTGTCCTGCTGCTCCGCACCCCAATGGCTCAGAGTCCCTCCAGCATGTGGGCCACTGCCGCCTGGGGCCTGAGTAAACTGCTCTCCACCCAAATGTCCTCACAGCTCCCTCCCTCCCTCCCTTCGGGCTTCCCTCCTTCCCTCCCTCCCTCCCTCCCTCCCTCCCTTAGGGTCTCCCCTCCTCCTCCTCCCCCTCCTCCCCCTCCTCCCCCTCCTCCCCTCTTCCTCCCCTCCTCACGTAGCCCTGCTCTTTCCTTTCTGTTTTGCTTGTTTGGTGAGCACCTCCATCGGGCTGTGCTGCTGGTCTGTTCTGGTCTGTTCACAGAACACGCCGCAGCCACAGGGAGGCACCGCGCTGGGCCCACACAGACCCCAACAGGTCCCAGAACCTCCTCCCGACCCTGACAAACCAGGAGCAGGCATTTAACCAGGGAGAGTGCTGGCGAGGCCCTGGCCCTGTCTGCCTGAGGCTCCAGCACCACCGGCTGGACTGCACACACTGCGGCCCCGCGTCTCTGTGTCCCGTCCCTCCACTCCGCAGGAGCAGCCTCGGAGGGCGGCTTCGGGGCTCAGCCCGTCTCCATCGTCTCCATCGGGCAGGACAGCCCTCTGGAGCCCTGCGTGGAGCCCCTCACTAGCAGGGCTGGGGACACACCTCTCCCCTCGAGTGCTCTCCCTCCTGGGAGTCCCCCAAGTCCCTGCCGGGCCTCCTCCCCTCACTGGAGGAGGAGCCCGGGGCTGTCCTCGGCCACTCCGGGCTTCTGGGCTTTTGGAACAAAACCCATGACCTTGGCAGGAAAGGAAGGCAGACTCAGCTGTTCTGTTTGTTTTTAAGACACTTTCATGAAGGGACTAGTGAGTGTGGGCATCAAGGAACCCAGCCCAGTGTGAGGCACCCTGGGACGAGCAGGGGGAAGGGAAGAGGCCAGTGAGGGGTGACAGCAGCCGCTATAATGGGGAGGCCCAGCCATCACCAAAGCTGCAGACTGGGTAGGTCGGGAGCTAGTGAGAACCACCCTAGCCTCTCTCTTCTCCCATCTCTGGCCAGGGCCTCCCAGTGGCCACATCCAGCCAAAAGCTGGGGCCCTGGGAGCCGAGTGATGCCCTGGGCACAGAGCAGGTCAGAGCAAGGTGCAGGGAGGGGAGGCAAGGGACCCAAGCAAGGCCAACAGGAAGGGGTGCCCCCAAAGTGTCCCAGCGAAGTCCGAGCTGTGAGCATCACCTGTGTGACTGGGAGAACGGGCACAACCAACCCATCACCAGGAGGGCTCAGAGCCAAGCTCAGGCCTGCAGCCAAAGCCAGCACTTGCAAAGTCACCCCCAACCAGCCCGAGGCCCTAGACCCCAGACGCTCCAGAAGCATGGATTTTTCATGCCCCTGCTTCTCTAACCAACACCTCCCAAAATGAAGCCGAGGGCAAGGCATTTGACTGGCACCAAGGTCAGTGCCAGCAACCAAACTTAAAGAAAGTCTGGGAGAACAAGCACCCCACATTCCAATTAGGGGGAAACCACAAAGCTGGGGAAAGGTTTCCCAGGCTGGGTAGCCAGCAATGCCCACAGATAACTTTTCAAAGCCAGTGTCCTTCCCACAGTATTTCCAGACTGGGAACGATGGCAAAAATTAGACATTTTTGGGGTCTAGCAATCTGAATCTGTGCCATTAACCTAATACACATTCCTATTAGCCTATAGTCTAGTCTCTGCCCCTTTAATTGCCTGGGCCTGCAAGACCTGTTTACTCCCATCTTAGAGAGGCCATAAGCCATCCCCGGACAGAGTTATCAGTGCTGGGCCAGGCCAGGCCTTTGGTTGATTTCTCAAGGCCACAGCACATAGGTCTCTCAAAGAACTTGCAAAGGGGACCAAAAACACCCTTATTTGGGAGACAAAGAACTGGAAAAAGTAATAATAGAAAAAGCTTCCACCATGTTTTTGCCCAGAAAGTTGAAAGACATTTTTCTCTGGGCCCATGCATCATCATCATCATCATCATTATAATAACAATAATAATAATAAAGTGTAACTCCATTTCTCTAAGCATTGCTTGGTTTTTCTCCAGTCTTCTGTAACAGGATCCTGGCCCCTGACCTTGGTACATGTCACCAAATTTCTCTTCCCAATGCTCATTCACATGTCGCCCAGTGAGCAGACCACTTAGCAGCAACCACATATATTTAAAAAAAAAACTAATAGGCAAGTCCCGGCTGGCATGGCTCAGTGGTTGAGCATTGACCTGTGAACCAGGTCACAGTTCAATTCCTGGTCAGGACACATGGCCGGGTTGTGGGAGTGTGCAGGAGGCAGCTGATCAAGGATTCTCTCTCACCATTGATGTTTCTATCTCTCCCTCTCCCTTCCTCTCTGAAATCAATAAAAACATGTTTTTAAAAAATAAAATACTTAAAAGAACATTAATAGGCAAAATAAGGTCGATATCTCATTGCTTAATTTTTCTTCCTTTTCTGGTTCCTTTATTAGTTGTATTCTGCAAAAGCCTTTGATACTTGGCTTAGATCACATTTTTGTTTCAATGGCCGATTTTTCATGATTTCCCTTTTGTAGCCGGTGCTAAAATCAGCTGGCATTTGCACTTGGTTTCCATTCAGCAGTGGGAACAGGAAAAAGAGCCTTAAACTAGATCCACATTTCTTTCGCTTGCACGTGAAACAGGCCTAGAGGTCAGGCCAGAGCTGGCCCTGGGCCGCTCCACGGCGCTGGCAGGACCCGCGCCTCTGGACACCGGCCAGCACCCCGCCCTCCACGTCTAAGGCGGCAGCTGGCACTCCTACATCCTGCCCAGTGACAGAACCCACCTTTATGGCACTGCTGTTTGCATCTTGTTGGCAAAATCCAGAAATGTGGCCGTACCGGGGCTGAAGCAGCCGAGCTCAGGCCGAGGGAGAGGGGCCCCGAGGACGGGCCACGGTCCCGGGGCCAGCGGGGCTCGCCTTCGGGACTCAGAGGGGACCTGAGGCACAGCTGCTTTCTTACTTGGTACTTGGTGCTTCTGAATATTTCCGTTGGCCATGCACTCAACAAAGGTTCTTTTACAACACACCACATTTGGAGGGACTGGCTAAGGCCAGTTTGCCTCTCGTTGGGGGCAGATACCGTATCCCCAGCAGCCAGCGCCGAGTGCCTGCTCAGAAGACATTTGGTCTGTGAAGGAGGGCTGTGCCAGGCTTCTGTGCCAGGCTCTGGGACGGGTGCTGAGGGTGCAGAGTGAGACCTGTCCTTGGCACTCATGGCCAACAGAGGAGGCCGACAGGGGCCACCAGAGCAGGGAGGCCGGGAGGCCGGTGTGGCTGGCCTGGGCTTTATGAGCTTCAGGCAGTAAGGTCCTTAGGTACACAACTTCCAGTTCCTCTCAAGCCCAAGGTGAGGAAGGAATGTGGCCTCAACCTTGAGGCTGAAGGAGCCCTGGCGGCTTTCAGCAGCAGGGGCCAGAGCAGCAGAGGGGGGCACAGAGCAGCGGGGTGGGGGGTATAGAGCAGGAGGGGGCCAGGGGGGGGGGCAGAGCTGCAGGGGGGACAAACGGGGGAACAGAGCAGAGACCAGAAGAGCTGGACGAGGGCCGGGGAGCGGGCTAGGAGGCCAGACACAGTGACACCAGGAGCGCGGGTCCTCAGGCTGGTTGGCAGCGGACAGACGGCTACATGGGGCGAGAAGGGAAGGGGTGGTTTTGGGGCTGGAAATGGTGCGATGGCCTAGAGGGGAGTCTGATGTTGGATGGGAGCCAAGTGAGGGTCTGAGGAAAGGGGGGGACAGTGCATGGAAGACAAAGGAGGCCCTGTGCTGTGCCGGCCAGACAGGCCCCGGGGGAGTCTGGGCGGGAGGAAGGGGCTGGAGGGCCCTGGCTGGGGCTGGGGCTGGAGCAGACAGCAGTTGGACGCCTGCGAGCCGCGCTCATGGCTTAGCAATGCCCCGGCCCTGCCAGGAGCCCGCGGGCCCTGCCGCCTCCAGCCCACCCCAGCCTGGCCAGACACGGGGGCTCTGAAGCTGTGCCCCTGGGCCTCCCCCCGCAGAACCCAGGCCCGCGCACCCACCACCCCAGCGGTGACACAGACCTGGGAAGGGGGGAGAAAAGAAAACCGTCTTCGGCCGAGCCAGTGAGAGTTAACGTCGCGGCGTCTAGCAGACAGGCCTAATGAGACCCAGGTGGTCCCCTGGCTCCGGCGGACGCTGGTCCGGCGCCCGGCGCGGGGAGGGGGCTCTGCGGCTCCAGGGGCGGGCCCGGCTGCTGGCGGGGGCCCAGCACATAACTCGGCGCGGTCGCCGTCTGGGGCAGCAGACACCCAGCCGCTCGGAGCTGAACTGGCAGCATGAAGGTACGGCCCTGTGGGGACTGAGCCCTGTTTGGAGGACCCTGGCCAGAGGGGACGGGGACCGCATGGGGCTTTCGCTGCAGCCCGCTGTCTCCAGGGCACGGGGCTGGCCCAGAGCGGGTTCCTGGCGGGTTGGTATGTTGTGGGCGGGAGGGGGGGGGGGGGCGGGGTGCAGAGAAAGCAGGGGGCTCTGGCATCGGAACGACTGTGCTGAGGACCCCAATTTCCTGCCACCAGACCCTCCTGGCCCTGCCGCTGCTGCTGCTGCTGCTGCTCTCCACTCCCCACTGTGCCCCCCAGACCCCCATGATCCGAGGAGATGGTGAGCAGCCGGGCCCACAGGCGGGCGGGCGGGCGGGCGGGCGGGCGAGGCTCCGAGCCAGTGTCTGGAGCCCACCGGCTCTCAGGACTCGGCTCCTGCTCTAACCAGGGCAGATGGATGAGATGACCTTCGAGCACCCCCTAAGAACTCTTGCAATTTCTTGTGAGAGACCCTGCCCCTAGGGACAGAGGCAAATTGTGGGGTGCACGGTGCGAGCTATGCCTCAGCCCCTTCCTCCCCTCCCGGCCCCAGCTCTGGAGAGGTCCTGCCTTCAGCAACCCCTGGACTGCGACGACATCTACAGCCAGGGCTACCATGCGGATGGCGTGTACCTCATCTACCCCGAGGGGCCCAGCGTGCCGGTGCCCGTCTTCTGCGACATGACCACGGAGGGCGGGAAGTGGACGGTGAGCGGGAGGAGCTCTGGTCCCGGCATGTGACAGGCTGCGCCTCTGGGAGCCCCGATCGCTCCATCTCTGGCCCCAGGGCGTGGGCTGTAAGCTGCTGTCTGCAGTGATCCCCTAATAGCCTCGGAGGCAGGCTCCTTATAGAGGACTGAAGCCCAGGGCAGTGAAGGAACTGCTTCAGCATCACAGGGCAGCACGGACTCCCCTGGTCCTCCCAGCTCTCAGCAGCTGCTCGAGGGGTGCAGAGCGCATGGCCTCGGGCCGCCCCGCTTAGGTCTCTAACAAACCCCTTCGCAGCTCGGGGCCCAGACCTGGGGAGCCCCTGTCCCCTGGACCCTGAAAGCTCAGGCCTGCCGTCTCCGCTCCAGGTTTTCCAGAAGCGATTCAACGGCTCCGTGAGCTTCTTCCGGGGCTGGAATGACTACAAGCTGGGCTTCGGCCGCGCCGACGGGGAGTACTGGCTGGGTAAGGCGGGGCCCAGGCAAGAGGGGGGCCCCCAGGCCAGCACCAGGCTGACGGCTGCCTCCACAGGGCTGCAGAACCTGCACCTCCTCACGCTGAAGCAGAAGTACGAGCTGCGCGTGGACCTGGAAGACTTTGAGAACAACACGGCCTATGCCAAGTACGCCGACTTCTCCATCGCGCCCAACGCCATCAGCGCCGAGGAGGACGGCTACTCCCTCTATGTGGCCGGCTTCGAGGACGGCGGGGCAGGTACCCTCCTGGCAGGCAGAGGGAGTGGGGGAGGCGGGCTGGCCAGGAAGGGTCACAGCTGGCTCCAACCAGCCCCGCAGCCCCGCAGCCCCGCAGCCCCGCCCGCCGCCTCGGAGCAGCTGCTTCTCTTTGCAGCTCAGCACCCAGCTCTGGCTCGGGAAGGGCCCCTCCCTCCCGTAAGCTCAGCCTCCGCGCCATCCCTCTTCCCGCCAGGCGACTCCCTGTCTTACCACAGCGGCCAGAAGTTCTCCACCTTCGACCGGGACCAGGACCTCTTCCTGCAGAACTGCGCGGCCCTCTCCTCGGGCGCCTTCTGGTTCCGAAGCTGCCACTTCGCCAACCTCAACGGCTTCTACCTGGGGGGCTCCCACCTCTCCTACGCCAACGGCATCAACTGGGCCCAGTGGAAGGGCTTCTACTACTCCCTCAAGCGCACCGAGATGAAAATACGCCGGGCCTGAGGCCGAGGCCTGGCCCCAAGGCAGCGCTCCTGGCTGCTGGCCTCCAGGAGTGCTCCCCCGCTGGGCCTGCGCCCCCCCCCCCCCCCAGTACCCCCTCCCCGTCAGCCCTGCTTCTTAACAGCTCTAGCCCCAGCTCACCCTGCCAACCAGGCATCCCCGGAGCCAGGCCTCTTCCCTCCACCTGAGGCGAAGCTGCCAGCCAGTTCCCAGGCCTCCTCTGCCTCCGCTCAGCCCCCAGCCACGAGCTGCTGGCCCAGGCGGCAGGCTGGTGCTCCCCTTAGCCGGCCTCCTTCCCACCTGCATGGCCGCCATCACCACACCCTAGCAACGCCCTGGCTGTTCTCAGAGAATGTCTCACCTTCGCTTCCTTCCTCCCACCACCTTCTCTAGTGGTGAGCACCGCGGGCCCCTTGCCCCATCTGTCACCTTAGCTTCCCTGCTTCCTGCCCCAGGCCTCCAAAGCTCTGCCCAAACTGTATTTCACCACGGCTACTGCACGCCCCACCCCCCTGAACAGCCACAGGCCGGGCAGGCATAGATGAGGTTCGGCCACCACAGCTACTGCACGCCCCGCACCCCCTCCCCGAACAGCCACAGGCCGGGCAGGCTTAGATGAGGTCCGCCCCGGCCCAGGCTGCAGTCTGGCCATGAGGGGACCACAGGACGCTGTCGCAGGCTGGAGGCAGGAGGGGAGAGGAGGTCTCAGCCTCAGGACGAGCAAGTGGGCTGTGGCTGTTGTGCGTGCAACTGCATCTGCTGGCCCCCGAATGCGGGGCCTGGCTCCTCCTTCTCCTCACTGACAGCACCCGCCCTCCACTCCACAAAGACACCCGAGTTAGCGCCAGAGAGAACCTTCTATTTCACAGGCCTCATTTTTATGGCAAAGAGAATGACTAATAATAAAATTACATAATAAAAATAGAATACTGAGAAGGATCGCCCGGGGAGTAGGGGCTTCCTGATCCTGTCACGGCTCGGTGGTGGCTCAGGTGGCTTCTTAAGGCTGTGGGGTGGTCTCAGCGGAACCTCCGGATGATCCCAAGCCAAGCGTGCCCTGCAGGGCCTGGGGACTGGGTCTTCCCGGGCACGCAGCACGGGCTGCGGGCTCAGGGCTCCTGGAGGTCAGGCAGGTCAGCCAGCAGCATCGGGGAATCCATCTGGATCTCACGCTGCAGAGACTCGATGTCAGAAGGGTTCATGCCGTGGCCCTCGAGCCAGTCAGCCAGCAGGGAGGCTGAGAGTGAGGCGGAGTCCGCCTGGCTGCAGGGAAGGGGAGCAGGGAGAGTGGTTACCGGGGCTGGCTCCCCTCCTCACCCCCACAGGCACGTTCCTCCTGCACCAGGAACCCAGCTCTGCTCCAGAGTTCAGTCCAGACAACTCACCCGTCCTGTGGCCCATCCGCCACACCCATATCGAAAGACTGGTTTAGGAATTCTTCCAGGTCAAAGCCAACACCATAACCAGCCCCGCTGCCCTTTGGAGTGCCTGAGAACGCGGGGGGCAAAGGGTCCTCCACCTGCAGGGCATATCGGCAGGTTACAACGCAGGCACCACCAAGAGCAGACGGAGGCCTGCAGGGAGCCCCTGACCCGATACTGCCCTGTCCAAGACTCTGCTGGATGCCCGCCCATGGGTACCAGTGCCAGCCTCGACAATCCCTGCGAGCTGGCTGGGGCCCATCTCCAGGCCGGGCCCTTCCTGGGGAGCATCGCATTTATCTCAGCCACCTGCTCATCAGCATTATGCTCCTCCTACGAGCACGGGCACACGTGCAGAGATAAAGCCTCTGCTGCTCACTTTTCATGGAACGAGACACACCACCCACAGCCAAGACTTCCCACCCCGTCTCCCTGGGCCCAGGTCCAAGGGTCTGCACGGCCCGGCTCCTCTCTCACCTGAGACTTGGACAGCTGCTGGGTCACCAGGTTGACATCGGGTGACTCTGAGGTGGAGGGTTGAGGGGCCCCCCTGGGGTCTGGAGGGGGTGGGCCAGGTGGGAAGTAAGGCAGAACACCCAGGGTGCTGGAGCCAGGCATCCCAGGGGGTGGCACTAGCGCCTGGGGGGCCAGGAGGCCGGAGGTGGTGGCGGTGGTCTGGAGTGCAGCAGGGCCAGGGCCAGGCCGAGGAGGGCCAGCGGGGTGGGGGGCAGGGCCAGGGGCTGGGCAGGCGGGCTGTGGTGCAGGACCAGGGGTGGCGCCTGCAGGTGGCGGTGGGGGTCCAGTGGGCTGGGCTACAGAGCCAGTAGGACTGGGGGGCTGGGCTGGCGGTGTTGTTCCTGGAGCAGGGGCGGGGGCGGGGGCGGGGACTGGGGGCTGGGCCATCCGAGTCCAGCGCTCCAGCAGGCTGCGGTCATTGTCACTCAGCACCAGCCCCGCCAGGGGGTCGGTGGAGGGGCCCCCAGAGGCCCCAGTCCCTCGCTCCTTGCGCTCCCGCTCCTGCCGCCGCTTTTCCCGCTCCTTCGCTCGCTCCTGCCTCCGCCGCCGCTTCTCCTCCCGCTCCCGCTGGCGCTCCTGCGCCGTCACTGGCTTCCGGGGCTCAGGTGCTTCTGGGGGGGCAGTGGGCCCATCTGCAGGGAAGTCGGACAGGGGGGAGGTAAGAGCCTGTGGCCCTGTGCAAGCCCAGGGTCCCTCTCCGGCCGCCCCCTCCCCCAGGCAGCGGCGGCTCCTGGAAGGCACCTCGGAGCCGGCTCCGCAGGGACTTGAGCAGGGCAGCTTTGAGGGCGGCTTTGGTGTTGTCTGAGATGGCACCCTCCCTCTTCGGAGGGGCTGGCTCACTGGCCAACGCGGGGGGTGGCTGCAGGGCCATGTCAATGGTGTCCGGTGCAGGGCCAGGGCACGGCAGTGGAGCTGGCGGCGGCGACTCCATGGCACAGTCCCCACTGGGAGCCCAGGAACTGGGCATCTCAATGTCGGGGCAGCTGGGCTCACTGGCCACTGGCTGCAGAGAAGGCTGGAAGCGGATCTGCTGGCGGATGCCCTCGCGCCGGGCATGGAAGTCCTCAATCTCAGCCACAATGGCCTCCTTAATCCGCTCCCGCGTGAGGGCTTCCCGGTCAAAGGCGAAGTCAAAGGGTGGGGCGCAGTCAGGCTCATCATCGGGGTCATGGTACTTGGCCAGAAAGGGGTGGCGCAGTGCAGCAGCTGCCGACATGCGGGCACTGGGCTCAAAACGCAGCATCCGCCCCAGCAGCGAGAGGGCCTGGCGGTCAGCACCGGGGTACACTGTCTCCCAGGGCACAGGCTGGCGTGGTGGCAGACTCTGGATATATGCCCGTACCCTTTCAGCCCCTACGGCCTGAATCACAGCTGGCGACGGGGTACCCAGCACCGTCATGATCAGCTGCAGCTGGTGCACGTAGTTTTTGCCTGGGAAGAGCTGGCGCCTGGCCAGCATCTCACCAAAGATACAGCCCACGGACCACAGGTCAATGGCCTGCGTATACTCATGCAGGGACAGCATGAGCTCGGGGGCACGGTACCAGCGCGTGGCCACATATTCGGTCATGAAGTACTGATGCTCAGCAGGTGAGGTGCACAGGCCCCGAGCCATGCCAAAGTCACCGATCTTGAGCTCACAGTTCTCGTTCACCAACAAGTTGGAGGGCTTGAGGTCACGGTGGATGACCTGAGCTGAGTGCATGTACTTGAGGCCCCGTAGCAGCTGGTACAGGAAGTAGCGCACGTGCTCCAGTGTGAGCGGCTGCGAGGAGTGGATGATCTGGTGCAGGTCACTCTCCATCAGGTCCAGCACCACGTAACTAGAAGGGACAGGGAAAAGGCATGGCTGTCTTGCCCACATTCCAGCCCCAAGCTCACCATGCTCTCCTGACTCCAGACATGGAAGGGCCTTACCCTCAGATTCTGTAGGGGCCAACAGCATGGTATAAAGATCCTAGAGTCTCTACAGTTTTTTCATGAACTTAAAGAATTAAAGCCCTTTCTCTCCAGACCTATTTCTCCATGAGAGAAAAGATGAGGTCAGACTAAACTAGGGCTGGCCAATAGTTTTCGTTTGGCAGCAAACTCCATTATTTGGGAGTGGCTGCTTGAAAGACTATGATGAAAACTGTGGTACCTTGTCCATTTCTATAGGAAAGTGTTCTGTGATTGACTAGTGATGTTTGCTGTGGGAAAAGGAGAGTGTGGTTATTTGCCATCCAGTATACTGAGTCTATAAAACTGTAGCACCTGTACTTTTCCTGAGGAATCACAGTTGTCCCTGAGAATGCCCTAAGACAGTGGTTGGCAAACTCATTAGTCAACAAAATGACAAACCTCTGGCTCGAGGGCCATAGTTTGCCGACCACTGCCCTAAGGAAACACTGGTCCTGGAACTGTGGGAATTTTCCAGCTGTCCTTCCAGAACTGTGGCAATCCTGTCCAGCCTTCAGAAAACATCCCCATCCAGCCTCCTCTCCCAACACCCCTCCTTACACAGATTTGAACTCGCCGTAGGGCACAGTGGGCCTCAGGATGTCCTTGATGGCGATGATGTTGTCATGCTTGAAGTGTTTGAGGATCTTCAGCTCCCTGAGGGTCCGCTTGGCATTAGTCACCACATCAAAAGCATTAGGGATCTTCTTAATGGCCACCTGCTGGCCTGGGAGCAGAGGAAGGCAGGTACTGTAAGGTACCTGGGCAGCTGCAGTGGCACAGGGCCGCCTCCAACACCTCCCATCCAGGATGCAAATAACAACAGCGTGCACTTGGCCACAGGCTGCACCCATAGAGGGGCTGGTGCAGGGGTGGGGGCTGGGGGCAGGAGCGACCAAAGGAGCAGCCACATACTGAATAACAGCAGTTGTTATAACTGTATACTGAGCACCTACTAGTACAAGCCCTCTGTGCTAAGCACTTTATATACATGATCAGGTTTTCCCTTCTCATCCATCTCCTGAGACAATTACTAGTAGCTCAAAGTTACAGATGAGGAAATCTCATCTCAGTAACTTATTGGGGGTTGCATAGCTATTGTAGTTAGTGGTAGTCTAGACTCCATAATGCCTGTGCTCTTTCTACCTCCCTACCTCTACCCAGCACAGGATCTCCAACCTGGTCCAATCGGGACTGTCATTTTTCTGAGGATGTCGGCTGATGAGCTGGCAAAACCATCATGACAGCGTCTCTGAGACCTGTACCCAACACAGAGCCTGGCACCCAGATGGCACCTAACCCATGTTTGACTTAAACCAGAATCTGCATCCCAGCTATCCTTCCTGGCTGTCTGAGATGGGGCGGCTTTCTCGCTCTGGGGAAGTGGTTTCCACATCTGGTAACAGTACACCTAGGGAAGCTTACCGGTGAGGCGCCGGCGCGCGGAGGACACCACCCCGTAGGCCCCGTTGCCTATGGTCTCGATGATCTCGTACTCGTCCCCCACGTCAAAGGTCACATCCAAGGAGCGAGCTTTCAGCAGGGCCAGGTTCTTGGCCGCTACAGAGGCAGCGGTGTTGGCCGGTTCCGCCTTCACTGGCCCCGGGGGCTCCCCAGAGCCGTCCTCGCCGTCTTCCTCCTTCAGGGGCTCGGCCATGGCGCCTGCGTGAAAACACTGGTGAGGCGAGGCCCGCCCACCAGGACCTCAGTTTCCCCTCTGAGGCTGGGGAGCAGGACCAGGAAATTTCCAAGTTCCCTAAGCCGATGGAGGCCGAGTAGGAGGCAAAGGAGGGTGGCTGCACGTGGGAGGTGTCCACGCCGGGACTCGGAGCTCAGGGATCAGGTCCGGTGAAGGCAGGGGCGGGTGGGGGAGGCGCCCGAGGCGCGGTCCAGGAAGAAAGGGAGGGGCGGGGCACCGGCTGTCCCCGGCTCACACTCACCGATCGCGCCTCACCGACGCCCCTCGGGCTCTCGGAGGTCCCCGCGGGTCGCCGACTTCCGGCCCAGTGGAGGGGACCTCAAAACTCACTTGTTTAAGGCCGCCGCCACCACCTCATCGTCGCGCTGTGCCCCTCGGGGCCCTCCGCCCCGCCTCCCAAGACCACGCTCCCTCCAGCCTCTGGCCAATCGCCGGGGGGTTCTGCGGAGTTCCCACCCCCTCTGTATGCTTCGCCCAATACGAGCCCAGCTACCGAGGAAGCCACGCCCCCAACCCCTCCCCTCCGCGCGCCGCTGTCCAGCTCCCGGGCGGACGCCGCCCTGGGTGCGCTCGGCTCTCGCAGGGGTGTACTCGGCGGCGGCCTCAGCGCATGCGCGCAGGCAGCCCCGGCCCCGCTGAAAGGGAGGCCACGCCCCGTGCGTGCGCGCGCGTCCCGATCCGCCGGGCGTGGGCGGGTGGCCCCGGGAGCTCCGGGGGCTGAGGCGCCGGGCTGTCCCGGGCTTTCGGAACCCCCTCTTGCAGGCCCGTCTCCGTCGTCAGCCCCGTCGCTCGGGGATAGTGCCCGCCATTTTCCCGTCCTGGAGGAGCCGGCTCCGGGACCCAGCATCCCACTGAGGGAATCCGTCACGTCCACGCAGCCTCCCGGGCCGGGATTCTAGAGCGTCCAGCCCGAGGCGCCGCGTTCTCCCGGCCCGGCCCTCCTCGCGGCCCGGCGACGCTGGGCTCTTTCCGGCCTCCGGGCGTCCCCTGGCGGCTCTTCCCACGGCCGCGGGCTCTGCGGGCGGCGCGGGGCGTGGGCAGGGCCCTGGAGCCTCGCGCCCCGGAGCCCGAGGGCAGAGCCCGCCTGGAGCTCAGTTCTCCGTCCGGTCCGAGGCAAATGCTGGGCTGGCCCGAGGCGGCGGGTGGGGCCGGAGGGGAGGCTCCGGGAAGGTCGGCGGAGGGCGGGTGTCACCGGTGGAAGGAAAGGGGGACAGGGGGGAGGTCGGCGGGGCCCTGGTCCTGGCTTTGCCCGAAGCGGACGCGCTGGTCCCGAGGGGCTGAGGCGCTGGGTTCCTCCTCGCTCACACAGGGCGGAGGGCGGATCCTGATGGAATGAGTTTCCCTAAGCCTCTACCTACACCTTTTCCTTTTGATTATACTCCCTACTATTGTGGGTTTTTAAATTTTTTTTATTAAAACATACAGAAAGTTCCATAATTTTCACCAACTTAATATGCCAGGGTATTGAATTCAGATGAAGGAAAAACATTAAAACACACACACACCAGCCCTTCAAAGACCCTCCCTTTCCTGGTAGTGACAGTGTTATCGGAGAACAGCGTGGATGGGCTTCCTCCGTTTCCGGTGGGAGTGGGGCTCTCGGGGTACCGCTGGAATAAGCATTTTTGGAGGCGCCCATGGTAGGAGGAAATTGGTAGGAAGCTTTATTTCTGTGGAATTGCAGCGTGGGTTTGCACAGTCCCGTTTCCCGTCAGCTAATCCTGGAGGATGAGAGCTAGAAGCAAAGCCGGTGTCCAGTTCCCTTTCCTGGGGGCGTGGTCCCATGGGCTAGGTGCAGCCCTTAGCCCTTCCTGTGGTGTCCAGGAGAGCGCCAGAGCCACGAGGGCAAGAGCACAAAAGAGAAAGCTCCTGTTTAGGAGATTAAATATCTCTCAGCCCGGCCAGTGTGGCTCAATGGCTGAGCATTGACCTATGAACCAGGAGATCACCAGTCTGAGCAAATGCCTGGGTTATGGGCTCAATCCCCAGTAGGAAGCGTGCAGGAGGCAGCCAATCAATGATTCTCTCTCATCATTGGTGTTTCTCTCTCTCCCTTCCTCTATGAAATAAATAAAAATATATATTTTTAAAAACTAGTAAATAGCCGAAACCGATTTGGCTCAGTGGATAGAGCGTTGGCCTGCGGACTGAAAGGTCCCAGGTTCGATTCCAGTCAAGGGCTTGTACATTGGTTGCGGGCACAACCCCGGTGGGGGGGTGTACAGGAGGCAGCTGATCAATGTTTCTCTCTCATCGATGTTTCTAGCTCTCTATCCCTCTCCCTTCCTCTCTGTAAAAAAAATCAATAAAATATATATATTTTTAAAAACTAATAAATAAAAATAAACCTCTCAAATCATCCTGAGCTTACAGTGGCTACACCTACTCTGACCGATGACCTGTTACCGGGTGTGACTGACAAGTACCTTCTGGCACCCAGGCTTCACTGGGCATGTCTGTTCTGGCCTGTCCAGTCCCTCCCGCAGCCACCTGCAGGGGGAATAGGCCTGTGCTTCCTGGGGAGTGTGAAGTTGCAGCTTCCTGGCAAAGCTGCACAAGTGGGGTGCCCACATGTGGCCTTCCCCCTGCTCCATGTCTGTTATTAGTAACTATGTTGAATTACAATGGTAACAATACTTTTTGTTAACTCTTCCACACTTTTTTTTTTTTTTTGCATTGAATTTTCAGAGTTTTATTGGGATACATTGTCATAGGAAAGTAGATACTACATTTAAAAAAAAAATCAACATTAGAAAAAATATATTTAGGAGTACAAGTCAGTATCAGTATTAGAACAAATAGGTATCTAGTATTTATACACATAAAGATCAGCCCTAGCCAGTTTGGCTCAGATTCAGCCTGTGGACTGAAGGGTTCGGGGTTGGATTCTGGTCAGGGCACATGCCCGGGTTGTGGGCTTGATCCCCAGTGGGGGGTGTGCAGGAGGCAGCTGGTCAATGATTCTCATTGATGTTTCTATCTCGCTCTCCCTCTCCCTTCCTCTCTGAAATCAAGATATTTATATATCGATTATATATCAATTATATATAATTTTAAAAAAAGAGAGATCATATGGGCCTCCTGAGTTAAAGTTGAACTACAGTGGAACCTCAGTTCTCAAATTTAATTTGTTCCGAAGGCTGTTTGAGAAGCAGTTTGTTTGAAAACGGAATCATTTTTTCCCATTAGAAGTAATATAAATTGAGGCGAGTGCGATAAGAAGTTTTCCACTCGGAGGAACCGCTGAGCTAAAGCCAGCCCAGAAGTAATATAAATTGAATCAATCCATTCCAGACCCTCAAATGATTCCTGTTTTAATCTTTCTTAAATATAGTGCATGTCTAATGTGCTGTTCAATCTATAAATAAGCACTTATTAAATTTATTGAGTTACCCCTACTAGCCTTAAACAAATTTTTAATATATCTGCTTCTGAAATGCTGTCACCAGCTGCTTTTCATTTATCCAGTCACCAGCAGTTTTTCAGTCTGTTGCCTTGGCTGTGCTGTTTTGGTGAGCACTTTCAAAGCCTTAGCACCATCAGCACCTTGGTTGTCTCTGTTTAAAAATTATGCTAACTGCCGAGACCGGTTTGGCTCAGTGGATAGAGCGTCGGCCTGCGGACTGAAAAGTCCGGGGTTCGATTCTGGTCAGGGGCATGTACCTTGGTTGCAGGCACGTCCTCAGTGGGGGGTGTACAGGGGGCAGCTGATCGATGTCTCTCTCTCATGGATGTTTCTAACTCTCTATCCCTCTACCTTCCTCTCTGTAAAAAAATCAATAAAATATATATATTTAAAATTGTGCTAACCATTCTCCGCGGTTTGTGTCCTGCTGTGGCATCAGCATGAAAGGCTTGTCAGGCCCAGAACAAGTTTTGGTCCACAACCAAGGCATTTTTTTTGTGAACAACTTGGTTGAGAACCGAATTGTTCCAGATGGGAGACCTTCGAGAAATGAGGTTTGACTGTATAAGATTTGTTACTGATTTTCCTGATAGCATAGCAAAAAGCCAAACGATCAGTTACATGATTGACCAGGAAGAAACCATCCCTGTGGGAAGTGAGCGTTTTGTATCACTGAGCCTGAACGTAACTTTGGATGGCTTTTCTACAGGTGACACAGTAGATGGTTTTCCCCAACTGTGGAATGTGTGCCACGCGGCCTGTGGTGTCCTCCGGGGTAAGCAGAGGTGTACAAACGGAGGACACAAAAGCACATCTTTTCAGGAAACAAAGTGGACAGTTATGTGATGGTTCTGTCTGATCCAGGAACAAAACATAAAATATCAGAAGAAACTCAAAAACTGTGTGCTTTAAATTCTACTCTAAATAAATAAATTCTACTCTATAAGTACTTCAGCGAGGCTTTTTATACAAGTTACAGAGTTCAACATTCCTCTGGCAAAACTTGCTGATTCTCATCGACTTTCCACCCGCTGTGAGCCGCTCTGCTCTGCGCCCACCAGGCCTGACTCCTGCAGAACTCCTCAGGCCCCTACCTGTATTCAGATGCAGTGGACATTCTGTCGTCGGCCCCCTGAGCTCTGCTGCATGTGCTACCACTGACCGCGTCTTAAGAAAAAATTGCTCACCTGGTTCAAAAGGCTTACGTGAAAAATCTTGGTCCCACCCTAGGGGCCACTTTTATAGTTTCTTCCTGAAAGTAAGAAACAAGCAATATAAATTCAACACAAGCAAATACTAATCCACATTCTTACCCACTTCCCCTTTAATATACATTTTACATACTTCTTCTGAAGATCATTAGGTATCAGTAACCAGAGAGTTCTCTCATACTTTTTATTTATTTATTTATTTATTTTTATTGATTTCAGAGAGGAAGGGAGAAGGAGAGAAAGAAAAACATCCGTAATGAGAGAGAATCCTTGATCGGCTGCCTCATGCTGCCTCATGCATGCCCCACAATGGGGATCGAGCCCACAACCGGACATGTGCCCTGATTGGGAATCAAACCGTGACCTCCTGGTTCATAGGTCGATGCTCAACCACTGAGGCGGGCTTATTCTTTGTTCATAAGAGTTGTTTTGAGATGTAATTCACATACTCTGAAACACTGGTGATGTGTAATTAATTCAGTGTTTTATAGGATGTTGGCAGTTGTGCATCCCTCACCACTACATAGTTTGAAACATTTTCATCATCCCACAAAGAAACCCATTCACAATCACTGCTGTTTCCCTTCACCCAGTCCCTGGCACCCATGGATGTGGTGGGCAGGCAGTTGTTAGTCTGCAGAGGGCGGTAGGGCTTCCCTGCTTCCCTCAGCTGGCGCTCCTGCTCCTGCTCCTGGTGCCACCTGTGGCGCAGGGTGGCCTGTGGACTGGCAGACAGGCTGCTACCTCCCAGTATAAAGGATGAGTCTGCAAACGACCTGTCTGTTCTCAGTGGGACCATCGTAGGCACCGGAGTAACAGGTGGCGAGGGGAGTTTGGCAAGTTTCCCTCTGTGAGACCTTAGAACTCACCTAGACACAGCGACTGAGCTGTGACCCCCTCAGCTTAGGCAAGCCTCCACTCCCCCCACCACCACGGGGAACCTCTGTCTCCTCTGAGGGGAGGGCAGTGAGCTATTGCCCCGGCACACAGGAAGAGTCTCCTGAAGACTGAAATAGGGAGTTGGTCTAAATTATAACCGGTTCTAGGCCTGATCTGAATGTGGATCCTGCTGTTAACCACACAGACGCCGGGGGCTGGAAGTGGGCAGGACTCAGCAGGCTGGAGGGAGCGGCTGGGTGGGGGGTGGGAGCATGGCGACTTCCTCTCCTGCCCTCAACCCGGAGTGAGCAGTGAAGACTGCATCAGGCTGCAAGTAACAAACCCACCAGCCTAGGAAAACGCACAAGGAGATTTCTTTTCCTTTCATCATAAGAAATCCAATGGACTTGTTGGCCTTGGTTCCAACATAATTCTGATGTTGGTTCGCTTGAAGTTGTCCCAGAGGTTTCTCACATTATCTTCAACTTTTTGTATTCTCTTGTCTTCTTGCTTCTGCAAAGGAGAGTCTTCTGGCTCTTTATGTTCCAAATCTTTGACTTGATTCTTGCTATCTTTCATTCTGTTTTTAGGACTCTGTATAATATTTTTTATTTCAGAGAATGTATTCTTTATTTCTAGTTGATCCCTTTTTATTTCTAGTTGATCACTTATCATATCCTCATAGGTCTCATTTATTTTATCGGCCGTTTCTAGGAAATTCTTGAAGAAACTTATAAGCATGGTTTTGAACTCTATATCCAGTCGTTTTTTGTCCTCCATTTCTTTTGTTTGTGATCTATTTCCATGTCTCGGCATTTTCACTGCTTCCCTGAGTTGGTAGGGTGGCTTTGTGTGCTCAGGTGTCCTATATGGTTCAGTGGGTCAGCCTCCCAGTTACCTGAGGTGGACACTCTTGGTGCCCCCTTTTGTAGACTGTGTGTACAGCTTTGTTGTAGTTAAGTTTTATTGTTGTTGGTATCACTGGGAGGAACTGACCTCCAGGTCAATTGGCTGTGAGGATCAGCTGTGTCTATGACAGGAGACAGCCTTATTCAACTAGACTTGAAAACTTGCAAAAGCCTTTGTGCTTGGATGGGGCGGAGTTTCAGGGTGGAGCCTACAGTCTTGGCTTACAATCAGCCGCACCCTATGAGGTTCATGAGTCTCAGTGTTCCTCAGTGTCCTTTGGTACTTGCTGCAAGCACCTCTGAGAGAAAGGTGCCCTTGAGTTTTGCCCGCTACCAAACAGTCTAGGCTCTCCCCCAATGAGCTTGGAACTGGGGTTCAGTGCAGTTGAAAGTAGGATTGGAAGTGGGGTTCAGAGCAGTCTGGAACTTTGGTCTCCTTCCTGCTAGGGTGATCCAGCAGCAAAGTCAGCCGTCCGTTCTCTGTGCGAAATATGCATACCTCCGGGACTGCCTTTTGCTGCTCCCCTGAGTTTCCGCCTTACAGCCCAGATTCCCTCTGTGGGAACCTGGGTCCCCAGGGTCTCGCCCAGAACTGGGGTTCAGTGCTGTCGGAACTGGGGTTCAGCACAGTTCAGAGCTTTTATCTCCTTCCTGTTAGAGAACGCCAGCCAGGCACTCAGCCTCCCCCTCCTCTCCGGCTCTGTCCTCTCCCTGTGCACAAGCACACTGTGTCTCTGTACCTTAGGCTTTTGGAGCACCTCTGATTTTCCTTCTGGTTTTCTCTTTCCTTCTTGTTGGAGAATTTCCAGTCAGTCAACTTTCCTGTAGTTCTGGGTAATGTCCATTTTGTATTTTAGTTGTATTTTTTTGAAATTGTTGTGTGAGGCTGCAGTTAGGCGTTTACCTATGCCGCCATCTTGGTTTCTCCCCAACAATGAAGTTTTGATAAGGAAACTCAGTTTTTATTAGGTTTCAATGACTCACATTTGTCTAGAAACAGTTCCTTGTTGCATTGTAAGAACAAATATATCTATTGTGTATTCTAGAAAAGCTACTGGCTGTTTTTTAAAAATTTTTATTTTAAGATAAGCTAGTCAAATGTAATGATTCTCTGATAATTTATCAGAATCCAATGATTTCCATCAATTATATTTATTTTTTGTGGTAACTGCAGCTTTGAATTGCATTTAAACCATTTAGATTTCTCTTGTCAACAAATACTTCCACACCAAGGTTGTCTTCCATTTTTATGTGAAGTTATATTTAGAGTACAGAAAACATTTAATAGACGTAGAATAAACAGTGTAGTATAGTGATCACATCTTGCCCTCTTTCTTTATATTTTCAGTTTTTAAGAAACAAGGAAACACTAGGACTGAGTAGCTCAGTTGGTTGGAGCATTGTTCCATACACCAAAAATGTGCAGGTTCGATTCCCAGTCTGGGCACATACATAAGGCAGACATCATTGTTTCTCTCTCACATAGATTTTTCTTTCTCTCCCTCTGCCCGTCTCCCTCTCCCTCTTTCTCTCCCTCTAATATCAATACACATATATACAGGTGAGGATTTTTTTAAAAAGAAACAAAAAACAATAGTAAAGACATAATACAATGCAGTAATAGTCGGTATCATTTTTCAGTCCAATTTCTCTATTTACATTTACATTATAAATTTTCTAATCATACTTCTCATTTAGGTATTTAATCATTTATTGCATATACTAGAGGCCTGGAACATGAAATTCATGCAAGAGTAGGCCTTGCTTCCACCAGCTGCCAGCACCAGCTTCTCTCTGGGACCCGGGACCAGGGCTTCCCTACTGACCACCATCAGGCACCCAGGACCCAGGCTTCCCTCGCAGGCCTGGCTTTGTCCACAAGGTCGTCCGGAAGGGTGTTTGGTCTAATTAGTAGATTACGCTCTTATTATACATATATATCAATCAACCATATGTAGTATTAGTTCATCTTTCTGGATTTATATACAGGTATATTTTATGTAACATTCCCAAACTTTTTTTTTTATATTATCATAAATTTAAAATCTATCTACTTTGAGACAAATAGTTCTTTCTTGATTTTAACTACCTTGTAATATTTATTCATATAAATATTTCAGAACTATTTATGTATTCCTTTACTGGCGAATATTTACCATATTTTGTTCATTTTATTTATTTATTATTTTATATATAATATATACTTCAGAGAGGAAGGAAGAGAGATAGAAACATCAGTGATGAGAGAGAATCATTGATCGACTGTCTCCTGCACACCTCACACTGAGAATTGAGCGCGCAACCCCAGCATATAACTGGGTTTGGGAGCAGACTGTGATTTCCTGGTTCATTGGTTGATGCTCACACACTGAGTAACACCAGCCAGGCATATTTTGTTGATTTTTAAATGTGCAATATGACATTTAAAATCATTAGAAATCCAAATACAGTGCTATTAATAATGCACATGGCCTTCATCTACTCTGTGTAAGATAAAGGTCCGCAAACTTCCTGTGTAAAGGGTTTGGTAGTAAATGGTTTGGGCTCTGTAGACAGTACCATCTGTCATAATTATCCAACTCTGCCATTGGAATATGAGAGTAGCCAAAGGCAATATGTAAATGAATGTACATGTCTGCCTTCCAGGCAAACATTACTTATGGAGACCAAAATGTTAATTTCATGTTATGTTTATGTATCAGAAATATTGTTTTCTAACATTTAAAAAGTGAATAAAATTATTCTTATTTCATGGGACATGTATAAACAGACAATAGGCCAGATTTCACCCAGGGAATATAACTGGCTGACACCTGGTATACAGATAATATAATGACATACCCTCCTTTATCACATCTACAAAAAATTATTTCCTTCTTTCATATAAAACATTTAATAAAATAAGTAAAAAGTTAAAAGGTCTACATGATGATGAGAAAACCAGTGACCTAATGAAAAATTCTGGCTCTCAACACTGACTTGGCCAAAATGCAGAAGTGTCCTGTGTTGAAGTTTTTCCGCAGGGACAGACTGTCAGAAAGCAATGCTGGGTGGGTGAGTTAACCCACACTACTGAGCAAAGGAGCCAGGGTGGCCTCCTGGTACTGCGCAGAGGCCCCACCAGGTGGCGCTGCAGCAGCAAGCGCGCCTGGCTAGCCACCCTGGCAGATCTGGCCACAAGCTCTCTCCTGAGTGAGGGGGAAAGAGTGGGGGTGCCGCGAGACACAGGACCCGCTGGGCTTCCTGGCTCGCGCTGCTGCCTCGCCCGGAGGAGCCGTGGAATCGGAGGGTAGCTGGTGTGGATGCCGCCCCTGCTGACAGAACAAGTGCATCTGCCTGGGGTCCAGGCCAGCATCCCTCAGGCGCTCCTCTTCCTCCTGTGGGCTGGACCTGCTTGCTAATCTGAGGGAGGAGCTGGTGAGGGGCAGTGCTGGGCCAGACCCCTTCCTCAGTGTCACCGGGTGAGTGCCCTACCTCTCACCTGCCCAGAGCCTCCTGCCAAAAACCCTGTGAACCCGCCAACCCCCACTCAGCACACCTGGGTGCTGGTTCCAGCCTGTCTGGCACCTCCCAGGGGCCCAGAGTTGCAGTGTCCCACGTGGCGGTGGCTGTTTAATAGTATCGACCAAAATGTTTTAGGGTAAATTTTATAGGGATTTTGTACTTTTGAAACGTGTAGAAGTATAAAAATGTGTTTACATTTTTGTGAAGTATTGCTACCAGAAAGGTTAGTCCAAGGAGAGGTTTATTATTGCTGAGATATTTAGGAAGATTATAGAAATCTGAACCTACAGTTATTGATTTTCTAATATTACCCTCATTCCACAGATGTAGCCAGGAGACCCAGAGAGGGGAAGTGAAATCCCTGAGACCACAAAGGAATTCGGAGCAGAGATCAAATGAGAACCCAGGGCCAGTGCTCCTTCCGCTTTTCCTGTTGGCCTGTGTAGAGCCAGCTGAGGTTAGAGCCATAGAGCTGTGACCTAGGAGCTCTTAATCCTTCAAAAATCTTTTATTTGTAAATATGCTCCTCTTATGATCTATATAGCATTATTCAATTATTTTGCAGTAAGAATAGCAAAAACCGTTTTAAAAAGAAAATTTGCTGTGGCTCACGTCTAAAGTTTATCAAGTCGGAACCTTTATGGAGACCTCAGCCTTCCAATGTGGAATTCTTCAAATGCAGCCTGAGCTGTGGACCTGAGGCACCCTGCCCAGGAGCCTCTCTTCACAGTTCCTGCTTTGCCCCCAGTCCTACCCTTCCCGAGTCCTACCCCTCCCCAGCCCTCCCCCTCCTCAGCCTGCCCCACCCCCAGCCCTGCCCCTCTCCAGCCCTCCCCCTCCTCAGCCTGCCCCACCCCCAGCCCTAACCCACCCCCAGCCCTACGCCACCCGCAGCCCCTGCCCCATTATTTTTTCCAAACTGACCCAGCATCTCCAAAGAGCAGTGTTCTCATTCAGGAGCTGGTAGAGTGCAAGAATGCTTTTCAAAGGGTATTTCACAACTTAAAGTACTTTTTTTTTTTTTTTAAGTTTCTCAAAGATAAGTGGATAGTCACTGAACATGGATACAAAATGCATCTACACTAAAAAGAGTTCCTTAAATGTTTTTAAATATTTTTCTCATTATAAAAATAATACAGGATCTTGGGTAGAAATTTAAAAAGAATAGTATAAAGTAAAAGAAACAACATATTTCCACAATCCAAGGTTAACCATTGTGAACATTTCAAATTATTTCCTTTGATCTTTTGTAAATTTATATATTCAAATACCATTTTGAGGTGATACTATTTATTTATTTATTTATTTATTTATTTTAATATATTTGTATTGACTTCAGAGATGAAGAGGGAAAGAGAGATAATAATATGGATGAGCCGAAACCGGTTTGGCTCAATGGATAGAGCTTAGACTTGTGGACTGAAAGGTCCCAGGTTCGATTCCAGTCAAGGGCATGTACTTGGTTGCCGGCACATCTGCAGTAGAGGTTGTGCAAGAGGCAGCTGATCAATGATTCTCTCTCATGGATGTTTTTAACTCTATCCCTCTCTGTAAAAAATCAATAAAATATATTTTAAAAAATAATAATATGGATGAGAAAGAATCATTGATCAGCTTCATCCTAAAAGCCCCCTAACTGCGGTTGGACCCACAGCCAGGGCATGTGCCCTGAAGGGGATAGCTGCTCAATACTGAGCATGCCTCCAGGGCAAGATGATACTATTTATTACCTGTGTATCCCGATTTGTTTCCTTTAGTTATGGTGTATGCATTCCACTACATCTATAACCATTTTTTCCATTTAGTAAGGCACTGTTTATTTTTCCCAGCTTTATTGAGAAATAATTGATATACAGTGTACAAGTATAAGGCAGAGATCACAATGGTATGATTGACACACACTGTGAAATGATGACCACATTGGGTTCAGCTAATATCCATCAAAGTTGTGACAAACCAACATTGAAATCTCTAATGTAATTTGACTTAGTTTTTTCTTCAAAGGCAAACCTACAATTCTTACTGTTGCAAAAATGTTGTGCTATTGGCAAAAATGAGCTTGTACTTGGAATTAAAGCACAGGGTGTGGTGGGTCTGCAGGCTGGGGCTCTACAGCCCTGGCCTCTTGCCCGTGACCTCTGCCTTTCACATGCAGTTCCTTTCTCCTTCCAGACTTGACATGAGGCTGGCTATGGATGTGCTGCCCCTGCTGGGCGGCTCCACAGTCTGTCTTCCCACCACTGGGTGGCAGAGGTGAGAGCACACTGTGTCAGGCTGTGGAGCATATGAAGCATACACCTCAGCAGCTCTGGCGGTGACCTCAGCACCAGCATGTGCAGAGTCTGTGCTGGCCTCTGGGGTGTGCTCTGTGCAGGCCCTGCTCACCCACAGCTCCTCTCCCTCTGATTCTCAGCCACCTTCCTGGTCCTTCTGCTAGGAGCTCTCGGAACTTAGACTCCTGTCCCCCCATGAGCTGTGTTGAAGCTTCATATAACAAGATGCTTTTCAGGGAAAACTGGCAAGAGAAAAGAAAAAAAAAAAATTAGCAGGATTTCCCCCAATACTTTAGAGTCCAGGGCCCCCTTTTCCCATGTCCTAAGCAGAGGTGGTTTATTTCTCAGTATTTGAGAGGCTAATGCCCAGGCCATGTCTTTAGAGCCAGGCCAGGAGAGAAGAGGGAAGGGTCCAGGGCAGCCCCCACTCTGGCTCCCACAGGCCCCTGGCCCAGTCCCCTCTGAGTCATTTTTGTCCTGCTCACAGAGCAGTGCTAAGACTCACTGCCTTCAAGACCAATCAGCTCACCACCGCTCTGGTCACTTGCCAGGTTCTCACTTCTATCCCCGTCTCCCCACTGCTATTTCTCTCTGGAGTCCGAGTTACTCTTTTGTCCTGAAACCGTATTGTCATCATCGGCCATTGACCTGCTCCATGTCGGTGGCTCCAAAATGATGTGTTCTATTCCTTTGAGAAGAAGAAATGGAAGGAAGACAATGGGTCTGGACAGCAAGTAGAAATACATGGGGAGGGGTTTCTTTTCTCTAAGTACATTGCAGCACCATGTGGATTGGCATGAGGTACTTTTATTTTATTGTTCTCTCTGGATGTTCTTCCTGAAGGAGGTGACTGCATTGTCTGGCTGCTCGGGTACAGAAACAAGAGGGTGAGTGTGCTGTCCTATGTGCCAAGTTGCAAGGTGTTTGTGGTGTTCTGCGTTTCTGAGCCTCTCTCACCATGGGAGTCAGGGCTGGCCAGAGGCAAGGACAGCCATGAGTGGCTGTTCCCAGGGCTTCCTGACAGCACTCCTCTGTCCGACCTCTACCCCTGTGGTCTGTGCTCATTGCCAGCTGAATCCACAAGCCAGAAGAGGCTGGAGCCCTGAGTCACTGTGTGGAGAGGACAAGCTTTGGTGGCTCCCTGGCCCACGTCACGGTACACAAGGAGCAAGATTTTCCTGGGTTCAGACACTGAAATATCCTTCATGACAGCCCACATTATTGCCCTAACGTCTCAGTCTTTGACGAACAATTAGACCCTCCCTGACTGGACCACAAAGTAAAGTGTCAGACCTTTGATGAGCGATGCTCTGTCTCTCATCTGTGGTTAACCCCCTAAAAATGGGGATGTGTTGATTTCACTCACCAGCATTATTTTTTTTCCTCTTCCAGTAAAGTTGACCGATAAATTGGAGCCATCTCTGGAAGGAGAGAGCATATGAAGACAAGGTATTATGATTATTACCTTAATTTGAGCACCATGCTGCCGAGTACACACAGAAAAATTGTTTACCCTCCCTGACCTTTAACAGAGCATATGTGTCGTTTCTGCAGTTGCAATCTGTAGATGATTAAAAAGCACGTTCTTCCAATGACAACACTGCCTGCCTTCATCCTTGTCCTTGGTTAGCGTCTCTCAACCCAACCAAGTCACCGAGAAGTGAATCTGCTCTGTCGACAGGACCCTGGCGCAGCGTTCCTGGAATGGCACAACACGCCCATCCTTGTCACCTGGGGGATGTGGTTAGTGAAGCAGAGGGTCACTGTGGGAGGACTGTGCTGCCCATTTGTGTTTGTGAGAAGGTTAAAAGGTTTGGAAGCTTTTTTTTTTTTTTTTTTTTTTTTTTTTAAATATATGTTATTGATTTTACCCAGAGAGGAATTGAGAGGGAGAGAGAGTTAGAAACGTCGATGAGAGAGAAACATCAACCAGCTGCCTCTTGCACACCCCCCACTGGGGATGTGCCCACAACCAAGGTACATGCCCTTGACCGGAATCGAACCTGGGACCTTTCAGTCCGCAGGCCAACGCTCTACCACTGAGCCAAACCGGTCCCGGCTGGAAGCTTTTTTAAGAAACCATGTGGTACAGTGAAGGAGCTGTTCCCACTAGTGATCGCATCAGAAGTGGCTGAGACACAGCAGCTTTATTGAAGGCTGAGGAAAGCCTGTGATGGGATGAGAACGTAACTGTGGAGGTCACTGGTCTGGTGGTTGACTCACAACCCCACTGACTCCCAGTTCCCCTCAGCAATTCTTTATACTCAGCCCCGGCCCCAACTGGACTTGCTGGGCCCGAATCTCTGAGACAAGAAAACCAAATCTTGGTCACCCCTTTTATCCTTTAACCTTAAAAAAAAAAAAATGTAATTGTGGATTCACATTATTTGTAAGAGATAATGCAGATGTGGCCCAGCTAATCAAACCCGGTTTTCCTCAATAATATCTTATAAAAAGCTCACAACCAGGTGATTGACCCAACCACCCAGTAAGGACAAGCTTCCTGATAACCTTTGTGCACAGTTTCTCGTGTGAGAGTTGAGTCCTGTGCTCTTTTATCATGTGCATTTGCCATGCGGTCCAGAGAGGGAACAGCTCTACCAGATTCCCAGCACCGAGGAAACTGCCTTCTATTCTTGTTTTTGTGGGTACATTTTTATCCCAGAAAAATATACACAATGAAATTTAACAGTTTAACTGATTTTCAGTGTGCAATTCGGTGGTGTTAAGTACATTCATATTGTGGTGCTGCTGTAACCACAATCATCTCCATCACTGTTCTCATCGTCTCCAACTGCAGCTCTGGCCCCACTAAACAACAACACTGCATCCATCCCACCTCTGGTCCCCTCCACCTTACCTGCCTCTATGACTGACGGATCCAGGGACCTCGTGTGAGCGGGGTCACACAATATTTGTCTTTCTGTGACTGGCTTCTTTCACTGAGTTATGTCTTCAGGGTGCATCCAGGTTGTAGCGTGTGTCACAATGTGCTAGTTTTCTAAACTGAATTTATTGGGGAGAGATTGGTAATAACATTCTATAGCTTTCAGGTAAACAGTTCTATAATATTATACATCATCTGTATGTTGAACTGTGTGTCTCACTGCCCTTGCCCCTCCCCCAAAGTCAGGTCTCCTTCCATCACAATTTATCTTTTCTAAACCCTCTTCTACACACACCTCTTTCTCTCTGAGAATCACAAACTGCTGTCTGTGTCTTTGAATTCTTTTCTTTGCTTAACACCTTCGCCTTTTTCACCTAGTCCCCCAGTCTCCTCTGACAACTGTCAATCTGTTCTCTATATCGATGATCCTGTTTCTGTTTTGATGTAGTTTAATTTGTTCATTAGATTCCACATATAAGTGAAGCCATAAGGAACTTGTATTTCTATGACTGGCTTACTTCCCATCACTGAGCATAATACTCACCAGCTCCATCCGTGCTGCTCCAAAAGGAAAGATTTTTTTTCTGGGTGTGTGGGTGAGTAGTATTCCGTTGTGTATAATGTAGCACAGCTTTGTCTCCGCTTATCTGCTGCTGGGCACTGGGGCTGCTGTGAAATCTTCGCTATTGTAAATAATGCTGCAGTGAACAAAGGTGTGCATACATCCTTTCAGATTTCTGCAGATATATCTCAGAAGGGAAAATGCTAGGTCATTCTGATTTTTAATTGTTGAGGAAACTTCATACTGCTTTCCACCTTCATACTGCTTTCCACAGTGGTTGCACCAATCTGCATTCCACGTGGGTTCCCTTTTCTCCACATCCTCACCAGCACTTGACGTTTATTGATTTTTTGATGGTAGCCATTCTGACAGATGTGAGGTGATTCCTCATTGTGATGTTGATTTCTATTTCTGTAATGATTAGTGATGCTCAGCATCTTTTTGTTTGTGTAATGGTCATCTGCAGGTCCTCGTTGCAGAAGTATCTATTTAGGTACTTTGCCCATTTTTAAATTGGATTGTTTAATTTTTTATAATGTTGAGTTTTATAAGTTCTTTCTAAATTTTGGATATTAAGCCAGCCGTTACCAGCTGTATCATTAGAAAATATGTTCTCCCATTCAGTGGGTTGTCTTTTCATTTTGTTGATGTTTCCTTTGCTGTGCTAAACATTTGTTTGATGTAGTCCCATTTGTGTAGTTTTTCTTTTGCTTCCCTTATCCAAATAGATATATCAGAATAAAAAATATTGCTATGAGTATTGCCTTTATTTTCTTCTAGGATTTTTATGGTTCAATTTTTACATTCAAGTCTTTAATCCATTCTGGCTTTACTCTTCTATAAGGTATAAAAAGGTAGTCTGCTTCCACTTATTTTTGTACATATCTTTCCAATTTTCCCAATAACATTTATTGAATGGTCTATCTTTAGCCCATTGTATGTTCTTGTGTCCTCTATCAAATATTGAACATAAATGCTTTGGTTTATTTTTGTTCTTTTTATTCTGTCCAATGACCTATATGTGTGTTTTATGCCAGTACCATGCTATATTTATTACTCTGGTCTTGTAATATAGTTTGATATCAGGTATTAGAATGATTCCTCCAACTTTGTTCTTCTTTCTCAAGATCACTGTGGCTTCTGGTTTGATTTTGTTTGATTTATGTGAGTGTGTGTGTGTGTGTGTGTGTGTGTGTGTGTGTTGGTTTTTTTTCTCTCTCTTTTTTTTTTTTTTTGTACTTCTATACACATTTTTGTGATATTTGTTGTAGCTTTCTGAAATGCGCCATTGAACATTTTAATGTTATTTCCTTATCTGTGAACACAATATATGCTTTTATTTGTATCTTTTTTGGCTCCTTCCTCTTTCTTTCTTTCTTTCTTTCTTTCTTTCTTTCTTTCTTTTTCTTTCTCTTTCTTTTTTCCTTTTATTTCCTTTTCTTCCTTTCTTTCTTTTTCTTTTTTCTTTTTTCTTTATTTATTTCTTTCCTTCCCTTCCTTCTTTTTTTCCTTCCTTTCTTCCTTTATTTTTGTAGTATGAATCCTCATCATAGGATATTGTTTCCTTTGCTTTTTGAGAAATTGTGGGAGGGAGACAATGAGTAGAGAGGGATGGAAGGGAGGAAAGGAGGGAGGGAAGAGAGAGAGCTAGAGCCAATGATATGAGACCCATGATTCATTGCTTCCTGCACTCACACAAATGGTAACACCAGGAATCAAAACTGTAATCCAGGTACGTACTCTTGACCGGAAATGGAACCTGTGACCATTTGACACTCTAACCATTTGGCAAAACTGATCAGGGTTTCAATTTCTTTTCTTCAGTGTCTTTTAATTTTTTGAGTACTGGTCTTTTACATTTTTAGTTAAATGTAATTTTAGGTATATGTTTTTATTCAAATGTGAATGAGATTTTTTTCTTAGTTTCCTTTTTCAGAGGTCATTATTGGAGTGTAAAAATGCAGCTGATTTCTGGATATTTATTTTCTGTCTTGCTATGTTCTGAATTCATTTATCAGTCCTACAGTTGGGTGTTTTTTTGTTTATTTATTTATTTATTTTTTTATGGAATCATTTGGGTTCTCTGTATACATTATGTCATCTCCAAATGATGACAGTCATACTTCTTCCTTTCCAATTCAAATGCTTTTCATTTCTTCTAATTGCAGTGGCTAGGACTTCCAGCACTATGTTGAGCCCGTATGGTGGCAGCAGACATCTCTGACTTGCTCCTGATCTGAAGAAAAACACTTTTACCTTTTGTCCATGGAGGATGCGATAGCTTTGTCCTACATGATCTTCATCATGTTGAGGTGCGTTCCTCTATTCACACTTTGCTGAGAGTTGTTAGAATGAATGGGTGCTGAGTTTTGTTGAATTCTCTTGATGCATCTATTGTTATAAATGTGTGATTTGATTCTTTATTTTGTTTATGCTGTATCATGTTCTTTATGTGCAGGTACTGTACCAAACTTACAAGCCCAGAATAAATCCCACTTTTTAATGTGTTCCTGGATCCAGTTTTCCAATATTTTGTTGAGGATTTTGGCATCAGGGATATTGGCTTATAATTTTTTTTCTTTCTAATGTCTATTCTGGTTTTGGGATTAGCATAATGCTGGACTCATAAAAGGAGATTGGGAGTCTCCCCTTGTCTTGAATGTTTTGGATGAGAGAGAACAGGTATTATTTTTTTTTGGAGGAGAACTGTATTATTATTGGTCTCTCCATTTATGTACATCGCAATTTGATTTACACATTTAGGTGCTCTTATGTTGGGAAAGTACATGTATCCAAGGGTTTATTTTCTTGTGGGATTGCTCCCTTTCACATTATGTGGTGTCTTTCTGTATCCCTCAATATAGTCTTCTTTAACACCTATTTTGTTAACTATAGGTTTTACCTCCCAGCTTTTTTTAAAATTAAATTTGCATTTGCATGAAATATGTTTTGCCATCTCCTTACTGTTTGTATATCTTGCATTGTGAGAAAGATCTCTTGTTTACTGCATATATATGGTTCTTGTTTTCTTATCTATTCAGCTACTAGGTCTTCTAATTGCAGCAGTTAAGCCACTCACATTTAAAGTGATTATTCATAGTAAGTTCATAGATAAGTTTTATTCTTTCTCCTCCGTTTCCCTTTAATTCCTTCCTTACAGTTCTTATATTGATGGTTTGGTGGTAAGACACTTCTTTTGCTTTTTCTTATCTGAGAAGCTCTATATTTCTCCATCAATTTTAAATGACAGTCTTTCTGGGTAAAGAAGTCTTGGTTGAAGGCCCTAGCTTTTCATTGCTCTGAATATTTTGTGGTAATCCCTACTGGCCTGGTATGTTTCTGTAGATAAATGAGCTGGCAATCTTATGGGAGCTCCCTTGCAGGTAATTGACTGTCTTTCTTTGTTGTTTTAAGATGCCCTGTCTTTTAATTTTTGTCTTTTTAATTGTGATTTGTTTTGGCCTTTTTGGGTTCATCTCATTTTGGACTCAGCTTCCTGGACTTGTGTGTCTTTTCCTTCACCAAGTGTGCAGTCATTATTTCCTTTAAGAGGCTGCAGTCCCTTAATCTTTCTCCTTCTCCTACTCCTTTAATGTGAATGTTGCTATGCTTCCTGTTGTCCCCAAAGTCCCTCATTTTTAAAACTTTTTTTTTTTTTTGCTACTTTTGTCTCCTACAACTTTGTCTTCCAAATCACTAATTGATTCTCTGCCTCATCCAACTATTTATTTCCTCTAGTGTATTCTTCATTTCAGAGATTGTAGTTTAATTCTGACAGGATCTTTTATGTTGCTTAATTGTGTGTTGGTTCTTTTTTTTAATTTTTTTTTTTTATGCTTACTATCAGTTTTCCAGATCCCACTGATTTCATTTATTCTTCAACTAACTGATATTAACATCCTTAAAACCATTTTTAAAAAGATCTTGCATCTGGTATATCGCTTGCCTTCATTTCATTGAGCATTTTTTTCTGTGTGTATCTCCTGTTATTGAAATTGGGGCATGTATCTTTGTCTCCACTTTTTGCATGCCTCTGTGTGTTTGTTTCTGTGTATGAGAATCCACGTCTGGGTAGTGTGGCTTTGTGTAGCAGGTGTCCCGTGGAACCCAGTGGCAGAATCTTCTTGATCACCTGAGCTGAGTGCCCCAGGGATGTCCCCTGTGTGTGTTATGTGAACCTTCCTGTGGCGGTTGATTCTTGATTACCATTGGCCCATGCATGTATTGAGTCGATGCTCAGGCAATTTGGCTGTGACCACAGTGGACCCTGCCTACAGTGTATGAGCTGCTAACAGGTGTTGACCACGTGGAGCATAATTCACCTCAGCAGGGTCTGGTGCTTGCTTAGATGTCTCTTTGGATATGGTGCTTGTGAGGCTGGCACCTGGGAGTGTTGGTCCTTGGGCATCCTGGGAGGGACTCTGGTGCTGACCAATGTCAGATGCTTTATGTGACTGGCCCAGGGCAATCTATTTGGATCTACAAAGCAAGTCACATTTTGTGACAGCCACTGCTGAGGCTGAATGAGCTCAGGAAGGTCCAAGCAGGGCACCCAAGCTGGCTTTTACTAGCACTGAGCCTGGGGACAGGTCAGCAAAAGTCCCAGAGCATCCCGTGGTCTTCCTCTCTGTCTGCCTCCATCTGCTGGGTGCCTGTGAGCCTCAGTCAATGACAGAGCCTCTGCAAGCACTCAAGTTGCAGGAGGACGGTTCTCAGGGAGTCCCCAGGTAGAGCTTAGTGGTGTTTACCAGATTGATGCAGGTTCAAGCTCAGTGTCAGTGTTGGGTCTGAGGCGACTCAGCAAATGTCCCAGGGTACACCAGGTCCAGCTGCCACGCCCTGGGTCCTCACACATCTGTGAGCAGTGTACAGAAGATGCACGCCTGGCATTCTTCGTAGAAGGAGAATGAAAAAGTCAAAAGAGGCTGCTTCCCAGGATTTAAGATGTCTTGGGTCTGTAATCTGAGATCAGCTGTGTGAGCCTCAGTGTTTTTCAGAGGTTCTGTGGATTCTCAAAGGCCAGAGAGCTGCTTCCTGTTGTGGATGATCCCGAGTCCCCTGGGAGGAGAGCCAGAGCATGGTGTGATCCTTCAGGTGTGATTCCATCATCATGTTGTGAAAAGCAGAGTCCCCTCGTTCTTGGCGGATTTTAGCAGAGTCATCCCTCCATTTCCATCCCGAGAGAACTGCAGCTCTCTGCACCTTCCCACCACAGGCACGCTCACTGGCTTCCAGGCAGCACTGTTCTGCCTTCTTTCCTGAAGGCTGGGTGAGCCAGGCTGGCTGGAGTGTAGGGAATGGGAGGATAGAGGTCTGTTTGGTGGGTTGAAATGCTACTAGGACCTTTAAGGCTTAAATTTATTTTTTCTGTGTCTGCTCCCACTCTAGACCTAAGCAGCCAAAGTAGTGCTTAGCTCGCTCTCACGGAAGCACAGTTCTGCCTTGCACCAGTGCCCCATGTCACCAGATCAGTGAGGGAGCAACTGGAGGAAGAAGACAGGGCATTCCCCTCCCAGCAGTGCAACACCATCGCAGGCATGATGCCGCCTGGAGAGCTACCACTGCTGAGTGAGCGCTGAAGGCTTTTAGGCACAGAGCGAAATGATCTCATATCTTTTCAAGATCACTCTGATTTGCACTTTTATTTTACTTTGAATTGTTTTACTAATTTAATTTTTTTTCAATTAAAGATGACGTTCAATGTTAGTTTCAAGTGTACAAAATATTGGTTAGACATTCATATAACATATAAAGTGATCACCTGATAAGTCTAGCATGAAGTATCATTTAAAAGGTTATTAATCCTATTCATGAGGGCTCCAACCTCATAACCTAATCAACCTCAAAGTTACAGCTTTTATTTATTTTTAATCAAACTTATTTGGGAGACATTCGTTAATAAAATTGCATAGGTCAAGTGTGCAATTTCATAATGCATCATCTATATACTGTCCTGTGTGCTCACTGCCTTCAAGTCTCCTTCCATCACTGTTTATCCCCTTTGTGCTCACTTTTCCCTCTTTCAACCCCACACTCTGTAACCCTACCTCCCACCCCCCACATTTCACCCCCAACTGACACCCCACAACCCGCTCCCACCAGCCCCCAATGCCCACAATTACACCAAGCCCACCCCCACATTAACCAACCACCTCCATCCGCCACCCTACATCCCACACTCTGCACCACCCAGTTTCAACCCCTCACACCTCCCTAACCCCATCCCCCACCCCCCACTTCCCACCCCCCTTCCCCACCCCCTGCTTGTGATTTGACATTTGAAATGATATTTGAGATGTGACTTGAGGGCTCAGGTAGGATTCAGACAGATGAAGAGGGGGAGAATGTGCTTCAGGTACAGAGAGTGGACACTCGGCCTGGAGGCAGGAGAGATGAAGACTGGAGAGACCAGAGCATATGCCCCTCAGGTGCCTGTGAGTGAGGGGTCAGGGCAGGGAAAGAGAAGACCCTCCATGGAGGGAAAAGGCAGAGGGAAAGGGGAGCAACCACAGAGCAAGGGAGAAAGGGGGCCCCCATGGGAAGACAGGCAGGAGGACAGGGCCACCAGGGAAAGGGGAAGGGCTGAGGAACAAGGGCTCCACCATGGGAAAACAGGGGATTCTCCATGGAGGGTGTTTCCCCTGTTACCTATCTCCACTCCCATGTACCCCTTCCCTGGCCCCTCCATGGATGGTGCCCTGAGCCCACTCTCCTGCTCAGACCATGTGGGGTCTCTTTTCCTTCCTGCCCTCCGACCATCATGGAGGGTGCCTTCTGCCCCCTGCCCTGCCCTCTACTTAAGGACCTGAGCCTAAGTCCTCGCTGCCTCAAAGTAGGGCTCCCTCCTCCCCCTCCCCAGCCTCTCCTCTGCATGGAGGGTTCCCTTTACCCCTTGCCCTGCCCTCTATTTAAGGACATGAGCCCAAGTCCTCGCTGTCTCCAAGTAGGATTCCCTATCTCCCAGCCTCTCCTCCCATGAAGGGTTCTCTGTTCCTATTCCTCAATGCCTTGTCCCCTGCATGTAGGGTTCTGTCTCCTCCCCACCCTTCTCCCTCAAAGTGAGGTTCCCTGTCCCCCTGTCCTGCCCCATCCATGGCGGGTACCTTCTCCTCCCTGCCCCTCCCTGTCCAAGTTAGGATCCCTGTCCCCCTGCCCTGCCCCCTTCATGGGTAGCTCTGTCTCCTCTCTGGCCTGCTCTCAGTGGGTACCCTTTCCTGCTGACCTGCCCCCTGCATTGAGGGCTTACTGTCCAACTGCCCAGACTTCTCCATAAAGGGCTCCTTGTTTCCATTCTCCCTGCCCGCCTGCCCCTCTGACTGGGTTTCCCTATCTTCCTTCTCTTTCCTCGGCATGGAGTGTTTCCTGCCCCCACTATCCTGTCCCTTCAAGTGGGGTTCGCTGTCCCCCAGCTCTGACCCCTCTCTGCAGGATTCCCTGTCCACACTTCCTGCTTGGAGGGTTCCCTGTCCCCCTGCCCTGTCCCCTCTATGGAAGGTCCCCTCTCTCCCTGTCCTGCGCCATCCATGGAGGGTTCCTATCGTCCTGCCCTCACCCCTCCATAGAGGGAACCCTCTCCTTCCTGCCCCTTTCCCCTCCAAGTTAGGACCCCTGTCCCCCTGCCCTGCCCCCTGCTGTCTCCTCTCTGGCCTACTCTCTCAGAGTGAGCTCCCTTTCCTCCTGACCTCCCCCCTGCATTGAGGGTTCCAGGGCCACCTGCTCTGCCCCCTCCGTAAAGGGTTCCTTGTTTCCATTCTCCCTGCCTGCCTGCCCCCTCTAACTGGGTTTCCCTTTCCTCCTGCCCTCCCCGCTGCATGGAGTGTTCCCTGTCCCCATGCCCTGGCCCCTCCCAGGAGGGTTCCCTGACCCCCTGCCCTGTACCCTCCATGGAGATTCCCTTCTCCTCCCAACCCAGCCCCCTCCATGGAGGGTCCTCTCTTCTCCCTGCCCTTCCCCCTCCATGGAAGGTCCCCTCTCCTCCCTGCCCTCACTCCTCAATGGAGGGTTCCCATCCTTTACCCTGCACCTTCCATGGAGGGTCCCCTCTTCTCCCTGCCCTCACCCCTCAATGGAGGGTTCCCATCCTTTACCCTGCACCTTCCATGGAGGGTCCCCTCTCCTCCCTGCCATGACTCTTCCATGGAGGGTCTCCTCTTCTCCCTGCCCTGGCCCCTCCATGGAGGGTCCCCTACCTCCATGCCCTCTCCATGGAGGTTCCCCATCTCCCTGGCCTTCCCCTCCATGGAGAGTCCCCTCTCCTCCCTGCCCTTTTCTCCCATCCCTCTACCTGCCCCCTCCATGGAGGGTCCTCTCTCCTTCCTGCCCTGGCTTCTCCATGGAGGTTCCCCATCAAGCTGCCCTGCCCCCTCCATGGAGGGTCCCCTACCTCCATGCCCTCTCCATGGAGGTTCCCCATCTCCCTGCCTTCCCCTCCATGGAGAGTCCCCTCTCCTCCCTGCCCTTTTCTCCCATCCCTCTACCTGCCCCCTCCATGGAGGGTCCTCTCTCCTCCCTGCCCTGGCCCCTCCATGGGGAGTCCCGTCTCCTCCCTGTCCTTTTCCTCCATCCCTCTACCCTGCCCCCTCCATGGAGGATCCACTCTCCTCCCTGCCCTGCCCCCTCCATGGAGGGTTCCCATCCCTCTACCCTGTCCCCTCCATGGAGGGTCCCCTCTCCTCCTGCCCTCACTCCTCAATGGAGTGTTCCCATCCCCTACCCTGTCCCCTCCATGGAGGGTCCCCTCTCCTCCCTGCCCTCACCCCTCAATGGAGTGTTCCCATCCTTTACGCTCTCCCCTCCATGGAGGGTCCCCTCTCCTCCCTGCCCTCACCCCTCAATGGAGGGCTCCCATCCTTTACGCTGTCCCCTCCATGGAGGGTCCCCTCTCCTCCCTGCCCTCATCCCTCAATGGGGGGCTCCCATCCCCTTCCCTGTCCCCTCCATGGAGGGTCCCCTCTCCTCCCTGCCCTCACCCCTCAATGGAGGGCTCCCATCCCTTACCCTGTCTCCTCCATGGAGGGTCCCCTCTCCTCCCTGCCCTCACCCCTCAATGGAGTGTTCCCATCCTTTACGCTCTCCCCTCCATGGAGGGTCCCCTCTCCTCCCTGCCCTCATCCCTCAATGGGGGGCTCCCATCCTTTACGCTGTCCCCTCCATGGAGGGTCCCCTCTCCTCCCTGCCCTCATCCCTCAATGGGGGGCTCCCATCCCCTTCCCTGTCCTCTCCATGGAGGGTCCCCTCTCCTCCCTGCCCTCACCTCTCATAGGAGGGTACCCATCCCCTACCCTGTCCCCTCCATGGAGGGTCCCCTCTCCTCCCTGCCCTCACCCCTCAATGGAGGGTTCCCATCCCCTATCCTGTCACCTCCATGGAGGGTCCCCTCTCCTCCCTGCCCTCACCCCTCAGTGGAGTGTTCACATCCCCTTCCCTGACCCCTCCATGGAGGGTACCTTCTCCTCCCTTACCAAACCAACCCCTCCATGGAGGATTCACTGCCTCCCCTGCCCTGTCCCCTCCATGGAAGGTCCCCTCTCCCCCTGCCCTGGTCCCTCCATGCTGGGTCTTCTGTTTCCCTGCCCTGTCCCATCACTCACAGGCTCTGAGAGGTATATGCTCCGGTCCCCAGTGTTCATCTCTCCTGCCTCCATTTCGTGTCCACTATCTGTACCTGAAGCACATCTCACCGTCTTCATCTGCCTAAATTCTGCCTAGCTCTCAGGACACATGTCAAATATCATTTCAAATGTCAAATCACCGAGTCTTCTTTAGAAGCATAAATCTTATGACCCTTTCTAATGCCTAAAAGCCTTCATGCTGTGACAGAATTTTCAACCCACACTGTGACTTTTTCTTTGCTCCCCCTTCCCTCTACTGTATCCATCCAGCCTGGCTGTCCTTGCCCAGGGGCACTGGCTCTCCTTTCGGGGTGGCTTCCCCAGGTCTCCAAGCCAGCTCTGTCTCAACAGCTAGGTCTCAGTTTAAATATCTTGGGGAGCTCTTCCCTGAGCCTGATGGGGATTCACAGTGCTGGGGAGCCCCTTTAGAGCCCTGTGGGGTACCCATGGCAATAGGTCCAAGTACTAACAGAGGTCAGAATGGTAAGAGAGGTCATAGAGGTAACCTAGTAACCCTTCGAGGTCAGCCAGGTGGGCCAACCTCCTAAGTTTTTCTTGTGTTGTTGTTGTTCAAAGTCAGTGAATAAACTTTTATTGATACCAACACACCCCAGGCCCTCTTCAGAAAGCACTGGAGGTGTTTCTCACCCAGAGTTTGTGGCCCTCAGTGACCAGCGGTTCTTGAAAGTGACAACTTGGTAATAGGGTTGGTTAGAGGAGCACCAGGGACTCAACTTGGCTGGCTGGCTTTGCGGCTGGAGGCAGGGACCAAAGGTCAGTATTTTTGTGAGGAGAAAGCTGGCAGTGACTTTGGCAGGGACACAGCAGGGAACTGTCCCATAAGGAATGGATTCTGCCCGCTCCCCAGGACCAGGCCTCCCCAGAGCCTCTTTGGAGGAACACACCAAATGAACTGCCTCGGGTTTCTGACCCACACGACCTGGGATCCCACACTTTGTCGTTGGAGCCATTGTGTTTGATGTCAATGGTTAGGAGACCAATAGAAATCCTTGCAGTCTCTATAGCTCCCTAGTCACATAAGCCAAGTCTGTTTTCCTCATGGCCCTTCTTGTGTCCTAAAATCAAGCGTTGCCTTGGTTCTTGTTGGCCTGTCTGTCTCCCAGCCCCTCTCAGCACCTGAAAGGTGACCTGTGAAGGCTCGGCCCCCGAGACCCAGGTAGAAGGCCCACATTTGTTGAATGAATTTCTGAGCAAAGAGCTCTTTAATGGTTTCATAAATTTTGTATATGTAATAAATGTGATTCATTAACGTGCACATACATATGATATCTTATACCTCTCTAGGACATCCCACATAGATTCATGAATTTTTTAAAATCTTTATTTATTTATTTATTTATTTATTTATTTATTTATTTATTTATTGTGAAAACCCGTGTCTCAATTTTTTGTTCAGAAATGCAGTAGCTGCTTTGCGAACTGCCTCTGGAGGGAGAGGTTCCTGACTGCATAATAAATAAATATTTATTACAAATCTGGGCTGTGCCTCCTGTCATTCACAGGCCAGCCCTTCGGCCTCTGGGGGCCTGTTGACCCATGATGGGCCTGACACCTCATCTCGTGTTCCCCAGCCTGGTGTTGCTTCCTGCATTGGGCACACAGTAACACAGAAACCCACACCTATAAGTTCACATTGACCAATGTCACCCCAAAGGATTTAATAAATAAAAATATTTTTTTTAAAAAAAATCACACATTAGTTATTTTGCAGATTGAATCTGGTTCAGTGAAATGTCTGCTCGGAGGTCCCCCAATACATCCATGGTCTGAAGCCCAGCACTTTCTTGTCTTTCTCTCATTAAACTTCAAAGGTGCTGCCTTTTAAAAATCCAAAGAAGCTAAAAAACAAACAAACAAACAAACAAAACAAAACAAAACAAAACAAAAGCAGCAGGAAGATTCAAATCTCCTTTTGAAAGAAAACTTTAAATCAGCAGAGTGGAACATCTACTCTATCAATGTTTCTGAACCGATCTTTTCAGTACTAGATCTGCCTCCCAGAAGGCTGCTAGGCCTTTGCTAGGACCAGAGTCTCAGTTGCTGAGTAAGAATTCAGCGATTACATTTAAATGTTTTTTTCTTAAGAAATATACACACATTCTGAAGTTTACTTTTATCACCAGACTTGTGACCCAGTGCATGAAATTCATGCATGGGGGATGGGTCCCTCAGCCCAGCCTGCACCCTCTCCAATCTGGGACCACTTGAGGGAGATCTGACTGTCCGATGCAGTCAGACTTCCCTCTCACAATCCAGGACTGCTGGCTCCTAACTGCTCGCCTGTCTGCCTTCCTGATTGCCCCTAACTGCTTCTGCCTGACAGCCTGATCACCCCCTAACCACCATTGATGCCTAACTGCTTCCCTGCCAGCCTGTTTGTCTCTTACTGCCCTCCCCTGAAGGCCTGGTCCCTCCCATCTGCCCTCCCCTGTTGGCCATCTTGTGGCAGCCTTCTTGTGTCCATGTGAGGAAGCCATCTTTGACCACATGGGAGCAGCAATCTTGTGTGTTGGAGTGCTGGTCAATTTGCATATTACTCTTTTATTAGATAGGATAGAGGCCTGCCTGGTGTATGAATGGCCAGCTGGTTTGCCTTGAAGGGTGTCCTGGATCAGGGTGGGAATTCCCTTGGGATATAGGGCAGCCTGGGCGAGGGGCCTATGGTAGTTTACAGGCCAGCCACGCCCCCAGTGATGCAAGCGAAGGCCCTGGGGTCTGAGATTTATTTATCTTATAGAATTGAAACTTTGTAGCCTTGAGTGGAAGCCTACGCCAGTCAGGGTGTGCAGAAAGCTTGGCGTCTTCCATTACCAGGGAAACCCAAGCCTCCTGCTCATTCTGTGGCCACAGCCATCTTGGTTGGGTTAATTGGCATACTCTCTCCTGATTGGCTGGTGGGCATGGTGTGTGGAAGTAGTAGAGGTATGGTCAATTTGCATATTATTCTTTTTATTAGGACACTGGGAAGTGTTCTCTCCTCATAAGAGCTTTTATGCTATTCTCTCAAGACCTCTGCCCAATATCTGGTGAAAGGAAGCTCAGCTTCTTTTATAGAAATACAACAGCTGAAGCCACAGTGCTATATTTATAATAAAACATTTCCTTTGGACATTGTAGCTAGGAAGAAAAACCTTTAAGAATAAATGTCAGATATAGTTACAGTTTTGTATGAATAAAGATAAGTACAGATCAAAGTTGCAAATGTATTCATTATGTTAAATGTGCACAGGAAATATAGCTTGCTTATTTATTTATTTTGTTCTAAATGAACTTTCTCTTGCCCCCCACCAGAGGATAGAGGGGAGAGGAGCAAAAGAAAGTATTTGGTCATCTGAGTTCAGTCTCATGAATTGATTACTGTCTTTAAATGTACAGTCCCTTCTGCATTGATGTTATATGGGGATTGGAGGAGGAGCTATTTTGTTTTTATGGCAACAGGGGCAGAGTCTTTGTGTCTCCTATGGTCTCTCATGGAGAAGCTAGCCTGGGTCCAGGCCTGGGGTCCTACTCCAAGTTTACCTCTGGAGTTCTACTCACCCAGAGAGGGAGTGAGGACATGCAGCATCTCTCCTGGGTCTCCCTGTCTGCCCCGATAATCCCAGAGGAGCAGTCCTCCACCTTCCAATACTAACCCCAGTGTCTGTATGTCCCCCTCTCCCCTCTGAGAGTCCTGGCTGCAGAGGAGGGAACAGGGGGCATCTGCAGCTCTGTCCTCAATCTCTTTCTTTCTTCTCACAGTTACCAGAGCTCAGAAGGTGTTGCTTCTACTTCCTATCCATACAGACCTTCCCTGATGGAAAATTTAAGAACAATTGCAAAACAGGATACAATAAGACTTTTCAAGAGTATGTCAGTGTATGCAAAGTATTTGAGAAAACTAATGCTCCATTTGTTTTAGGTGCTCTTTTCAAATTTGATCTGCCTGAGGAGTCATCTGTGATTTTTATTTTTCCCATCTCACCTTTCACAGTCTCTCCTCCCATTTCATTCCCCACCTCCTCGCAGTGACCTTACCATTGCCCCTGGTAAGACCATAGGAGATGCGAAGACTCTGCCCCTGTTGCCATGGGTGTGACGCTCTCAGCCCTCTGAACCATGAGTGCATGCCAACTAATTGTCCATAAAGCAAACTATCTGAGAAGGAATTCTTAGGGTAATCTGAAGGCAGCAGAAAAAGAGAGAGAGAGAGAGAGAGAGAGAGAGAGAGAGAGAGAGAGAGAGAGAGAGAGAGACTTCAGAGGAAATTGGAGCCTCTGACACCTCCAGCTTCACAAACGTTAAACACAGCCTGACACCTGGCCAGACAGTATAAAATCTCACAATGCTCAAAATAATTGATAAAATGGGAAAATTGATTATTTTGTTGTTGTTAAAAACCATCTGCATAATAGGAAGTAAAAAAACAGAAAAAACACCTAGCTTTCTCCCATAATTCAGGCACTTTACATATATGGTTCTAATCCCACAGTGGTCCCCCATGTGCCTCCCCTTTTAGAAGGCAGAAAACTGAAGTCAGAACTGAAGACAGGAGGCCAGATCCAGCCAAGTCGGTTCCCCCAGAGCAAGCTGCCTCCTGTGTCCTCGTCCTCCCTGATGGAGAGTCTGAGCTTCTCTTCATAAGACACATACTGGTGTCTTCATTAATTCAACCAATTTCCAAAAGCACCAGTGGGAAAAGAATTTTTATGGTTTAGGACTAGCAATAGGGACACAGAAGAGACTTTCATTCAGAACAATTTGACCATAGGAAATGTTTGACAGAACTGCTTCCGAATAAATGAATGAATGTCACACTGGGCTCAGCATTTGGACAGAGGCAGCTACAGAGAGACTCCAGAGACCCCTCAGCTGCTCTGTAGACATGGGAGCATCCTATGAATGACATTTGCCTTGACAGCTGCCTTGGTGACAAGAATTATGCAGACAGATTGAGCAGATATTCCAAACTTTATATAAATCAAAAAAATCTTTAGTTGTGTGTTTTTTTTAAAGTGAATTACTGAAACTTCTGAGACTTATTTTGGCTTTTGCAAAAGATCAAAACATTCCACATTCTTTTTATAGTCTATTCTTTTATTGATTTTTTCTCCCTAATATTGGAAAAAAATTAAAAATAAAGGCATGTTGAAAGAAGAAACAAACAAAAAAAAATCCTTCATGATTTCACATCCCACAATTAACAGTATGATCTTTTCCCTTTGTTTCTTTCTTTTTATATAGGTATGTATATGTATGCACAGTATAAAACTTTCAAATTTGGAATTATATATTCAAATGTGTATGTACAGGTATTTATAAAAATATATGTACACATACTTTTTGTTTCCTCTTGTCCTTAAAAGTATATCATAAACCTTCCCACACATTCTAAGAAAATACTATTTTAATGGTTTTGTAATATTCCAGCATACATTTAAATCCCAATTCAAATAACCAAACTTCTATCACTGGTCCTTTTTTTTTTTTAAATAAATTTTTATTGTTCATATTATTACAAATGTTCCTTCCCCCCCCACCACCACCATTGCTCTCCTCCACCAGGTTCCCACCCCACCCTCTGCCCTTTCCCCACTCCCCATTGTCCTCATCCATAGGTGCACAGTTTATGTTCAGTCTCTTCCCACATCCCCCTCTCCCCTTTTCCCCAAGAATCGTCAGTTCACTCCCCTTCCATACCTCTGATTCTATTATATTCAACAGTTAATATTGTTCATCAGATTTTTTTTTAATTTCCTTGGTTTTTAGATTCACTTGTTGATAGTTACGTATTTGTTGTTCATAGTTTTTATCTTTATTTACTTTATCTTCTGAAAGAACCCCCTTCAGCAATTTATATAATTCTGGTTTGGTGGTGATGAACTCCTTTAGCTTTTTTTTTTATTAGTGAAGCTCTTTATCTGACCTTCGATTCTGAGTAATAGATTTGCTGGGTAAATTATCTTTGGCTGTAGGTTCTTACTATTCATCACCTTGAATATTTCTTGCCATTCCCGTCTGGCCTGCATGGTTTCTGTTGAGAAATCAGCTGACAATCGTATAGGTGCTCCTTTATAGGTAACTACCTATTCTTCTCTTGCTGCTTTTAATATTCTCTCTTTGTCTTTTGCTCTTGGAATTTTAATTATGATTTGTCTTGGTGTGATCCTCTTTGGATTCCTTTTGTTTGGAGTTCTGTGCGCTTCCTGGACTTGTAAGTCTAATTATTTCACCAGGTGGGGGAAGTTTTCTGTCACTATTTCTTTCAGTATATTTTTGATATCTTGCTCTCTCTCATCTTCTGGGACCCCCATAATTCTGATGTTGGTTCGCTTGAAGTTGTCCCAGAGGTTTCTTACATTATCTTCAATTTTCTGGATTCTCTTGCCTTCTAGCTTCTGTGGAGGAGTGTCTTCTGGCTCTTTATGTTCCAAATCTTTTACTTGATTCTTGCGATCTTCCATTCTGTTTTTAGGACTCTGTATAATATTTTTTATTTCAGAGAATGTATTCTTTATTTCTTGTTGATCCCTTATCATTTCTTGTTGATTCCTTATTCTAGTTGATCTCTTTTCATATCCTCATAGGTCTTATCGATCTTTTCTAGGAAATTCTTGAAAAACCTTATAAGCGTAGATTTGAACTCTATATCCAGATGCTTTTTGTCCTCCATTTCTTTCTTTTGTGATCTATTTCGTTGTCGCATTTCGCAGCTACAGATGGGGCAGGGTTTCAGGGTGGAGCCTACAGCCTTGGTTTCCGTCAACCCCACCCTATGCGGCTCCTGGGTCTCAGGGTCCTTCAGTACTCGTTGCAAGTGCCTCTGAGAGAAAGGTGCCCTCGATTTTCGCCTGCTACCAAACAGTCTAGGCTCTCCCCCAATGAGCTCAGAACTGGGGTTCAGTTCAGTTGGTAGTGGGATTGGAGGTGGCGTTCAGAGCAGTCTGGAGCCCCAGTCTCCTTCCTGCCAGGGCAATCCCGAGGCACAGCCAACCGTCCCTTCTCTGCGTGCAATGTGCGCACCTCTGGGACCTCCTTTCACCGCTCCCCCGGGGTTCTGCCTTTCAGCCCAGCTCCCTATGGATGAGCCTGGGTCCCCGGGGTCTGGCCTAGAACTGGGGTTCAGAGCAGTCGGACTGGGGCCCAGCACAGTGGCAGCTTTTATCTCCTTCCCGCTAGGGGACGCCAGCCAGGCACTCAGCCGTCCATCCTCTCTGGCTCCGTCTCTCCGCGCACCACGGGTCTCCGTACCTTGGGCTTTTCCAGCTCCTCCGCGCTTCCTTCTGGTTTTCTCCTTGCTTCTTGTTGTAGAATTTCCAGTCATTCAACTTTCCTGTAGTTCTGGGTAATGTCCATTTTATATTTTAGTTGTATTTTATTGAAATTGTTGTGTGCAGCTGTGGCTAGGTGTTTACCTGGGCAGCCATCTTGGATTCTCCCCTCTGTGCTATCACTGGTCCTTTAAGTCTTTTTCCACTTGTTCAGCATTATGAATAATAGAAAGAATCAGTACTTTCTAAAACTACCTCTGTTTTTTAAATTAAAGAAAACTAATTTTAAAATCACTAGAAAGTCCTGTGAGAATAGAAATTTTTATTTTGTTCAGTAGAGTAGCCAGTAGCCTACATGGCTATTGAGTTCTTGACATATGGTTAGTGCAACTTAGGAGTGTGATTTCTTCTTTTACTTAATTTTAAATCAGCCATGTGTGGGTAATGACTACCTTCCTGGTCAAAGCGGAACTTGAAACTTGGGAGCTCAGTGCACTGCTTTGAGCATTTTACTTGTATGCAGGAATACCCCCATCTTATGGTCTTTTAGAATATTGCTTCTGAAATATTGGGAACTAAGTTGTATTAGCAAGTGTAAGCAAGTATTTTTTCTTGTAACTTCAGGATGTTCATGAATCATAAGAGTCATCTGGTAGATTATATAAAGTATCTACAAGTTTAAAGACTTGGCGTGGGTAAAAGACAGCACACAGGGCAAATGAATTGCAGGGGACAGTAAATGTTTAGAAAAGCACTAAGAATATAGAGTCACTCTTTTGATTGGGACACATGGAGAACTTTATTTATTTATTTACTTATTTATTTATTTATTTAAAATAAATCTTTATTGTTCAGATTATTACAAATGTGTTCCTCTCCCCCTACCCCACTCAATTGCTCCCCTCCAGCAGGTTCCCACCCCACCCTCTGTCCTTTCCCCACCCCCCATTGTCTTCATCCATAGGTGCACAGTTTTTGTTCAGTCTCTTCCCACACCTCCACTCCCCTTTTCCCTGAGACCATCAGTCCACTTCCCTTCCATACCTCTGATTCTATTATATTCACCAGTTAACATTGTTCATCAGATTTTTTAATTCCCTTGGTTTTTAGATTCACTTGTTGATAGTTATGTATTTGTTGTTCATAATTTTTATCTTTATCTTTTCCTCTTCCTAAATAACCCCCTTCAGCAATTCATATAATTCTGGTTTGGTGGTGATGAACTCCTTTAGCTTTTTTAAATTTGTGAAACTCTATATCTGGCCTTCAATTCTGAGTGATAGCTTTGCTCGGTAGAGTACTTTGGCTGTAGGTTCTTGCTATTCATCACCTTGAATATTTCTTGCCATTCCTGTCTGGCCTGCATGGTTTCTGTTGAGAAATCAGCTGACAATCATATGGGTACTCCTTTATAGGTAACTACCTGCTTTTCTCTTGCTGCTTTTAATATTCTCTTTTTGTCTTTTGCTCTTGGAATTTTAATTATGATGTGTCTTGGTGTGGTCCTCTTTGGATTCCTTTTGTTTGGGGTTCTGCAGGCTTCCTGGACTTGTAAGTCTTTTTCTTTCCCCAGGTGGGGGAAGTTTTCTGTCACTATTTCTCCCAGTATGTTTTCGGTATCTTGCTCTCTCTCACTTTCTGGGACCCTGCTCAGCAATGCTTGTCAGGGACTAAGTAGTGCCAGTGTCCTACTGACAGCTGGCCTCTCCTAACTCAGGGCTCAATATGGCTGCTGCCCTCCCGCCACCAGATCCAAGCTACAAACACAACAAAGGAGGGCGGCTGCTGTGTCTGTCCTCTGTCATCACAGGAGCACCCCTTCCGGTGCCCCCAGCAGACATGCACTGACATCTCCTTAGATCTATGCCCCCCACCAGTGGCCAGGGAGGCCCGGAAAGAAAGGGCTTCCACAAGTACATTGTGGAAAAGCCCGGGACGTGGTTGGAATGTCTGTGAGGAGGATTCTCCGAGGGGTCGGGGGTCTCTGGAGGACCTTGCCGAAGGCAGCAGCCTCTGCCTTGACTTTTCCAAACAAGTGCGATCCCCCGGGGTGTTTTGCTAGAATTTCTATGTTTAGTCTTTAAATACCGACCTTGTAGAAGCACATAGTTTCTCAAGGATGCTTGCCCTGCTGATTGTATCTAGAGGTTAATTTGAGTTCAAGCTTTTTAGGATAATAAAAGCCAAAGGAGGCAGGCAAACAGGGGTGCTTTTTACTTCTAAAGTAAAACAGTCCCTCAGCCTCTCTTTCCCAGAAATGTGTGTCAGAGCTATCTGCTCACCCATCACTCAGGGTCTGCTGTCAGCCCCGGCATACATTGCCCCCCAAATCAAGGTGTGTAGGAAGGAATGCGTGGAGAACAGATATTGAATGGGTAAAAGGCAAAGTCAGAGCTATCGGTCAGGAGGGCAGGAGGGAGGAGACCCTGAAGGCTGGCAGGCTGAGGGAGGTGGGGGTTAGGGTAGATTCCCCAGTCCGTCTTCTCCCAGTGCAGCCACCCTCCTCATCCCCCCCTGCCATGGGGCTCCCATGCTCTTTGTAAAGGTGGCGGGTGACAAGGCTTCACTTAGTCCAGAGCTTAGTGTCTTCCCGGTGACAGGCAATGTGGCCACAGGTGGGTGAGAGCCAGGATTGGCAGCTTCAGCCTGTCTCTCTGCTCTGGGACACAGTCACACCACAGTGCTCACAGTCCACTCCGGTTCATAGGAACAAGGACATGCTCATACCCACACAGTGCGCAAAATTCAGGGACATAACTATGCTCACATGTGCATGTTGCATGGGGAGTCAGGAACATACAACTCACACACAGATTTGCACAAACCTGCACAGAGGTTTGCACACAGGAACAGTACACAGAAACACATGCAGGTAGAACATACACACACACACCCTCTCCTCCCCTCCACTGCTTCCTCTTGGTCTGTTTCTGCCTCAGTACACGGAGTGCCCAGAACAACCTTTCCCCACAGTCCTGAGGGAAAGAGGAAGGAATGGGGAAGTGCCGTCCACACAGGAGACTGTTAAGTCTGATACCCCTCCCCTGGGAACTGACCTTCAGGACACTTCACAATGGACATTCCATTTGCCTAGACCTCATTCCCAAGATCATTATCTCTCCTCTAGGAGTTTCCTAGAATCTAGACCCATCCCAAGAATTCTCTGCCCAGAAAAAGTCCACCTAGAGTCCTTTAAAAAAAACCTCTGATTAGCTGGTTTGGCTCATTGGATAGAGTGTCAGACTGTGGACTGAGGGTCCCAGGTTTGATTCCGGTCAAGAGCAAATGCCTGGGTTGCGGGCTCCACCCCCAGTTGTGGGTGTTCAGGAGGAAGCCGATCAATGATTCTCATCATTGATGTTTCTCTCTCTCTGCCTCTCCCTTCCTCTCTGAAATCAATAAAAATATATTTAAAAAACAAAAACCTCTGACCCTGTCTTTTGGGGGCTGGTGCCATTTTGGGGCTCAACCCATCTGGTATGCAGATAACCTAATCCTATCTAATAAAAAGGAAATATGCTAATTGTCTGCCCCACCCTCAAAGATGGTGGCAACACCGGAACCGGTTTGGCTCAGTGGATAGAGCGTCGGACTGCGGGCTAAAAGGTCCCAGGTTCGATTCCGGTCAAGGGCATGTACGTTGGTTGCAGGCACATCCCCAGTAGGGGGTGTGCAAGAGGCAGCTGGTCGATGTTTCTTTCTCATCGACGTTTCTAGCTCTCTATCCCTCTCCCTTCCTCTCTGTAAAAAATCAATGAAATATATTTTTAAAAAAAGATGATGGCTCCCATTCCCCTCAGCCCAGCCCCTCGAGGGCAGCAGGCTGGGCCCGATCCCCACTCCTGTCTCTGGAGTTCCCCAGTCCCCTTAGTCCCCCAGCTGCTTAGGGCTGGCCCAAGGCCCAGGCAAGCCTCGGATGGTGGCTTTCCAGACACCAGGGCTGCCCAAGGCTCAGGTAACCAGGGCCTGCCAAGGTTTGTGCTGCTGGCAGTGGCAGCAGCAGAAGTGTGATGGGGCGTCGCCTTCCCCTGATCACCTAGTCACCTCCCGCCCCTGAGGGCTCCTGGACTGTGACAAGGAGCAGGCCGGGCTGAGGAACCCTCCTCCAGTGCATGAATTTCTGTGCACCGGGCCTCTAATAAATCTATAATCACTTATCACTTTGGCCTCGTGCATTCCTCCTTTGGTGATCCTAACAGAGACTATGGTGGGCACTATTTAACATGGAGAGACCAGAGCTTATAAACTCCCAGAGCCAGGAGGGGCTCCAAGGGACTGCTGCCTGGGACCCAGCAACCAGGCAGTGTGGCCCAATGGTAGGGCAGACCTGCCCATAGGACACAGAACATGGCAGAGCCAGGCCTTGCTACTTGTGTTGGGCTTGGAAGTACCCAGGAGAGGCCAAGCTGTGAACCAAGGCAGGCTGCTGCTAGTGCCAAGCCTGGAGCCTCTTTTTGAATGGAATGAGGTACACTGACACCAATTGCTGCTTGTTTGAGAGATTTTAGCAAAGTGTGAAGCCTGAGCTAGGACAGGCCATTCATATGGGAAAGCCACTGCCAACAGCTTGGGTGGGGCTGCAAATTTAGTGGGGTGGGGTCTCAGGGAATCACCAGGTGGGGTGAACAGTGTGAGTTAGATTGATGGAGATTCAGATACGGCCCCTGTCAGTCAGCTCTGTGACACAGGAGCTTTCTGTATGGGAACAAGGACCGCTGTGAGGACCCCTGTCTGGAAGGATGCTGCCCCCTGTTCTTGCTTTGATGCCAGACAATCCAGTTCCTCCCCATAGGTTCCTGGATCCCCCTGAGCCACTGTCCCAGTACTAGAACTCAGAGGTAGCAAGTTCATGTAAGTCCGTGTGCTGGCCTTTTAAGAGGAACTGCCTGGGACTCCATAAAAAAATCCGTCCACTAAACCACTGTCCCTGATGGTTTTTATAGCCTGAAGTTATGAGGACTTCTCTTACCAGCTCTGGAACCCTTGGCTGGGGGGTCTGTTGTGGGGCTAGGGTCGTTTGCTCTTCATGGGAGACCTCCTCAGCCAAGATATCCCTCCCAGTTAAAAAAGCATCCCATGTGGGTATTGGAACAGCCTGTTCCACGCCTACACACCTCCTACCAGTCTCAATATGCTTTCTTTACTTCTCTAGTTGTAAGACTTCCATCCAGCCAGATTTCAGGTGGTTCTGAATAATGGTTGTTGTGTTTTAATTGTAATTTTAATGTGGTTGTGGGAGGAAGTGAGTACCTCGTTTACATGCTGCTAACATCTTGGTTCTTCCCCCAAGTGTATTCTTAATAAATTTGCTTGCTTTGCCCTAACTGGTTTGGCTCAGATACCCTGGGAAGCACAGAGGAAATGGCTGAGGGGTATGTGCAGGTCCAGGGTCAGTTGGGTGTGGGCTGTGGGCTGTGGGGTGGGGTTGGTACAGATCTTTCTCTGAACATCCCAGGAGGAGGGAATGGCCATGAAGGACTGGGTTGGGGGAGGCATAATCAAGCAATAAGCATTCCAGAAGCAATGTGGACATCGTCTCTCTTACATGGCTCCTACAGATAGAGCTGCCAGATAGAATACAGGATGCCCATTTCAATTAGAATTTCACATAAACATTTTTTTTTTGGTTATGTATATCCCAAATATTGCATGCAACCGGTATTTACATTTGCTGTATCTGATAACCCTACCTGGATGACTACTGCTTCCCAGTTATCCCCTGGCTCCCCACATGGTCGCCAAAGAGACCCTGTAAAAACCCAATTGTTTTACATCCCTCCTGAGTGTTTTGCCTCACAACCCTCTAGCCACCCACTCTAAGGTCCTGGGTGATCTGGGCTTGGTGAGCTCTCTAATCCCATCTCCTGGTAAAGTGTCTCTCTAAAAAATATATATAACATAAAAAAACCAAAGCCCTGATTTTAGCATTTGCTGATTTTCATGGTGTAAATATTTCCTCCATGGCTGACCTCAAGCCACCACCGTGACAGCACTGAAAGCAAGTTGTCTCCTGTGAGCCAGTGCAAGCAGGCGGGTCTGCCTCTGGACCTCAGGACCTTTGCATTTACTGTGCTCCGTCTGGAAGTGCTCACCCCTTTGTTGGGTAGGGTAAGAGCCTAGGCCATTCTTATTAAATGCTGTTCTTGCTGAATGCTAAAATGTAGCACAGTATTTTGCAGACCAGCTGGGAACAGGAGGAGCTGGGCAGGAACTCGACCTGATAAGTATAGTCAACTGCAAAGAAGAAATCAACATATAATTGACCAAACAGTGTGTGTAAGTTGTGGCAACTGTGTCTTGTTTGTTTTAAATATATATTTATTTTTTACAGAGAGGAGAAGAGAGGGATAGCTAAAAACGTCGATGAGAGAGAAACATCGACCAGCTGCCTCTTGCACACTCCCTACCCGGGATGTGCCCGCAACCAATGTATACATGCGCTTGACCAGAATCGAACCTGAGACCTTTCAGTCTGTAGACCGGCACTCTATCCACTGAGCCAAACCGGTCTCGGCTATGTCTTGTTTTTGAATAGAGCACCCCAAGCAGCAAACCCCTTGGGTTTGGTAACAAATGCAGGTGAGGATTTAAAAAAAAAAAAAAAAAAAGAGTGTTCCTCTTGAAAAGTAGCGTGCTGTTCATTAAAAAATAATAATAATAAATTTCTCGAGATGAAGGTCTCAAAAGCCACAACGGGCGCTGCTGGTGCTCCTCAGACCCGGGGCAGAGCCCGCGCCCCGCCTCGCTGTAGCGCCGCAGCGCCGTCTCGTGGCCGGGGGCTGCCTGCACCACTGGGCCTCCAAAGTCCTCCCGCCGGCCGCGCCTCCGCGTGGGGCGCGCAGACCGAGGCCGAGGGGACTCACCCACGAAGCACCGCGCCGACTTCTCCCTCCCGCCCGCCCGCGCCGCCCGCCTCCCAGCATTCCTGAGAGGAGAGCCGCCGTCTGCGCCTGCGCGCCGCCACCACGCCCACGCGGCTGCGCAGAAGGTCGCGCGCCTAAGCCCGGTGCCACGCCGTCTGTTTCCAGGGCAACTAGGGCGCCTCTTGGCGATTGCCGCGCTGCTCGGGCGGTTTCCGCGCGCCCTCGCCCATGGCGGCCGCGGGCCCCAGCGTCTTCCTGCTCATGGTCAGCGGGCAGGTGGAGAGCGCCCAGGTGAGCGGCCAGGGTCCGACCGGGCCCGCCCCCCAAACCCCTTGGGGCTGCCCGCGGAGGCTCCTCACTCCCGTTAGGCGGGGAGCGCCAGCATCTGAGAAGCTTGGCGAGGCTGCCGGCCATCCTTAAACCTGACGTGCGGGCGTGTGACACCGAGAGCCGGGCTGGTGGCGGGGCCACCCTCGGCCCGTGTGGCCGGGCTCGGGGTGCACTTGGGGGAGGAGCCTCACGGGGCTGGAGCGGCGGAGCCCGCGCTGGGCCTGGTCCGCGAGGGAGCCCGGGCGTCTGCGCCCCGCCCCGTGCGCTCCGAGCGCCCACCCCCGCGCTGAACCCCCAGATCCTCACCCTGGGCTAGAACAGAGATGATTTGGTTGCTCTCACCTGTGGTGGCAGTGCCTTGGAATGGTCCAGGGAGGATGTGTCTGTCAGACGCAAGGGGACGCCACTCCACCCCCCTCCATTGTAAGAACCATTTGTTTATATGTGTGTATATATACATTTCTTAAAAGTTCACCAGGTGTCTGCTCTGTGCCAAGCTCTGTGCTCAGCACTGCTCATTCCAGCCTCACCATGCCTCTGTGAAGTAGGTATCACTGACATCCCAGTTTACAGATGGGAAAACTTGCCCAAAGGAAGTGGCAAAAGTGGGATTTGAACCGGGTCTTCGCAGCGCCAGAGCTTGGCCACACTGCCCTTTCGGGCTGCTGAGGGGCTCTCACTGGGCTGGGTCATGTGTCCACTCTGAGCACCCGCCCAGCCCCTGCCCCTCCCCCACTCTGCAGTCGTCCCGCTGTAGCAGGGCATCCGCTGTCCTGACAGCGCCTGCGCTCAGTTCCCACCATTTCCTTACGTCTCCTCTGTGCCCACCGTGGCAGGCTGGGGTGCAGAAAGCCATCTGTTCCCTGCTCACAGTCTGATGGGTGAACAGGAACAAACAGGCAAATGCCTCGGTGCAGGGCCGCTCCGGGGGCCAGGAGCCAGGAGGTGGCTAACATAGCCGGGGAGCCCGGACAGCTCCCTGCGGGGAGCAGGGGTGTGCCAGAGGTGTCAGACCGAGGGCAGAGCGAGCACAGGCCCAGGGGCAGTGGCAGCTGGGACTCTGCCCTGCACCCCACACCCAGCCCCGCGTGAACCCCGTGTCCACATCCGTAGCCACTCAGATCCCAGCCTGCACCTCAATCAGAATTGCTATTGGCTCAGCATGCGTTCCCTGAACCACCTGTGTGTGCTTTCTCCACAGTTTCCTGAGTACGATGACCTCTACTGCAAGTACTGCTTTGTGTACGGCCACGACTGGGCCCCCACCGCGGTAAGCTGGGCCCTCCGCAGTCAGCTGCCCCCCTCCGCAGTCAGCTGCCCCCCTCCGCGGTCTGCTGGGCCCTCCGCAGTCAGCTGCCCCCCTCCGCAGTCAGCCGCCCCCCTCCGCGGTCAGCTGGCCCCTCCACAGTCAGCTGGCCCCTCCGCGGTCAGCTGGGCCCTTCACGGTCAGCGGGGCCCTCTGCAGTCAGCTGGGCCCTTCGCGGTCAGCTGGGCCCTTCGCGGTCAGCTGCCCCCCTCTGTGGTCAGCTGGCCCCCCCGCGGTCAGCTTGCCCCCTTCACGGTCAGCTGGCCCCCTCCGTGGTCAGCTGGCCCCCCCACGGTCAGCTGCGCCCTCCGCGGTCAGCTGGGCCCTCCGCGGTCAGCTGCCCCCCTCCGCGGTCAGCTGGCCCCCTCCGCGGTCAGCTGGGCCCTCCGCGGTCAGCTGGGCCCTTCACGGTCAGCTGGGCCCTCCGCCGTCAGCTGACCCCCTCCGCAGTCTGCTGGGCCCTCCGCGGTCAGCTGGCCCCCCCGCAGTCAGCTGGGCCCTCCGCGGTCAGCTGGGCCCTCCGCGGTCAGCTGGGCCCTCCGCGGTCAGCTGGGCCCTCAGCGGTCAGCTGGGCCCTCCGCGGTCAGCTGGGCCCTCCGCGGTCAGCTGGGCCCTCCGCGGTCAGCTGGGCCCTCTGCGGTCAGCTGGGCCCTCCGCGGTCAGCTGGTCCCAGGCCCTCCTCACACCTTTGAGACCTGGAGTTTCTGAAGGCCAGACACACCCCTTCCCTTCCAGTTCAGAACCGTTGGAAAGATAGATGGAGTTCAGAGGGCACTGGAAATGAGCTGTTCCTGGTAAAGCTGAGTGGGCAGTGCAGACACCACTGGCTCCTGGCCCCACCCCAAGGCTGTGCTTGCTCAGGGACCCTCTGGGCTCTGCACCGGGCAGCACACAGAAGTGCAGGGCAGTCAGACCGGTCAGCATGCTGGCTGAGCTGTGATTCTGGGCTGGTCCTGCACCGTTTGGCCTCTCAGCCTGTGGGGACCCGGAGCTCTCCCTTCAAGACTTCCCCAGGACCAGCCTGTCCCCCAGGACCAGCCTGTCCCCCCCCCCAGGACCAGCCTGTCCCCCCCCCCCAGGACCAGCCTGCCCCCCCCAGGACCAGCCTGTCCCCCAGGACCAGCCTGTCCCCCAGGCCAGGGCCGAGGCCGCGCCCCCAGCTGACTGTTGGCAGACTCTCGTTTGGCCACAGGCAGTTGAGGACACGGAGGGCTAACGTATTCTCAGCGTGGCTCACTCGCCCGGAGTGGCTTACTGGTCTGCAGAGATGAGGAGAGGGGACATGTTTTCCGGGGCTGCTGGCCGGCAGCTTTATGAAGGGCCTGTGCTGGGCTGGTCCTGTCTTCCTGGGTGCACTCCTTGGGCACAGACCACGTAGCGTGTTAGCAAGGCGCAGTGCTGAGGAGACAGCGAGTTAGGAGGGGGAGCTGGAGGGGGGGAATCTACATTGGTGGGGGGGCAGGGCCTCGCTGAGCAGGAGGCCAGGGGACCATCCCCGTGGACACTGTGGCAGAGCGTGCGGGAGACGGGGCAGTGCCAGGCCCCGGGCAGGAGTGCTGGCGGTGGGAACAGGAGGAGGCCGGTGTGGCGGGTGGACAGTGAGCTTGGGGACGAGCAGGTCCCAGCGGGTCTTGAGGACGTGGTGGTTCGGAATAAGGGCCATGGACCTTCCGTCCGAGCGCTGTGAGCGGAGAGAAAGGCCATCTGACCTGTGTTCCTGAGAGACTGATCCTTTCTGGGAGGGGACGTGGGGAACCAGGGCCAAAGCAGGGAACCACCACTCTAACCAGGTGGGCGATGGCAGTGTGGATGGGGAGGGGGAGGGGTGAGCGGTGGCTGAATTTCAAGTATATTTTGAAGGTAGTGCCAACAGGTTTTCCTGTTGGGCAGGTGTGGGCATGAGACAGAGGAGCCGGGAGTCACACACGCTTGCCCTGGCTGTTTGGCCCAGTGCTAGAGCGTCCGCCCATAGACCAAAGGGTCACCAAGTCTATTCCTGGCCAAGGGCATGTACCTCGGGTCCCTGGCCCCCACTGCAGAGCAACCAATCGCTGTCTCCCTCCCTCCCTCCCTCCCTCCCTCCCTCCCTCCCTCCCTGCCTCCCTCCCTCCCTCCCTCCCTCCCTCCCTCTCTCGAAATCGATTTCTTTAAATCCGGTGAGGATTTAAAGACAGAGCAAGGCCACACTCAGGAGCTGGCAGCGTGGCTCGGAGCTCTGTAGAACAGACTGGGTTCTCTCCCGCGTTGGGCGGGCGTGTAAGGGTCCCTCCCGAGAGAGGTCCGGATGGAGCCCGGGAGTTGCTGTGGAGACAGGCGGTGCTGATGGGAGTGCAGAGGGCAGACCAGGCTGGAGGTGGTGAGCTTAGGAATCACCACCACAAACCACACTGAAATCTCAGACTGATAGGAACCCAGTGCAGAGAAAGAGCCTCCAGACCGAGGCCCAGGTGCTTCCGCACGAGGGAGGCTGTGCGGGGGCTGCGGGGCCGGGGCTGGAGGAGGACAGACCGGGGCCCTCCTCCGAGAGGCGAGGTGCTGGGAGGCAGCGAGGAAGGCGGGCTGTGGCTGCCTGTGTCAGATGCCCAGAGGCCGGACAAAATGAGGAGGGACGTCACCAGCGAAGCCGAGGACATTACTTAGAGAAGCCCTTTGGGGGGGGGGGGGGACACGGTGGTCAGATTGGAGCGGGTTCGCGAAAGAAAAGCAAAGAAGGGCTTGGAGCCGGGAGTCTGGCAGCTCTTTCAAGGTTGCTCCGGAGGGGAGGGGAGCGGCCTGCCTGACAGGGCGTGGGGCCAGAGGTGGTGTTTGTGTGGAGAAAAGACCCTCAGGCTCGGCAGTGGGAGGTGGTTCCTCTGGGAAGGCGGGAAGGCGGCTCCGGAAGGTGCCTGAGGAGCCTAACGAAATGCAGGCCCATCAGCCAGGAGCTGCCCAGTGTCTCAGTTCCCGTTGTTTGGAAGTTAGTGCTTTGGCAGGAGGTGGTGAAAAGACAGCCCTCCCGGCTGCTGCCCGGCGAGGGGCCGGCGGCGAGGGGGCCGCGGCGGGGGCCTGGCTGCCGGCGGGACCCAGGCCGTGTCGTCCGCAGGGCCTGGAGGAGGGCATCTCCCAGATCACGTCCAAGAGCCGCGACGTGCCGCACGCCCTGGTGTGGAACTTCCCCATCGACGTCACCTTCAAAAGCACCAACCCCTTCGGCTGTGAGTCTGCGGGGCGGAGGGCGGAGGGCGGAGGGGCACCCCCGGGCAGCCTCCGCCTCCTGCCCACCACGTCCACCCGCTGGGCCTCGAACCAGCCTCATACTGTGCCAGCTGGCCCTTTCCCTCATTTCCTCCTCCTCCCACCCCAGTCCGCCTCCACGAGGTCCGGAGGGAGTCAGGTCGCCCCAGCCTGAAGCCGGGCCGCTCTGCGGTGAAGGGCAGAGCCGGGGCGCAGGCTGCGGGATCTGGGTGCTGGGTGCTGCCTCGGCCTCCGCACAGGCTGCGCCCAGGACCCCCAACTCCTGCTCCTCCGTGCAGTCCCTGGCGTGGCCTCTTCTGGGCATGCTTCGTGCTTTCCCTGCCCAGGACCCCTTCCCCACATCCTACTTTGACCCCTTCCGGAGCTCCTTGCCTACAGGATCCTCCCGCCCGCGGTGTGCGAGGCCGGGGCTGGCGCCGGCGTGACTGTCTCCTGAGGGTGGGCCCGTCCCGCGTGGGCACAGCGCTCTCCGTTCTCACTCACGTTAGGAAACACTCCAAAGCCGTTTCTGCTTCCAGCCTTACCCTGCAGCTGAGCATGACTTAATGCAGCTGCTCGGCTTCACAGCGCAGGCCTTCCTGCTGCACCGGCCGGCCGGCTCCTGGGCGGGGGCTGGAGCAGCTGCCTGCGGCCCCCCTGGGCACCACGGCCTCCTGCCCTCATCCTCCCGAGCAGGAACTCCCACGCTGCCTCCGCGGCCTGGATAGTGACAGCTCCCTCTTGCTGAGGACGGCTAGGAGAGGCAGAGAAACATGGAAAGGCAAACGACACACCCCTAAAGGCATCGGGTGGCGAGCAGAGCAGTGAGTTACCAGGCCAGGATCTAGGAGGAAACCAGTCCAGCAAGCGACTGGGGGGGGGGGGGGGGGGAGTGAAACAACTGTATGAGAGCCACATCGATTGGTGAACCTGCAACCCAGGTACATACCTTGACCAGGAACCAAACGTGACCCCTTTGGTGTGCAGGCTGGTACTCTACCCACTGAGCACAGCTGGCCAGGGTATCAAGACTTGACAGCCTCCCTGGTTCAGGGCCCAAGAAGCGTGTGCAGAACTCTGGAAGGCCAAGTCCTCCCAACCTGGGCCAAGACCTCGGAGAGCTGGGCCTGGAATGAGGAGAGGAGGCAGGCCAGCCCCACAGATCCACACCGTTCCAGACCTGACCAAACACAATCTTGACAAACTGAACCAGCAGGGTACAAAGATGATAACACATGAGCAAGGACTGTTTATTTTAAAAATACAAAGCTCAGCATCTAAAATCAACTGGTGTGATCCACCACACTGAAAAGTCGTGATCATCCCCATAAGTGAAGTGTAATGAAATTCAACATCCATTCTTTTTATTGATTTCAGAGAGGAAGGGAGAGGGAAAGAGAGAGAGAAACATCAATGATGAGAGAGAATCATTGATCAGCTGCCTCCTGCATGCACCCTACTGGAGACTGAGCAATGACAAGATGCCTGGGTATGTGCCCTGACTGAGATTCAAGCCCTGACCTCCTGGTTCATGAGTTGATGCTCAGCCACTGGGCCTCACTGAGAGAAACATCGATGTGACAGTGAACATCCATGATAAATATTTAGCAAAGTAGGAATAAAGTGAAGCTTCCTTTTTTTTTTTTAAGACAATTTTTTATTTTATTTTTTTAAATATATTTTATTGATTTTGTACAGAGAGGAAGGGATAGTTAGAAACATCGATGAGAGAGAGTCATCGATCAGCTGCCTCTTGCACACCCCCTACTGGGGATATGCCCGCAACCAAGGTACATGCCCTTGACCGGAATCCAACCCGGTTCCCTTCAGTCCCCAAGACGACGCTCTATCCACTGAGCGTCTCGGCAAGTGAAGCTTCCTTAATCAGTAAAGGTAAACTACAAAAACTTAGAGGAAACATACTGTTAGTGAACTTTGAAGGATCTCCCTCTGAGATCACCAACTGTTCACATAAAGGGCATAGGAATTAGGAAGGAAGAACAGAACTACCCCCGGGTGACAGGATCACGTAGAATTTCCAAAGTAACCTACAAATAAATTATTAGAGGTAGTGTATTGTCATGCATGCCGTTGATAAGATTAATAAAGAATCAGTTGCTTTTTGTGTAAGAATAAATAGAATACATAAATATTCTATATAATAAGTAGAAAATGATAACTTGAAAAGTGAAATACGTAAAATATCAAGATACAGCTGGTGCTACCAGATGTGAAGCTTTGATTACAAAGTGCAGTGCTGATGGATGTGAGGGCGATCTGGCTGCGACATCTGTCACCCCATTGATCGCCAGGGTTGATTCGGCTGATCTGGCTGGCTAGGCGGGTGTCCCCCTCCTCCCTCACCGATCCATGTGCGTCCCTCCTGGAGCTGCGGGCTCGGTCGAAGAGGACGACTTCCCCCCAAGAGGAGAGGACCGGTCTTCGGTCAAGGGTATACGAGTACTGCGCTCCCCTGCGAGAACCTCCACACAAGCTCTCAAGGTACAAAGTGCAGTGCTGAGGCAGTGGCCTTGGCACAGGGCAGACTGACCAGCACAGAGCTGGCCTGCACTGGCACCTGGCGGCAGCCATCGGACTGGCACTGCCCAGCCGCAGGGAGAGTCTGTCTGTGAGTGAGAGTGAGGGTCCTAAGCAGTGCTGGGATGGGCGGATGTGCACAGGGTGGAGGCGGGAAGCAGACCCCACTTCGGTCACACACACTGATTCCAGCGGGTCTGCTCATGCCCATGGGGAGAACCAGCTTCCTTCAGGACAGCACGGCGCCGGCGCCAGGCCGCGGACGGGAGCCTTGGGAAGGGTGCAGGCTAACACCAATGGTTCTGGTCCAGCATCTAAAAGGGTTCAGCAGCCGAAACCGGTTTGACTCAGTGGATAGAGGCATCAGCCTGCGGTCTGAAGGGTCCCAGGTTCCATTCCGGCCAAGGGCATGTACCTTGGTTGTGAACACTTCTCTGGTAGGGGGTGTGCAGGAGGCAGCTGATGGGTGTTTCTCATCGATGTTCTTAACTAATATCTCCCTTCCTCTGTAAAAAATCAATGAAATATATTTTTTATATAAAAGGGTTCAGCAATCTGGAGAAGGGCTGTGCATAAATTAATCAAGAGTCCAAAGATGAAACATAATTTTGAAAGGCATTATAGGGAGTCAGAGAAGACTTAGCTAAAGGAACTAAGTTCTCCTTGTCTCGGGACCCCTTGCTTTTAACACGTTTGTTCTAAGGTGAGGTAGATATAGACATCAAATGGGGGGTTCCCTTTACAGGGTCCGTTGTCAGGATGGAAGAATTTGCCTATGGCTGTTCAGGTGTTTGGCCAACAGGAGGCAATGGCATGTAGATTAAGATGCCCTGAGCTGTCTGGCAGCAAGCAGTCATTTAGTGCATCCCTTTCAGGTTTGGGAAATGCCCTCAGCCGTCCCAGATGCCTCAGCCCTGCGGACGTGCGGAACTGGCTTCCGGTCAGAGTGAGGAGAGCGCAGATTTCACACACATTCCAAGCCCGTGAGAAAGGCCGTCCTGTGGCAAAAGGGCGGGAGACAAACAGGCCAAGAGCCAGGACGAGGTCTCCAGCCGACGTCAGGGAGAGCGAGTCTCACAAACACGCTGCATTAGAGGATACAGAGTCACTTCCAGAAAGTTCAGTGAAGGGGACAGAACCAGAGGCCCTGCCTGCTGGGAGCATTCTCTGGCAGGGAAACCTTGAAGGAGTGGTTTCATGAAGCTCGTAGTGGTGAGCTCTAAGGCAGTGACAGGAGGGCACAGGCCTCCCGCACACCTGCTGACAGCCTCAGGCCCTGGTCCAGGCCTTGGGGAGGCGGGAGGTGCCTGCGAGTAGTGCTGGTGGCCGCCGGGCCAGCCCCACTGCCATCCTCGGGCCGTGAGGAGAGGCCTGATGTGAATAGGAAACAGGTGTAATTGCTAATATTCTGTATTGATTTTTAGAGAGGAGGAGGAGGAGAGAGAAACATCAATGTGAGAGTGAACATCCATCAGCTGCATATTGCACACCCCTTTCCAGGGTCCAAGCCTACAACCCCAGCACTGGGAATCGAACCAGCAACCTTTTGGTACCGAGCCCCACCGGCCTGGGCATAATTGCTAACATGCAAAGGGAGCTGCAGGAAGGCCTTTGCTTGCTCTCTGCCGTCTCCCCAGACAGAAACCAGCCTCCTGGCCGTCCCTGAAGGGCTCCAGAGCCACTGCATGTGTCTGATGACAGGCGTGGGCAGCACCCTGCTCTGATGGCGTCGGCCAAGCAAGGGGCCTGCCCTGCAGGTTCTGGTTCCCTCCCCAGGACCTGGGCTGCAGGGGCCCCTGGTCTGCACCTGCTGCCAGGCCCTGCCCCCTCGGCCTGCCTCTCCCCCGCGGTCCCCGTGGCTGACCTGCCTGTCCCCCCAGGGCCGCAGATCGTGCTCAGCGTGTACGGGCCGGACGTGTTCGGGAACGACGTGGTCCGCGGCTACGGGTCGGTGCACGTGCCTTTCTCGCCCGGCAGGTAGGCCTCCTCTCCCGCCCGCCGGCCAGCCGCCCTCGCTGGGCCGTCTGCCTGGGGCTCGGGCATCAGCAGGGCCTTTCCGGGACGGACTGCACCTCCAGGCCAGGCATGTGCTGCTGCCCGGGGTCTGGCCGCTCATACGTGGGCGAGGTCAGTGCTGCCGCCTGAACACCACGGGGTGGAGGGGTGCTGGCACCCTGAGGGGCTGCGCCCACTCCGTGGGGCCTGGGCATCAGGGTCGGAGTGCACTCAGCCCTGCATCTCCCCCTCCCTCGGTGCCTCAGCCCAGTGCTCCTGGCAGCAGAGGACACGGAGCCGTGGAGCAGCGCGCCGTCGGCGTGGGGCGGGGCAGACTGAGGGCTGGCACAGAGCAGGCTGAGGCTGCTGGCCTGAGGACGGGAGTGGGTCTGGGGAAGGCGAGAGGGGGGCGCCGGGCGTGCTGCTCCGAGTTCTGTTAAAACAAGACCCAGAGAGGAGGGGGGCCAGGCCCCGGGCCTGAGGGTGAGCTGGCTGGGCAGGCCGAGGGCGGGCCGAGGGCCAGGTGTGCAGGGCTTCCTGGGGGAGGGCACCGTGCTCTGCACCATCTGAGGACGGCAGAGCACTGGACCTGGGGGACAGCGGGAGCCTCTCCAAGGCGCACGCGGGCGCGGGGCCGAGCATCCTGACGCTTAAGGAACAAAGGCTCAGGGACAGCTCTGCCGGGCTGGCTTCGTGCCGCACACGCCCACCGGTGCGCTGCCCGCTGTCCCGGCTGTCCACTCGCTGGGGGCTCCGGCAGCGGAGTGGCTTCTGGCCCTCGGCACCTCTCCCCTCTGCGCAGACACAAGAGGACCATCCCCATGTTCGTCCCGGAGTCCACATCGAAGCTGCAGAAGTTCACAAGGTGGGTTTTCTACACGTCGCCCCACCCCTCCTGCCACATCTGCCCTCTCTGTGCCAAGGGGCCTTGCCGGGCCGCCCAGCTGCCCCCCTAGGGCACATGGAAGTGGGGCTGGGGCTGGGCCGGGGCGGGGGGGCTGCATTGGACCAGGCCCGAGCAGGCCGTGTGAGTTCTGAGCCTACGGAGGGGAGTCTGGGTGCCCCCTGCCCCTAGAGGCCCCTGGGAGGCCACCCTGATGGGTGGGGGCGGGACCGCACCGTCCCTGGGCTGCTGGGGAAGCAGGCAGTGCCCATCAGCGGGCACAGGAAGGTCCGGGGCGCGAGAGCACAGCCGTCCTGCCTGGGGGCGCTGCTGCGCCCCAGCTCCCAGCTCTGAGGGGCGGCTCGCAGGCCGGCGAGGCTCTCGCCTCCCGGTGCCTCGGTGCAGGAGCCCGGGCCGGGCGAGGCCGAGCGGGAGGTCTGAGGGTGAGGGCAGCCCTCCGGGAGCCCAGCTCAGCAGCCGCCTTTGCTCAGGCCGAGACCCGGGCTGGCGGGTCCCCTGGCGCTCTCAGTGCCCGGCTCTTCCCGCCTCCGCCCTCCGCCCTCCGTCCCCCGCTCCCCGGGCCTGCGGTTTGCACTCTCTTCCGCCCAGTGTTCCCCGTGGTCCCCACGACCAAACTGCGCGACCTGGAGGGCCCAAGCCGCAGGGTCCCCTCCGGGTCCGGACCCCGAAGCGCAGGCTCCGCCGGCCGGAGGTGTGGGGGCTGCGCCCCGCTCCAGCCGGAGGCCCTTCCCCGCCCCGGCTGTGGCCACGCCACTGGTCCTGCCTCTCACGGGACCTTCTGGTGACACGGAGGCCGAAGGTGCCCGTGCTCAGCTCCCGCCACCCGCACGAGGTCCCGTCTTCCCGACGAGGCCACCCTCACAGGGCCGGCACTCAGCCTGGGACGGTCCCTTCGCCGGTCTCAGCCACGAGGACGGGCTCCTGAGCTTCAGAACCCGAGACATGTCTGCCGTCAGGCTCCCTGCGCCCCCCGGCCAGCGCCCCGCCCGGCCCAGCCCACAGCGCCCTCACCCCACTCCTCAGATGGGGAAACTGAGGCACAGAGCGTGACACCTGTCAGTCCCAGCCAGAGCCGGGGCTCCGGCTCCCTCCCTGTCCCCTTCCGGGGGCTGGGAGTCCATGCTCCACGGGGCCTCTGCAGCCTGTGGAGCTGGCAGCCGTGGGCGCCAGGGTGGCTGAGGTGGGGAGCCCCTCCTGCAGGCCGGCTGCTGCCCAGGAGGCCGAGGACGGGCCTCTCAGGACGCAGGAACCTCGCGCCCGTGGTGCCTCGTGCCGTCCCCTCGGGGGGCCTGTGGCCCCAGGGCAGGCGGCCCCGCCCGGCGGCTGGTGCGGTGTCCTGGGCTCAGTGGGTGTCGGCCCCGTGGTGGCCTTGCTTTCAGACAGGCCTGCCCGGTGGTGGGGGTGCGGGGGGACGGGGGAGGCTGCGCCCGCTTTAGTGGTCTGTGGCCGGGACTGCGGCTCACCCGGCGTCCTGTCTCTCAGCTGGTTCATGGGACGGAGGCCTGAGTACACGGACCCCAAGGTGGTGGCCCAGGGTGAAGGCCGGGAAGGTAAAGCTTGACCCCAACCCCACCCCAGCCCCGCAGACAGGTGGAGCCCGGGAGGGGCGAGGTGACCCCCTGGGGACAGTTGGGGTGCCAGGACCTGCCAGCACGGAGCGGCGAGGGCTGGGGGGCGGGTGCTGGCTCCGCGCGACCGGCTGTCTGCCTGGCGCTGACCTCCCCTCTGCCCCCAGTGACCCGCGTCCGCTCCCAGGGCTTCGTCACTCTGCTCTTCAACGTGGTGACCAAGGACATGAGGAAGCTGGGCTACGACACGGGGCCTTCGGACACGCAGGGGGCCCCGGGGCCCAGCCCGCCCCAGGGCCTCCCCCCGTGAAGCCGGCCCTTCTCCGGACGGAGCGGCTCCCAGGCCGGCAGCCGCCGCCCAGCCACCTGCCTCAGTGCCCGGGGGGCGGGATTTTCATAAAATAAATGGTTGCTTTGTCACAGGACCCAGGCTGGCTGCCTCCTCGCCCCTTCAGCACCGGCGGGAGCTGCCCTTTCCCACTGCTGTCACCGTCCCCGGGAGGCACTTGTCACCGTCACCTCCATCTCCAGCCTTCCTTGGCGACGGGACAATGCCGTTAGGAGAGGTGGGGAGGGGCCCGCCCGCCCGCCCTCCACCTGCCCCGCAGCCCTGCCCGCCTCCCGGCGAGGAGGTCTGCACCCCACCCGCACCCGGGCCGAGGGAGGCCTCCAGGCGCCGTCTCACCTGCCACCGCCAGACCAGGCCCCCCCTGCACAGACCCGGCCGCCGGGACTGCCGCCCGCCCCCGGCTTCCGGTGGGGTGGGATGGGCCGGGCCATGCCCAGGCGGCACCCCAGGATTTCAGGGGAGCCCGGTGCTGCTTCCGGCCCCGGTGCGCTGCGGCCCGCTGCGGTGGGCTTGTCCTCAGACCACGGCCTCTGCTCTGGGCACCTCCCGCCCCGCCCCCCTCGCCGCGCTCTGCAGCTCCACCAGCGGCTCCGGCCGATGCTGCTGACGGGACAGTGCCTCCCGCCGGCCCTCCTGCGCCGCGGCCCGCAGCCCCGCAGCCCTCCAGCTCCACGGCCCCGGCTCAGACGTGGGCTGTGCCCTTGCTCCCCGGGAGCACTTCCTCCTCCCACCGCAGCTCCCCGCCCCGCCCCCGGCCCCACCTCAGGTCCACAGAGGGCACGGCCTGGTCTTCCTCCAGCTGTCATGGCAACGCCGCTGCCGGCTTGTCCTCAGCCTGGGTCCTCTGAGCCACCGTGGTCAGAGCCGTTCTCGTGACCAGTGAGAATCCTCTCCAAAACGTCCCTCCCCCGTGGCCCCCTCCAGCCCGCCGCCATCCTGTCCTCGGGCCCACCGCCGTGCCGGTGCACTGAGCCGGCCCTTCCTTCCTCCTGGGATGTATCCCAGTTTAGGATTCAGTCATGCCAAAACCGGCTTGGCTCAGTGCAGACTGAAGGGTCCCGGGTTCGATTCCGGTCAAGGGCATGTACCTTGGATGCGGGCACATCCCCAGTAGGGGGTGTGCAGGAGGCAGCTGATCGATGTTGCTCTCTCATCATCGATGTTTCTAACTCTATCCCTCTCTCTTCCTCTCTGTAAAAAATCAATAAAATATATATATTTTTAAATCAGTCATTACCCCCTCCCCCCTTTCAAATAAGGCTGCAGGTTTATTGTGAAGGTGACAGATCTGCCTAGCAGTGTGCTTCGGTCGCACGATGGGGGTCTGTGGACTGAATGGTCCCAGGTTCAGTTCAGGTCAAGGGCACGTATCGGTTGCAGGCTGGATCCCGGGATCACAGGTAGAGGCAACCGCTCGGTGTGTCTCACGTGGCCGTTCTGTCCCCCATCCTTCCACTCCCTGAAGACCAATGGAAACCGTCCTCGGGTGGATGGACAACAAACCAGCGAGTGAGGAGGGCACCTTGGTGACAGGCGTCGGGTGCGGCCGTACTGACACGCATCAGGTCGCTGTGGTGACAGGCAGTGTCAGCGAAAGCGCCAGACTTGGCGAGACCCTAAAACCCTAAAGGCAGACGGGACCCTGGACAGCGGGCAGGCCTCGCCAGGCTTGGAGACCTCTCTCATCCCATAGCATAGGAACTAATTCTAAAATTCTATGGCCACCAACAGATAAACATTTGACAAAAACAATAGGCACACTTTTTATTGGTTCACAGCGGACGGGTGGCCTGAGGGAGCAGAGGCAGCACTCTCACCCCCGGCAGGCCCTCCGGCAGGACCTTCTTCAGTCAAACTTGCAGGGGGAGCCGGGCGGACCTCCGCTTGCTCACCGTGGACGCTGCAGGCCCTCCACCCTCAGCCCCCCTGCCCGGCTCCGTTCTCGTCTGGCCAGCCTGGGCCGGAGCCCGGGGCCGCCTGCTGAGGACCAGGGCGGGCAGAGCGTCCACGCGAGGCTGCCGCACCGTGTCCAGAGCCAGGCCTCCCTCCCGCCTCCGCCAACCGTCCCCCGCCTCCCCCCATTTCCTCAGCCCCTCGCCGTCTGCGGAAGCTCCTTCACCCCTTTTCTGCTCTCCAACCTCCCGTCTCCTTCGCCCTCACTGAGATGGGCGATCAGAGCTCCTGGTGGCCCCTACCTTGGGGCAGAGATGCCTGGGGTGAGGCCCTGGACCGCCTCCTCGCGGCCACTCCGCAGCTCCCACCCGCCCTCTGAGGGGACAGCCAGCCAACATGCTGGGCCCCGCGTGCTCCAGGCCTCTGCCCCTCACCTCGCCATCCCCGCCCGCCCCTTCCCGTCACAGCCAGACCGTCCAGGGCAGCTTCAGGCTGCAGAGCCGGCCTGCAGCACCTGTAACACAGCAGTTCATTCGCTTCTGTTTAATTTTCTACTTTTCAACTTTTTATTAAAACGTTTAAACCTAGGAAAGTTGAAATACCTTTGCAGTGAGCACCATCGCACCACTGTCTCCCATCCCCATTCCCTGGTGTGCCCTCTGCCCGCTCCCTCCGGGAGCCTTCCCGCTCTCAGTGCCTGCCGGACACGGGCACGCCCTGCTGGTCGCCACCAGAGCGTGCTGTTTGTCATGAAATGCATTCACCGTGGCAGTGCCCTCGCCTAGCAGGCCCAGGGCCCCCCACCCCCGGCGCCCGCTGCCTGTGCCCATCGGGAATACCGGTGAGGGACGCTGGGCCCGGGCGTGGGGAGGGGGGAGGGCGGGATCTGTGACCGGCTGCACCGGAGGTGGGAATGTCAGGTCTGCGGGGGAATCACTTGGTCTGGCCCTGCCAAGGCAGTAAGGGTTTGTTAACTAAACGTTTGACCAAACAGAGCAGGCTGATTTTTTAGCTGATAGTTCTGTATGGCCCATGAATGATGTTTAAATATCCAAATGGCCCTTGGCAGGAAAAGGCTCCCCACCCCTGACCGTGCACAGCCAGGGCATACGGCCCGGGCCCGCCCCTCGCTGTCGATCCCGTTCCCCCTGAGGAAGCTGTCACAGGCCGCCGCCTCTCCTGGGCCGATGGGGTCTGCGCCCCCAGGCCCTGCGTCTACGTGGGCCCATGGGACCAGCTGGCTAGGACACTGGGTGGGAAGGGTGCTCCCAGGTAGAGATCTGACCCTTAAACCGCCCGGGCGATGCCCTCACCCCTCCTTTCCCCCGGCGCCGAGGCCGGCGGGTGAGGACGGCACACCGCGCGGGCGCTGCCGGAATGCTGCCGCCGGAGTCGTGGCACTCGGCCCCCGGGAACTCTCCCGTTCTGACGTGGAAATTGGTATCTGACCGAACCAGCCGGTGTGTGTGGGCTGGCGGGAGGGTGGGGGGCAGGAAGAAGGCGGACGGGACCCTGGACAGCAGGACAGACACAGACTGCCGTGCTCGCCGGGAGGCAGGTGTGGGCCACTGGAAAGCTACCACCGCCAAGGGATGTGCTCGGCCAAGTGGCCAGTCTGCAAGCGGAAGTGACAGGAAATGAAGAGGATCCAAAACTGTTATCAAAAGTCTGGCAAAGGAAACTCCTAGAACTTAAACAGGAAGGGCTGAGCCTGAAGCAGGCTTTGGCAGTAAAGCCTCCTGAGATCTGACGGGCAGGTCCCTGGGCTTGGGCAGGTCCCAGGAGCAGGGCATTGGCCGTGGCTCCACACGGCACGGCATGGCCGCTGGCACCGAGGTGAGGGGTGAGGGAGCAGAGAGAAGAGGCTGCTGGGAGGGCTCCTTACCTGCTGCTGCTAACGACCCCCCAGCTTGGCTGCTTAGCCAGCTTCTCCCTCTCATGGCCCCACAGGTGACTGACTGGATGGGGCCACGGACCGCTCCATGGGGGGCGGGGGGTGATCCATGTGTGGGAAGCGGTGAAGTAAGTATGTGGTGACGCCAGAGGGCCATGTGACTGACTGGCCAGACCCACTTCCGGTCCCCTGGGCACAAGGAAGCGATGTGCTGCAGGCCTGGCCCCAGGACCCTCCCCTCCCCTTTCTGCTGGTGGAAGGGCGGTGTCCCAGCCGGAAGCCGCCGAGGTCCCCAGACACGTCTTGGGAGAGCAGCCCAGGCCCCCCACCTGTCCCGAGTGGATCCCCAGCTGCTGCAGGCCCTGCAAACCCACCCAGGCCCTGTTTAGTCCTCTCCCTGAGGCTCCACGGCCCGGGCTTCAGCACGGAAAGGTGGGTGGCAGGCAGCCCAGGGCAGCACAGCCTGGCCAGCACCCTCCCCACCGCCCCTGTGCTCCCCGCCCGTCACCGCCCTTGCTGTACTCTTCCTCTTCTGATCTCAGGTCCTGGAAGGGGACAGGGCCCTGCACCAGCCTCCAACCGGCGGCCGTGAGTCACCCTAAGGGTGCGGCTGGCTGGCGGCCCCTGAGGTGGCAGCTTGGTGGCAGGGAGCGCACCCCCAAGACCCAGTGAGGGGAGGACCAGCCGCACCTCCACCTCCCTGCCTCCAGCTCCTCTCTGGCCAGCACCTGGCTCCACAGCCTGCCCACCCTCCTGTGTCAGGGACTGAAAAGACGGGGGAGGGCAAAGGACACAGCCAGAGACCGCATCATGATACAAACGATAAATTATATTTATACAGTAAATATCAATAGTGACACAAGTTCAAAACCAGCTGCCGGCCCCTGGGGCTGAGAAAACGGCGGGGGGACCCACCCGGAGCCCTCAGGGGGGAGCGAGGGCCTGTGTGCAGCTCGCGTGCCAGCGGCGGGCAGTGGCATGATCAGTGCAGGCAGCTGGCAGAGTGACAGCCGTGCTGGGCAGACGTCCGGGTGTCCTGGGCCGTACTGCAGGGGCATCACCGTGCTGGGGGCTGGGAGGCAGCCAGGCCGCACCTGGGGGAGCACCTGCCCCAGGCCACTGCCTCTCCCACCCCAGGCCCGGCCTGAGCCCGGGAGCCTCAGGGAGCAGCACTGGCGACAGGAAGCAGGAAACGCGAGGGGCCCAGGGCAGTCACGCGGCCTGTGTGTCTCCAGACCCAGGGCCGGGCAGACCCCTCGAGAGGCAGGCAGGGGCCGAGGCCCTGCTCAGAGGGCTGGCGGCGGTGGCTGCCCTGGGGTGAGGCCAGGGCACCCCCGGTGGAATGTGAGGGAGAATGCCCTCCCCTAGGAAAGGCAGTCTGTTCTGGTCCGTGGTTTATGACCTAATACTTGTTCATCGTGGAGGCTGGGTGAGGGGCGCGGGAGGGGGAGGGAGGTGACCTAAGGGCACGTTTGTTAACGTCTATCCTGGGTGAGGATGGTTTTCTTCTCCAAAATAAGAGATGACGGATTCTAAGTCTGTGCTGTGTCTGGAGTTAGAGTCAGGGCCAGCCCTGGTCCCTCGCCCATCTCAGCCACAAGCCCCAGGGTGCCACTGCCCCAGCCACCTGCCATCTCCGCCCCCGCCCCCTCTACCTGAGCGAGAATCAGACAGGAGATCACAGACAGTGGTCCGGATGTCTCCTCCTCCACGCTCCCACGTGAGGACGTCCCGCTGGCCGGGCCGCCCAGTTAAAGGGGGTCGGCTGATAACACGGGGGGTCACATTCAGACAGTAGACTTTTTTCTTAACTTTCTTGATGCTGGTGTATCAGTAAGAAAAATAGTTTCTTCTTAGCATCTAGCCGAAAAGGCTGAAAGTTAATCAGTTTGGTAATTTACCAAAAAAGGGAATTAAAGGAAAAGGCAACTGGAGGCTAGAGTTTTTTTGTTGCTGTTGTAGTGTTTTTTTTAAATAAACATCATCTTTTAAGTGTAATCAAACTCTCACATTTTTTTCCTATAAAGAATTTGCTTTAGTTTTCCATAAGGCATTTTTTTGACTCTTCCTATTTAAATTTTCTTATAGAGTTAAAACCATAAATAAGAGAATTGAAACTACTAACATAACATGTGCCAATATCTTAATTCAGCCAGACCTGGTAAATTCTATCAAAACTAGACAGTTAAATAAGAACCACGTTATAAAAATATTAGCCAAAAAGGACTGTTAGATAATTCTGCAAACTCAAATATGAAACGGTACTAAACAAAACATGTGCAAACGTACACAAGCCTCGAGCCGCGTGGCGGGTTATGCCGGGTTAGTTTAAAGCTCGCTCTGGCGGCTGAACGCGAGTCGTCCCAGGGCGTCTCCTTTGAACTCACACACGAGTCAAAGATGCACAACCACTTCCCCAAAGGTCTGTCTGTGGAGCCAGCAGGTCCTCCCACCGACCTGGCGGCAGGGCCGGGGCGCAGGGCAGAGACAAGGCGCCGTCCCGGGTCCTGGGCGAGGCCGCGTCCCGGAGACCCTCCGGCTGAGGCTAACGGCAAGGGCAGCACTGAGGACCCAGGAGCCAGGACCCTGCCCGGGAGGCGGGGGGTGCGGGGGGTCAGGGCGAGCAGGCGGCAGCAGGTGCGCAGAGCCCCTCCCGATCCGAGGCTCCGCACGCCCGGCCTGCTCCCGCCGGAGGACAGGGCTGACAGGAGACCCTTCCACCAGGAGCGGGCTGGAACGACCCCCTGGCCTGACACCGCTCTGTAGTGAGTCCTGCCGGCGTCCTGGCACAGGCGCGTGGGCACTAGAGAAGGAAAGGGTTGGTCGTGCCAGTGGCCGGAGCTGCCGCCGGGGGGATGCCCAGGCTGCCCACCATGTTCATTGTGGCAGGGCCCAGGGGCGCCAGGGCGGAACCGCCGGCCCCCAGGGCTGGGAGTGAGGCCGTGGAGGTCACGGAGGCCACAGCTGTGGGCTCCGCACTCGGGCCCGGCCCGAAGGACGCGCTGGTCCCCAGCACGGGGCTCCCCCGCAGCTGGTTCAGCGTCAGCGGCTGGGGCTGGTTCACCTGGAAGGGGTTGGCGGGGCCCGAAGCCGCAGCGGCACCTGGGGGAGCAGAGGGAGTGGTCAGAGCAGCGTCCGCCCCCGAGGCCGGGCTGGGCGCCCCGGTCCCTGCTGGGCAGCCCGGCACCCGGGGACACGCCTGCTGGACGACCCGCTGTTGGGGCGAGGAGACTGCGGCCGTCACCGGGAGAGGCCAAGCGCCTTGTCCGAGGTCACAGCCTAAGCGAGGCAGAGCCGGGAATGTGCCAGGCTGGAGGCCCAGCTCCGCCCGGGCTGGCCGGGACTCCTCAGCAGCCAGCCACTGGGCTGCCCTGTGACGACGGGTGCCGGGAGGGAGAAGAGCCCGGAGGGAGGCGGGAGCCACAGTGCGTGGCCTGAGTGGCCTTCCCCACGCTGTGCCCTTCTCCGAAGGCTGAGAAGTCCTGCAGGCCAGAGACTGATGCAGCTGTCTCTCCCAGGCTTTCCGGAATTCGTCTCACACAGAAAGCCTCTTCCCTTTAGTAAAACATCTGCTGATCCTCTGCCCCAAGCGCAGGCAGCCCGGCTCCTGCTCAGGAGGGCACCCACGCCCTGCATCAGCCCGCCCTGTGACTACAGGGGAGCTCCCCCGTGAGAGACCCCGAACCGAGACTCCAGCACAGGACGGACTCGCTTGAGGCTCAGCTTAGAAGGGTTAGAGCCTGACCCCACCAAGGACAACAGCCCAGGCCCCTGTGGGCCTCGGAGACAGGCCTGTTTGCCGACAGCACAGCTCTTCCCGGCAAGCCCTCCCCGAGAGCCTGGCAGACGCGTGCCACAGCTGCCAGGGGTGGCAGGAGGCCTTCTGGGGGAGGGACAGAGTTCATGCTGCTCAGGAAGCTGGGTTCTGATCTGGCTCCAGGGAGCAAGGGGCCCTGGAACCGCCTCCTGGGGGGTGCAGGGGGGCGGGAACAAGGCTCCCACACCCCCCACTTCTGCCCAGGACCCCCAACCCCTGCCCCTAAGTCCTGGTCCTTCTCTGCAGGTCCCATCGGGGGCTGCGGTCCGGCCTTCAGATCCCTTCACCATGGGACAGGTCAGGGGCTGAACTCCTTGAACGTGACAAGCTCTTGCCCTCGGGGAGCCCAAGGCCCGCTGGGAACTCTGTGGGGAGGGAGGGCAGTCCCGGGAGTGTTGTCTGGGATGGGCTGAGGGACAGACGGGACTTCCATGGGAGGAGGGGGGCAGGGTGTCCGCATGAGGAGTGTCAGCAGCTGGGCGCTGAGGGCCTGAGCGCTGGAGGGGTGGGGGCAGCGCAGGTCTTTACACAGACACCCCCCCAGCCCCCCGCCCCCCGCAGGGAGAGTGAATGGAGGGGAGGGAGGGCGGAGTTCCCAGCCCCAGGGAAGACAGAACCCAGCAGCAGGTGCCGTGAGGGTCCCTGGGTCCCCAAGGATGGTCCAGCTAAGGGCCCAGTGACATTGCAAACTGCACTCCCACCCCCAGCACCACGGGTGGGCGCCTGCTTTAGGCTCTCCCCGGCTGGGCACAGGCCAGGGGCAGATTCTGCTGTTTCACCCCCCTCAGCCCCTTCTCGGGAGGAGCTGCCAGCCCGCGAGCGCTGGGAAGCCGCTTACCTGGTGCCAGGAAAGGGTTGAGGGACTGGGCCGGCGGGGCTGGCCTGGTCACCAGGGAGTCCAGGTTCACCAGGGCCGCGTTGGGGCCCAGGAAGGACTCGGGGGTCTTCCGGGCGCTGCTGGACTTGCTCGCGGTCACGGTCAGGGGCTGAGACTCAAAGGGGTCGGGGCTTGTAGTTCCGCTTTTTTGGGAAGGCAGAGAGGCCACCGCCTCGGCTACGAGAAATGACAGGCACAGTGCGGTGAGGGGAGGGAGGTCCCGCGGCTCCCGCACCCACGCTGCAGCCGCCAGGAGCCCCGAGCCACGCAGTGCTCGGACCCGCAGCTCCCCGTGGGGTTGCGGGTGGGATGCTCATTGCAGGGTTGTTTCCAATGCCCCGAGCTGGAGACCGGCTGGTCAGAGCCTGCCTCCCGGGCACCAGCCCCCAGGCAGGGACGGGGCCCGGGTGAGGAGAGCAACTCCGTGCGTCCAATGAGGCGGGACACACAGTGCAGACAGCTCAGTCCTCCGAGCTCCGGAAGACGCTGCTCTGGGCTGGCGCCGAGGCAGGGCCGTTTGTTCTGTAATGTTTTCGTTTTCTACTAGTGAACGTCTACAATGAGCATGGGTTTCTTGATAGCTAGAAGGGAGCAAATTATCTTTTGCTCGGAGGGTGTGCGGAGACAGGCCGTGGGCACGTGCTGCTGGGCCGGGTGCAAGGTGGCGCTGTGGTGCAGGGGCTGAGAATGGGCACCCGCGCGCGGGGCCCATTCCAGGAAGCCGGCGGGAAGCAATGGCCGTGGGCGCGGGAGCACCCTCCCGCAGCATTATCCCCCCAGACCAGCCAACCCAGGGTCTCCCCAAGCAGATGGACGTCTCCGCTGGCGGGCGGAGGGGCACCGAGATGAGAAATCTTTTCTCAGACTCAATGTCATGAGAACGTGTTCTCAATCTGCTATCCCACAAGAGGGGGTGGGAGGGGTTCCACTGCACAGCGTGAGCCGAACTGGATTTAAGAGCCGAGGTGCACTGGAAGGAAACGGTGGCTGAGGGCAGGAAGAATCAGAGGGGATTTTCATTTTCTCCCCATAAGCTTTTCCAAATTCCCTCCGACGGGAACGCGCCTGGGATGGGCTCTGCAAGTCCACGGAGGCCCCAGCCCCAGCCGCTGCCTCACGGAGGCGGCCGAGGGCAGCGAGGCTGCACTCTGGCTGCACCAGACACATGGGGCCTGCAGCTTTCTGCGCGCAGCAAAGACCGACCCCACGAAGCGCACATTCTGCGTTGCCTCTGACCCGAGCCGAGGGGCCAGCTGCTCGTACCTTAGACCAGGCCAGCCAGGCCTATGGCTGCCGCAGGGGGAGGCAGAGAGGTGGAGGGAGGAGTGGAGAATAGGGAGAAGCTGAGGAGGAGAGAGAGGAGAGAAGTTGCTGTGTGACAGGCGCAGCCCTGACACGGAGAGGCTCCACGCCGAGGGGTATGGAGAGTGCGTCCAGGCCGCTCTGCCCCTCCCGGCCCTCCCAGCCGGGCATCCGGGGACGAGCTGGGCCTGCAGCCCTAATGCTGGGTCTCCTGTGGGGCTCTGACGGGCAAGCTGGGGATGGCATGGGGATGCCCAGAGCGGGCAGCCTGGAAAAGCTGGCCCTATGGGGTGTGGGATGCTGGGAGGATGAAGGTGAATGGAAACCATGGCTTAGACCCTGAAGGTGGGGAGCCCACTCTGGGCTGGGGGGAGGGGGGTCCTAGGGCAGTCATGAGCCTTAGGGGGAGGTGACCAGAGGAAGCATGGGCCAGTACAAGGAGAGGGAGAAAGGAAACGCAGCTAGGACTGTCCACTGTGCGTGTGGTTTCCTGTGGTCAGACACCCGGGCTCCAGATCGCAGCGCAGAGAGTGCGTGGTGTTGCCAGGCTCTGGACGCTGCTGTTATTTCTGCAGTCCACAGGCCCGTCCAATGGCAGCACTTTCTGGCACCACCCCACCTCACATACCTGTGTTTTTTGAAGTTCGGAGGTTGTCAAATTCGGAAAAGTCATCTTTCATTGTCCCATTCACATTACTGAAGACATCGAAGGCCCCTGAGTGAATACAAGGCCAGGACTGTGAGCACCTGGGGCTCTCCATGTCCCACGTCCCTTCTGGGGAGACGCTGAGAGCAAGGGGCTGCTCGGTTCAGGGTCACGGGGGCTGGACTGAACTTGGCCTCCGGTGCAGAGCGGGGGTGTTCGCCTGCCCACCATCTCCCGGACACAGTGGAGCTGGCACCGCCCATGGGCTCCCCCTGGAGGAGGTGCGGAGCAGAGCCTGTGAGCGCACCGGGGGTGTGGCTGGGGAACTGGACAGAGGCTGCGGGAGGAGGTAGCCTGAAGGCAAATTGAGGGCCCCCTGCCCTGGAGGCAGGAGGGAGAGTGGCGGGTGCGAGGGGCTCCCGGGACCCAGGAGGAAGGAGGGCGGGCTCACCAGAGGCGGCCGCAGGCTTGGCGGCAGAGGCTGCTGCCCAGGCGTCCGCTGCCCTCTCGGCACCGTGGACAGGCTGCTGCGGGGCCGCCCAGGAATCCGAGCTCGTGGAGCTGGAGTGTGTGCTGGTTCCGGGGGGCCCTCCCCACGGGTCCACAGAGGAAGCTGGCTGGGCACCTGGAGGAAGGCGGGTAGGGCTCAGAGAGGCCTCACAAAGTTCTGGGCAGTTGGGGTGAGAGGGCCATGTAGCCACACGAGGGTCTGTGCCCGTGAACGCCCAAAGGGAGCAATCCCAGCAACGCCAGACAGAGCCGAAGCCAGGGCTGCGAGAGCCCGGCAAGGCCACCGGCACATCCCCGTCCCCGGAAGGGGCCAGCCAAGAAGCTGCTGCCCTCCGGGCCAGAGGCCTCCTGCGAAGGCAGGCCCACCTCCCCGAGCGCACAGGCCTCGGACCAGGCTCTGCTGGAGCGCTGTCCCACCTGCTTGAGTGGCTTCTGCCTTTGAAGGAGGGAACTGCCCAGAGAGAGCAGCACAAGGTGAGGGTGCCTGTGCACGGAAACACCGTCACACCGACCGACAGCCCGCCCACCTCGGGTTTTGAAGGACAGGACAGAAAACACTTGAGCAAACTAGCTAAGGGTCAATCCTGTTGCATGAGGCTCCATTTTGGGTACATGTGTACCTATATACACACATCCAGGCACATGTAAACACATGTGCACACACATTTGTGCAAGTGTAGACACATGTGCACACACACACATTTGGGTACATGTAGATATGTACCCCTAATGTCACCTCATTAACTTTGTGCCTTTCTTCTGGATGAACGTAAACACCTTAAGCAGTAAATTTCCCTTGTATTATTGCTCCAGTTGTCCCACAAATTCTGATATGGAAATATTTATATTATTTGGTTCTAAATATTTCTGATTTTCATATTTTCTTCTCTGACCCAAGGATTTAGAAATGTTTTAAAATGTCAAGTGTATGGAGTTTTTCTAGTTATCTGTTACTGACTTTTAAATTGAATGTATTATGGTCAGAAAATACATCCTATGTAATCCCTATCTTCTAAAACTTGTGGGAACTAGCATCCTTGCCTAGTCCATAATCAATTTTTGTTCGGATTCATACGCTAGGCAAAGATGTAACTGAAAATAATGTGTATTCTTCAAGTGCACAGGCTCGGAATCACGCTGCTCATGTTTTCTTACGTTCTGTAACACCCTTTTCCCACCTCTGGCCAGTGTGGCTCAGGGGTAAGATTCCCAGTCAGAGCACATGTCCGGGTTTGGGGCTTGCTCTCCAGGGGGCGGGCAGAGGCAACTGACCGATGTTTCTCTCTCTCCTCCGCAGCATGTCCTCTGGTGAGGATTAAAAAATGAATAAATAAAGAGGTCCCTCCACATGATTGCCATCCTGAGGTCCCCATGCCCGCCTGTCCCACTGCTTTCTGCCCTCACTGGCAAACAGCCCCACACTGCCTCCCAGACGTGCTGGCAGCGGGCTCTCTTCGCTCCGTCACTCGGAAGGTTACTGTCGCCGTCACCGGTGAAGGAAACCTGCACAGAACAGACTTCTTGGAGGACAGACGGCGTTGCCGGGATGGAATTCCAGATGACAGAGGCTCCTGGAGCGCCCAGCGAGCTCCGCCCGTGGTCCTCGGGCCCTGCTGTCGCTCGGAGGCCAGCCGTCGTCTGGCTGCCATCGCTCTGGGTTCATTTAAGGTGTCCTCTTACTCTGGTTTTCTGGGGATTTCTCTTGTCCTGCTTATGATTCGCTAGGCTTCCCGGAGCTGAGAAGCAGCACCTTAAAAAGCCCGTGTCAACATCTTGTCAAATATTAACTTTCCTGGAACTCACACAGATGTGTGCCAGAGATCATTCTGCCTCCGCGCTTCCAGCCACACTGACCTCCCTTTGGTTCCCAAGCACACCGAAGGGCACCCACAGTATCGGCCGCCTCGGGCCCGAGTCCCTCCACCTTTCCCTTCTTCCTGGTTCTCCACCGGCTTCCTCTGGAGCACTCACCACGCAGCCCCAAGCCGCTGAGGGAGCGCAGGAGTGCGCTGCTCTCACTACTTCCCAGCTTGCGAGCTGGAAATACTCCTCCTAGCTTCATTCCCACCGCCCCGAGGGCACGCGGGCCTGTGTGATCCGCTGCCCAAGCCCAGCCTCCAGAAGCCCCTCCTGGTCTCCCAGCCCCCGCAGGACAAGCTCGGGACGGAGCCCCTCTCCCCAGGCCCCTCGCGGGTGCACCAAGGGCCTGTCAGGTCACGGCTCCTGGTCCCAGCTGGAACCGCAGCCTCACAGGCCTTGGTTTCCAACTCGACTGGAGGAAGTGATGTGGTGGCAGCTGGACAGCAAGTCTCAGAGCTGGGCAGTGTCTTCAGAGGCCCCACAATGACACGGGGCGGACCCGGCCTGGAGGCAGCCAGAGGAATCGACACACCCGCTCCTCGCTCCCCGCGGCAGTATGAACTGAACGAGCTCGGTCCGAGGGGCCCCATGGGGCCCACACCCCCTGCAGACAGCTGCTCTCCTTCCTCCGTGCCCTCCCTCAGGAGGCACTCAGTCCTCTCCAGCACCATCCCCTCCTGGAGGGCTGGCCCACTCTCCTCAGGAGGACCCCGCCCACTCCCAGTCCCTCTGAGGGCTGACCTGCCCTGGCAGCAGGGGCGGCTTTTCACCAGCTACAGTCCTGCAAAGCCCCCAGCCCCAACCTCACGCAAACCCTAGGGGAGTACAGAGCGCAGAGACACCCTCCCCGGCCCCGGGCTGTGACCTGGCACAGGAGGCGGGCACCTTAGGCAGCAGGACCTCCAGCTCTGAGGCTGGAGGGAGCGGGGACTGGAGTCCTGGTAATCATCTGAGCACTGAATCCTGCTCAACTGCTTACAACACAGCGTCCAGACCAGGCTGTATCCCAGCTCATTCCGTGTATGTGTGTATGTGTGTGTATTGTGTGCATGTATGAGTACATGTATGTGTGCACACATGGGACCTGCTGGGAAGGCACGGTTTCTACCCTACTGCCTGCCTCCATGCCATCCTGTCTGCCACAGGGTACACTTACTTTCCTGTCTATACTCAGGCCAGAGCCCTCACAGGACTATGCACCCCTGCCTGCCTCCTGGGAGTCTGCCTGTCTCCCCAGCTACAGCCGAGTTCCCAGGAACAGGCTGCTCTGCTCTGCCATCTGCTTCCCTGAGCCTGACACCCAGGAGCTCAGAAACTCCCGGGCACTGATGGGAACAGCTGAACGCAACCACAGGCCCGCATGCTGCCTCCATCCCCCCTCCAGAGAGGCAGCTTTGAATACTGAGGTCAGCAGCACCTCCAGCGTTCCAGGTAGATGTCTGACTGGGGTGATGGGAACACAGGGCACTTGGGTTTTTAGAAGCTGCCCGGTGACTGGAATGGGAGCCTGGATGGGGAGCAGCACTGAGCTCCGGGAGCACGCACGCTTTGGGTCACGCCCTCCTCTGACGCGAGGCCCACAGCACAGACATACAGGCCGGAATGGAGGGACAGCTATGGGTCCAGCCTTGCCGCCCAGACAGGTGACCCGTGGAGTCTCCTCACGCTTTCTGAGCACCTGAGAGCACCCAGCAGGCCCAGGCCAGGCCCTCCTCCGAGGGAAGACAGGTGCCTGCAGGAGGCACCGCACGCTCCTCAGCTAACCTGGCTCCGACCATGTTCCCGCCGCCCTCCACCACCTGGGCTGAGAGCGGGCAGCGGGGCACAGTCCCCGGGAGGGCTTGCTGACAGCCGGCCTTCCTCCTGGAGGCACCAGGGATTCGCAGCGCGGCGGCTGTCCTCCATGTGCTCACCCCTGACAAGTAAATGCTGGGCAAGTCCGTGAGTGCAGGAAAGGGGGATGGACCAAGGGCGGAAAGATCAAGCAGCCTCCAGCCGGCTTCTCTGAGGGCCCTTTCACGGCCTCAGCCCCGCACATGAATATTCATGTGCGCCAGGGGGAAGTCACAGGAAGAGCTAAGCCCCCTCGGAGGGCGGAGGGCATCACGGAGAAGCCAGCAGCACCACCTGCCACTGGCAGGAGCCAGCAGGGCCCAGTCACAGGCGTGCGCCCGCCTCCTGCCAGGCAGGCTGCTTTGTGTGGGAGGTGGGGGAAGTGCCCGCGGACCTGGCAGGCTCCAGCTTCCTCCTCTCAGTCCTCAGGATTTCCTCCAAGGCCAGGCTGCCCCACGCTACTGGGGAAGCAATGGGAATGCAGGGCTGGCTACAAACGGAGGCTTTCAAAACAGTGTTTCTTTCATCCAGAGGATGCAACTAACAGTGTCTGAAAAAGACCCTCTAATCTTCCTAATTTGTGAGGGTGTCCAGGGCAGTGGGGCGGCCCTGAAAACACACCAGCAGCCTTCACTGAGACTAATCCGTGAGCCTGCCTCGCAGGGCGCTCGGCTGTGTCTGTGTCTTGGGAGATGAAAGTCAGGGGGCTGCTCCCATGCTCGGGGGCACCAGCCTCTCCTGCAGCGCCATGGGAACGGAGTGCTGAGAGGGCAGAGCACCCCGTCCACGGGTCTAGCCCGGCACGGTCCCCTGGAGCCACGCTGTGTAGGGTGTTCACATGCCTGGAAATGCTCATCATGTGGTACAAATGGAAACCTCAATCTCTCTCTCTCCATCTCTCTCCCACCCCATACATACATATATTATACATGTACACACACACACACACACACACACACACAATTGTACATACACTATGACCCAACCACGTCAAAACCTCAGTGCCCAGAGCAAAGAGGAGGCAGAGCAGCAGCATCTCCCCAGCCATGGCCAGCGCTGGGGCGGAGATGCCTCCAGGCCCTGCCCCAGGAGGCCTCGCAGCAGCCTCGGACCATGTGACAAGCCGGGCACCGAGGACCAGAGCAGGGCCGGCCGCTAACGCGCTGTGTGATCCCACAGCACAGAGAGCCTCTCTCCCCAAGTCCCTGGGAAAATGCCAAATGTGTCAGAACCAGAGAGAGGCCTGGGGTCAGGAAGCAGGAGACAGATGGCAGTCCGTGAACCACCTGTGGGTGCCTGCAGATATATTTTGATTAGCCCCAAACATTGTCAACATTTAAATATTAATATATTTCAAAAATGCAGGTTTCAATGGTTTCTTTTTTTTTTTCATGTTGATGATCTCATCTTTTTTTTTTTTAATAAATCTTTATTATTCATATTATTACAAAAGCTCCTCATTATTTTCCCCTCCACCAGATTCCCACCCCACCCACCCTTTCCCCACCCCCCCATTGTCCTCATCCATAGGTGCACAGTTTATGCTCAGTCTCTTCCCGCACTCTCCACTCCTCTTTTCCCAGAGAATTGTCAGTCCACTCTCCTTCCATACCTCTGATTCTATTATATTCACCAGTTAATATTGCTCATCAGATTTTTTTAATTCCCTTGGTTTTTAGATTCACTTGTTGATAGTTACATATTTGTTGTTCATAATTTTTATCTTTATTTTCTTCCTCTTCCTAAAGAACCCCCTTCAGCAATTCATATAATTCTGGTTTGGTGGTGATGAACTCCTTTAGCTTTTTTTATTTGTGAAGCTCTTATCTGGCCTTCAATTCTGAGTGATAGCTTTGCTGGGTAGAGTATCTTTGGCTGTAGGTTCTTACTATTCATCACCTTGAATATTTCTTGCCACTCCCTTCTGGCCTGCATGGTTTCTGTTGAGAAATCAGCTGACAATCATATGGGTGCTCCTTTATAAGTAACTACCTGCTTTTCTCTTGCTGCTTTTAAATTCTCTCTTTGTCTTTTGCTCTTGGCATTTTAATTATGATGTGTCTTGGTGTGGTCCTCTTTGGATTCCTTTTGTTTGGGGTTCTGCAGGCTTCCTGGACTTGCAAGTCTATTTCTTTCCCCAGGTGGGGAAAGTTTTCTGTCACTATTTCTTTCAATATGTTTTGGTATCTTGCTCTCTGTCATCTTCTGGAATGCCCATAATTCTGATGTTGGTTCGCTTGAAGTTGTCCCAGAGGTTTCTTACACTATCTTCAACTTTCTGGATTCTCTTGTCTTCTTGCTTCTGTGGAGGAGTGTCCTCTGGCTCTTTGTGTTCCAAGTCTTTGACTTGATTCTTGCGATCTTCCATTCTGTTTTTAGGACTCTGTATAATATTTTTTATTTCGGAGAATGTATTCTTTATTTCTTATTGATCCCTTATTATTTCTAGTTGATCCTTTATTATTTCTAGTTGATCCCTTTTCATATCTTCATAGGTCTTGTTTATTTTATCGGCCTTTTCTAGGAGATTCTTGAAAAACCTTATAAGCATGGTTTTGAACTCTATATCCAGTCACTTTTTGTCCTCCATTTCTTTCGTTTGTGATCTGCTTCCTTGTCTCGGCATTTTCGCTGCTTCCCTGAGTTGGTAGGGTGGGAGGATCAGCTGTATCTATGCCAGGAGACAGCCTTATTCGACTAGACTTGGTCAATCGTTTCTTTTAAAAATTAGATTCATAACAGCCCCTAAGTGGAAGTGACCCAAATATCCATCTACTTCTAAATGGCTGAACAAAATGTGGTATTATCTACAAAATGGGGTATTATTCAGCCACAAAAAGGAATGCAGTAGGAATACATGCTAGTATGTGGGTGAACTTTGAAAACACTTGAAGTGAAAGAAACCAGTCACAAGAGCCACATGTGTGATCCCATTACACATAAGAAATGTCCAGAATGGGCAAATCCAGAGACGGTTGGGGGAGGGGTAAGAGAGAGGGACTGCTGAAAGTGACCGGCTGTCAGAAACGCTCTGCAATCAATGCTGATGACTGGCTAAGAACCACGGAACTGCCACTCAATGGTTAAAGTAGTGAATCTTACGCTATATGAGTTCTATCTTGATTAAAAGTGAACTGGAAGAGCAAACATCTGCCTCTGGGCACCAGCTGCCCTTCCCCACTGCACCCACCTCTGTCAGCCTGTCTGTGCTCCTGCAGTGTGAGAACCAGACTGCCAGAGATGGTCCCCCCAAACAGGAGACTCCCCAGTTCCCCGTGAGGGTCACTTTCCTGGCTCAATCCTTCAGCTCCAGCACACGGCCCTGTCCACCTGCCAAAGGATGGGCTGTGCAAACTTGTTCATTTACGAGATGTGTATTCTACCGCTTCCAACCAGGTGACACAAACAGGAGAGACAGGGTAGAAGGGAAAGCTGCCTCCGTCCAACCACAGGTCTCCAAGCCCCGCCCCAGAATCAGCCGCTGACTCAGCACCATTCAGTTGCCTCTCTCTCCCAGGCTCCTCGGGAGAAGACCGCCCATTTGTTCAATGCTCAGTTCCCGTTCTGAAAGGGACTGACAGTCTTTCCTGAAGAATGTCCTTGTCCATAACTTAGGGTGGCCACCACCACTCTGTCCCCACAGGCAGTGCCACGTGGCACCTCCGCAGTCCCGCCTCGCTGCCCACGTGCACTCAGGAAGACAGTCCACCACAGGCTGGGCACCGCACACGACCATGGACCACACAAACCAAGCTCCCGGCAGCCGTGGTGCTGGCCGTCAGGGAGCAGGAACTGTGCACCATTTGGCCTAGGGTTTGTCCCCAGGCCCAGAGGGCTCCTGCCAGGGAGGGTGGGGCTCTGTCTAAGTCCTTGAAGCCAACAACATCACCCAAGGACACCTGGTGCCAACACTGTCTTCTGGACATGTCCAAGTACTTGGCAAAGCTGCCAGGGCCTGAGTAACCAGGAAGCCACCATCCCAGCCTTCCAGCCCTCATTCCCCGCATCCCCACCTCAACCCCCTGCTGCCTAACGTACACCAGGAAGGCCCCCATGCCTGCACCAGCTACACCACTGCATGCCCTCCTGCCCCGCACAGGGAGCCTTCTGCTGGGAACACTCGGGCCTCTTCCTGGCCTGGCCATCCTGCTCTCCCTTGAAGATTCTTCCAACAGGCCTGCCTCACCCCCACCCCAATTCCTGATAAGCCCCACCTCTGAGCTCAGCCCTGCCCTCACTGCCTGAGCTCTCCACTGCCACCAAGGCCCAGCCAACACCTGACCGGAACCTTGGTTATGTCTGGGCCCCTGCATGACAGGATGGAGCCTGGCATTTGGTACACTTCAGCAAGCACCCAGGAATCCCAGCTGAGTACAAAGATGGTTCTAGTTGGGGAAACAGATCCCAACAGGTATAGGCAAGTTGCCACAAAATACACAATTCCAAGTTCCTAGGCAGAAAAGCACAGACCGCCGTGGCCTGCGGGGCCCAGGCACCTAGAGTGAGGTGCTGCTGCCGGCCAGAGTGCAGGGGGGCTGGGAAGCCATCGCCTGCCGGTCAAGCGTGCGCCCAGCGATCTGCAAACCCGTGCCCAGGATCTGCACCCACGTCAAACCCAGCACGCTGCACTCGGTTTCAGAGCTCTTCCTGCACGTTCGCTTACATTTGGCATTAAACAGAACTTCACAGTGTTCATGCCGCCTAGTAAACTGATTTACTATTGTATTAACTAGTAAGAACAATTACAGCAAATGTATCCCTTTTCATTAGCAGTCACGTAAGTACATCATAGCAACTTGATTTCCACATTTCGTGCTGTGTATTTCAGTTTGTTAACCTGGGCTGCTGAGTGCAATTCTGAGGCTGAAAGCGCTGACGGGTCCCAGTGGTGGGACCAGCCATTTCTGATCACGTGGGAAACAGAGAGGAAGGCTACTTTCCCTCCGCCAAAGCAGAGAGCATCCAAAGCAGAAGGAGAGTCCTCAGGAGGAGAGCAGCAGCCTGGGTCCCCACCAGGGGCAGACTCACCTCACCTCTGCCAGATGAGCGAGAGCAACAGCTCTGCCCTGCTGCCCTCACCCAGTCAGCAGCACGCAGGAGAGGGAGGAGGGGGTCCTTACCGCACGGCCAGGGACTCGAAGTGCCGGCGGGGGCTGCGGGCCCGCTCCAGGGGTTGGTCTGGCTAGCTGAGGCTGACGGGCCCCAGGGCTCAGCTTGCTGGGCAGCAGGGCCTGAGCTGGGGAGGGCGTCCATTAAATCCAACAGAGTGGTCTGCTGTGGGTAGGAGCTGGGCTTTTGAGAAAAGGAGAAGAAGTTTTACTTTGCTATGGTCCAGCAAACATCCACCTGTCAGCAAAAACACTGCCCGTGCTTCTTACTAGAGCAGAGTCCCTCTTGAGGGGCATGAAGCCTTGGCATTGAGCAGCCCCATGCCCTGCCCTGCCCATGTCCCTCTGGCCCCGGCATTACCACAGCCACACGGAGGTATTTACTATGTGCCTAACGATATGCCCACTTTCAGATAGGCCGAGGGCTTTCCGGCATGACCCAGGCTTCCTCCTCCTTCCAGAGCGCACACCCACCGCCTTGCTCCCTAGCTGCCAGGATGCTTGGCCACTGAGCCCCTGGCCCTGTGGTTGGGGGGGGCTGACTCCTGGCTGGATGAGGAGCTTGTTGGGAGCAGAGCCATGTCCTGGTCACCTTGAAGTACGAAGCAGGAAGCCTGGCATAGAAAGGATGACAGCAAGGAAGACCTGCACTACGAGGGCTGACCCTGTGCCAGGAAATGGTTCCGAAGCACCTGACATTAAGCCTATGTAACCAACGGCCTCCATCACTGCATGGGGTGGGCTCTACTCCCTGCTGTGTCACCGGGGGGACTGAGGTACATACAGACCAGCCCGGGGAATGGGAACCTAGGCACCTAGTCCCCTTGGCCATGCCCATTTCTCTCGGGTGGTCTCAGGAGGCCAAAACATACTGTCAGTTCCATCCTCACCTCGCTCTTGCTCGTTCCAGGCCTCAGGACTACCTGCAGAAGGAAGAGAAGCCGCCGTGGGAGCGCTCCACAGGGCAGGGCGCGCGCACGGCACTGCGGGTGAGCTGGCCCTTCAGCAGCTGCCGGGGCAGGCGGGCGGGCGCGGCACTCACCTCCTGCTTCTTCGGGACCCTGCCGGTGTCTCTCCGGCTCTCCTCCAGCGCCATCTGCAGCCTGAGGTCATCGCCCCGCCGGAGGCGCTCTTCCTGGAGAGGACAATGCACTTGAAGCTGGGGTAACTGCAATGACATCACTCTACAGAACAAAGCAACCGGGCCAGAACCAGGAAACGCAAGATTGTATCATGTGCTATTTCAAAAGAGGACTGGGAAACAGCCTGCAGGACACAGAGACTCTCCTGTGACTCCCTGCTCTCCCCACACCCGCCTTGGGGTCCCAGGAGCCTGGGGCACAGGCACCACAAATTGGCACCACAAGATACTTATTCTCAAATGTTTCTTATAAAAATGAAAATGGCTTTATAATCCTAAATATAGCAGCAATAGGTCAGTTTATAAAAGTAGAAAATCCGACAACCCAGAAAGGAATTCAAGAGGAAAATCACATATTGTTCCCCTCCGCTGTGCATTCCTCCAGAAATGACTATTTCTTTTCTACGCTTTCTAATAAAAATGATTCATTATAGCCACCATATGCAAAAGACTGGGTCATCCTAATGATTAAATGATTACATAATGATTAAATATTAGTAAATAGATCCGTTACATTTATTGTAAATATAACAAATCATAGGCATGCTATGAACTAAAGCGGCCCAGAGGATGCGCCTGGCCTCCATCTACCTGTCTGAGTATCTCCGTGTCCAGATGCTGCTGGGTCCTCACAGACTGCCCGGGGCTAAGCCGGCGGGGAGCCCACACACCAGCCGGGGAGCCGTGGACACTCAGCTTGCGCAGAGCGAGCCCGTGAGGCTTGGCCAGGTTGGCAAAAGGGTTTCTGGGAAGCACTTTTGACTGGTTTGTCCCTTGGCAAAGCCTTCCTTCCCCGAAGACCTTTCCTAAATGTACTTTGTGTAGGACCCCGCCCTAACTGGAGGCAGGAGGTGACAGAACACACAGGTGGCAACACAAGTCATCTGCAGAGTGTGGGACAGGGCAAGTGTCTGTCTTCCCTGGGGTCCCTGCCCCCCCGCACAGGGCAGCGCACAGTGGGCTTGGGCACAACCTGCTCAGCTACTTCTCTGCTCATGGCAAGCGCCAGCTGCAGCTGCAGTTCCTCTTCTCCGCTAGTCTGGGGCCGAGCCTGCTCCAGCTCGGAGGACACCCGAGGGGAAGTGGCTGTGGGAAAGGTAAAGCACAGGTTCATGCTCAGTAGGTACCCAGGCAAATCACAGCCCGCTCCCACCGCACACCCACAGGCCTGGCAATGCCCCGGCAATATGGGGATTGAAAGGTTTGTGAACATTTCAAGGTTTAAATCAAGTAATGTCAAATGTGGTTTCACAACCGCCACGCGGCCTCAACCGAGAGAAGATGCTTCAGGCACACACCCAGCCCTCGGGCCCCCAAGCACCCGCCCCTCAGCCTGCATCGCAGAGCGGCCCTGCTCCAGAGTGGAGCTCGCTTTGTAGAAGATGGACAGAATGGCTCCTGAAAACCTGCATCAAAGAGCATCAAACACGTGCAGGGCACTATGCATCATAGCATGAGCATCTCCCTGTGCACTCACGGCTTTAAGGGTCATGGGCAATGACAGCTAAACGTTTCTGCAGTAACCCTGAAGACTGTTGGGTTTTTAAGTGAAACTGTACACTGACTTGAAAAACAACAACACAAGCATATGCTCCTTTAAACTCCTGTGAGCAGCTCCTAGAAAGACAGTTTTTACTGAAGGGATGGGACAGCTCCTGGCTGGTGTGGCACAGCCCAGGGAAAGAAGCGTAAGAGAGGCTCGTCTCTCTGTCAATAAGCCATGCTGGGCTCTCAGCCTATCACAGTGTCTGTGCGTCAGGGCGTCTCAGTGCCTCCAGAAATTGGATATAAAGCTCTGGGAGCATGTGCTAAGTGTGCAGCCATCTCTGCCCTCTCCCCAGGACGGACCACACTTCTCTGAAATTCTCCAGGGAGGTCTGCCATTTGAGAGAGGACTGGAACCCCAGCCATAGACGGTTCTGCACCTGTCCTCCCTCTGGGCCTCCGTGCATGCGGTTCCTCAGCGCCCCCCACACACACGCTCCCCCTGGTCTCAGAGCTCAGCTCCCCGGTGCCAGGGAGTCCAGGGAGGCCCTCCCGCTGGGGCTGGGTCATCACCTCCTCTCCCATGGCACCACCCCCCTCCTGCACTTTGGAAGGTGGATGCCAGAAGACACACTTCTTGGGGAAGCCCCAGGCCAGCCTCCTCACTATTACATCCACTAACAAGGTTGACAGAGCAGCTGGCAAATACACAGCCACTGAGCGGACAGATGCTGCACGCACATGATGGACAGACAGAGGTAGAGAACTCACTTCATGGCTGATGGTAACTGCTTGAAAATGCTTTAACTGTGTATTAGTTTGCTCCTGCTTTCCTTGTGTCCACTCTAACAAACCCAATCATCAGGACTCACCAAAACCCTGCTTTTGCCTAACTCTCCAATTTTAACTCAGCGCTTAGGACCTGCCTCTGGGAGAAAGTAAGAGTGGGGGTGATTTCTGACAGATCAGGTTTCTAGATGGCTGGGTTCTGGCCGTAGTGCATTAGACAGGAGAAGAGGGCTGGGTACAGCTGGGGTCGGGGAGGAATTCTCAGAACCAGGTGAGGCCGGGGCTGCTCCGGGCACAGGAGACTCTAAGCGGCATTGCTTTGTCACACAATTAAAAACAAAACAAAACAACAACACATAAACCATACTTCGGCAAGATTTCATTCAGAACAATTCAGTGGTGTTTGCTATGATTTATTATCAACCAAAGAACCATCCAAAAAAATGCTGCCACTATAAAAAAAGATATTCTTCTGGATAAAATCAAGTCAAATCCCCACCTAGTGCATCACCACAATTTTACAAAGCATTTCTTTAGAAATAAAGCTAGATGGCATCCAAATGTCAGGTCCATCTTAATAATTTGATTTCTTAGTAACATACCAAAGAAAAGCACCTATTTTGCTCTCAAACATCACTTAGCCCACCCCAGGACTTGCGTCAGGGCTTCACTGTGCTCTGGAAGCAGAGCCGTTTCCATCCAAACGGTGGACACAGAGCCAGATGTTTCAGGGGGCGCCTGTGGGGGGCAGTTCCGGAGGCGTCTGGGAGACAGGTCTGGGGGACTCTACTGGACTGAATGCAGCTCTTCTGTCCAGACCACTAGCCATTCAGACTGCCCGTTCCCAGCCTCTTTCCTGATAAAGCGTCTCTCAGCTTGCTTCACAAAACACTCCATTTGAAACCAACACAGTGCACCTGACACCCTGCATTTACTACCACATGGAAACGACGAGTGAAAAGAGAAGACCTCATATCCTACCTCACATCCCAAAAAGCTCAGAGCACAGCCCCGTCTTGGCAGGGAAAGCGGCCTTGGCAGCGGCGCCCAGGCCGCTCAGCACGGGATGAATGGCCAGGGCTCCGAACACTGACTCCCAGAGCAAAGAGCCTCCCTGTCCTCGGCCCTTTCCGCACATCTGCGAGCCCGGCTGGCTTCACATGCAAATGCACCTGCTCTATCCACCGAGGGACGCTGTGAGAGCAACGCACAGCCGCCACCGGAAACAGCTTCCCACATCAATGTGGAAACAGAGACAAAGGGTATTCCCCTAAATGCTGTGGTTTTATGAATGAGGCACAAGCTCTCAGTTCCGCAGGTGGCCGAATGCACAGCCACTAGCCCTGAGCATCAGCTGAGCTCACAGAGGTCTCAGCTGTGAGGAGGACCCTGACAGAGATGTTTCTGCATTAGTGACAGCATCTCGGCCCCACAAAGGGCCTCTGTGCCGTGCACATGACGGTGAACACAGACATGGTTGTTTGATGGCCTGAATGGACCCTCTGACTACCTGAGTGTGGCTGGGCCTACTCCGAGGCTCTGAAGGTCCACAACTCACAGGGAGGGACCAGTGGGAAAGACAAGTGCTGAGAACTGCCCGCCCTCGGGTGAGCGAGTGCTTGCTCAGCCTGCGCCTATGGAAGGAGAGCAGCACTTGCCATCCCAGTTAGTGAATCACGATAGGAGCGAGAGCACACCACCGCCCTGTCCTGCCGCTAAGATCCCACCGGAAGAGCTCAAAGCCAGAGGTATAAGCACAGGCCCCACTCTGGCCCCACCCTGTCCTTCCCCTTCCAGTGCCTGCCTAGGAGAGCCTGCGGGAGAGGTGAGCCTGGGAGCTGGGAAAGCCCACACTCCCCTGAAGCACAGGCACAGAGGCCCCAGCGCAGCAGGCCAGCACCTCCGGCCTCCCGCCTCCCTCCCGGGGCCTGTGGGCCCTGTGCTGCGAGCAGGCCCTTGTGCCCCAACATGCTCCCCAAACAGAGACCGGGAGATGCCCTCACAGATGCTTCAGCAGGTCAGGATGGGGTCATTCTGAAGAAAGAAGGCAAAGCAGTCAAGGTAAGAGAAAAACAGAAAGCTGCTGCTTCGCATCGCTAGGTTTTGCTATTTTCCTAGAAAGATTGCAGCTTCTACAATCACACATGCTGATGGACGGGAACACACACAGGGGGACGTGACTTGACTGTCAAGTGGCTCTTTGAGGTGACAGCATGACTCGGGTAAAGTTCTCCGGCATGTGGGCCTCCTGCAGGCTGAGGGGCTCAAGTCCATGTGTCCCCAGTGGAAGCTGGACACACAGGCACACAAGACATTTCACCAGGCCTCAGGGGCCCAAGAAGACCTCACTGGGCTCAAGCACTGCTGCCACCACTCAGTTGACCAGGGTCCGAATCCTGTCACCACCATTCACTAGCAGGGAGACCACCGCACACGGCCCGACCTCTCTGGACTCCTTCCTCTGTGAAACGGAGCCCAGTGGGGCTGCGGGAGGGTCAGCAGTGCCTCTGACACGGCGGGCTCTCCCGGGAGGATGTACCTGGCCCGGCCCTGCGCTCTGTCCCACCCATAACCACAGACCTGGGATGGAGCTCCTCTGGGCACTCCTATCTCACATCGTGGATCCATAAATGGTAGCTGTGGTGGCCCAGGCCTGCACGGGAACCTAGGCTGTGGTCTCCACCTCCTCTTTCCGCTGCTGTGGTCCTTAGGGGAGGGACTGGGAGCCCACACCGAGCCCAGGGCCAGCATCTGCCTCCAGCAACCGTTCCCAGTCCAGCCAAGTTCCTTCTTCATGACTACAGGGCAGCCAAGTGCCCGCGCAGTCTGTCCCCACGGGCAGTCTGTCCCCAGGGGCAGCACCTTCCGGCAGCTGCACAGCCATTTCCTGTGCCAGTACCGAGGGTGCTGAGGACACCCCGCCCTCGGCTGGGCCTGAGCAGAGGCTTCACATCCGCTCCCCTGGGAGAAGCTCCAGGCCGCACTGCCACTTCATAGGGAGGAGCAGGAAAGGCTGCTTTTAGTTTAATGAGGCAAATTACGAGAAGTAAGTTCAGATTGCCCGAGGTAGAATGAAAAGAGAAAAAAGATATCAACCCACGGGGGAAGGCCCAAGGCACAAGATGAGAAGTGTAGCAAAGCACCATCACCAGCGCTCTCTCAGGCTGCCAGGGAGGTCTGACTGTACAACAGAGGGACACACCGAAGGCACCTGATGCTATGGCAATCCCTGCCTACCAGATGACATCACCCCACCACCCATGATGCTCCTGGGAACACCTCTAACTTGATTCCAATCCTGACCCTGGATCTGTTTCCAGTTCACAGCCGTGTAGAATGAGAACTGAGCCACGCACTGCACAAGGCAGCGCATGAACCAACCCCGACCCAGGGACGCTGCAAGGCAACTGCCGGGTCCCCTGTGCAGTAGGCTCGAGAGAACAGGGAGTTCGCCGCAATGCGCCTAAAGGGACAGGACGAGCAGTGCAGCGCGTGGTCCCGGTGGTCTGGGTAGACAGAACAGCTGGAAGGCACTTGCATACAGCCAGACGCAGTTCGGAAGACTTTGGTGGGTGGCAGCGGCTCACCTCCAGGAGGCAGCGGCAGTGTTGCTGAGAGAACGTCTTAAACACTCAGCACCGAAGGAGCGAGAGCCACTCCTCTCCCAGAGGAAACACTGCTGACACTTTCTTGTGGTTCCACCAGGAAAGCTTTCTAATGCACGCTCCACGTGTGGATGTGTGGGTGTGCCTTTCTGGCATGTCCCCGCAGGGAACCTTGTCCATTCCCTGTGTGTGTAATGCCGTGTGTGTGTGTGTGTGTGTGTGTGTGTGTGTGTGTCTTGCCTTGGCTGACCTAGGCAGAGTGTTTTCAGCATGAGAGGCAGCCCAATGTGGAGGGCAAGCCCAAACACCTGGGCTCAGACTTGGGCCCTGCTACTTCTCAATCCGTGACCTTGGTCTAGGTGGTAGTAGGCTGGCAGTGAGGATTAAATGAGTTAATATGTGACAAGCAGGCCTTAGTCCACCGCCTCACCCATACAATACTCACTAGCATCTCAAAGAACCCTCAGTCTAGGAGGGGATACTGCTCTCAAACCCCCTAACTCCGTGGTCAGCAAACTGCAACTCGAGAGCCACATGCGGCTCTTTGGCCCCTTGAGTGTGGCTCTTCTGCAAAATACCACGGTCTGGGCAAGTCTAGTCTGGGCAAGTCTATTTTGAACAAGTGGCATTAGAAGAAGTTTAAGTTTAAAAAATTTGGCTCTCCAAAGAAATTTCAATCGTTGTACTGTTGCTATTTGGCTCTGTTGACTAGTTTGCCGGCCACTGCCCTAACTTATAGACTATGGCTGAGGGGCTGTGAGGAACTTGCCCAAGGTCACCTAGCCAGTGAGAAAGTCTGACCCTGAAGATCTTGCTCTTTATTAGTAACCCTTCCCACAGGACCAAAAGGTTAAATGACTCTCACAGCTGGCAGAACTCAAAGCCAAGTCTTAGAGCCGGGTCTCGCGCTTGCTCCTAACCACCTTCGGGGCTCGGAGACCACAGTCCTTTCCACACAAACTCGGCCTGGGCAATGCCCCCCTCTCCCGAGCAAATGTGCATTCCACACGGAGGTGCCTACCTAAGTGGCGAGGGGGAGGGAGTGCCAGGACAGAGGGGGCTTCTGAGTTCAGAGGTCAGGGAGTTGTTCTGACAGGAGCTATTGGAGCAGAGGAGGGGGAAGCAGAGGCCAAACATAGAGCAGGTGGGAGTTCTGCTCAGGGGGTGGGGCTCTGAGGCTGGTATGGGCAGAAGGAGCCCCAGGGGTCACATGGAAGAGCCTTGGTCATTCCAGAGGCCCCGGAGGCTTTGGGAAGGTCTATGCAGAGCAGTGATGCAATAGGCCCCGTCCAGGAGCAATGTGGGCTCTCAGGCCAGGACTGCAGCTTTGCAGGAGCTGAAAAGGGGCCAGGTTCTGATTAACTGAGGTTCTGACACCTGGAGACATTGCGGACCATCCAGTCAGAGGCCTGGCTCACAATGACCTTCAGCAGCAAGACTCCCTGCTTCCCCACCAACAGGGGCAGCTGTGACCTCAGCCAGGCGAGTGGACTCGGCACTGCAGTGCTTCTTCTGACCAGGGCCCTCAGCACTGGCCCCCGGATGAGAGGTTGAGGACCTCACCTCCGCACGGAGCTGTATTTGGAAATGTTGCAGATGTAATTCGGTAAGATGAGGCCACACTGAAGCAGGGTGGGCCCTGGTGTCCTTACAAGACAAGAGACACATGCACAGATGCCCAAGGACAGCATCTGATGGGGACGGGGGCTAGAGCTCTGCAACTGCTGGCCAAGGCGCCAGGGCCGGTGGCCGCCACAGGAGCCGGGGAAGGCCAGGGCCGAGCCTCCCCTCCGGTTTCTGAGGGAGCACGGCTGCAGACAGGGTTGGCGCCAGAAGGGTGGACAACCTAAAGCCACCGGGTTTGACTACCGCAGCATTCCTGGGAAGCTACTGGTCAAAGCCTGCCCAGGCACATCGCAGTGCCCCCACCTCCCTGCACACAGGCACCCTCACCCAGCAGGGAATGGACCGCCACCCCGGCTCTTTACTGGCCCTGCCCTGCTCATGAGTGCAACCTGCCCCTGGGCACCTGTCCCAGCAGCCCACTTTCAGTTCTGAGAGTTCCCTAGCTCCTTCTGCCTGGGGACTGTCCATTCTCCTCATGTGTCAGCTCCACTGCTGGCATCCATCTAGAAAGCCTTCCCCAACTGTGCCACCAGAATGCTCCACAGGGCAGGGGCTCCGACAGCTTCCCTCGCCAGATGCCCTCACCCACCCCTGGGCACCAAGAGCAGGCCGGTGCTCGGTGAGCACACAGAGGTAGCTGCTCCGTGGGTCCCTCGGGGCCTCGCCTGCCCCTCACCCCTGGCACTTATGCATTCTGCACCACGGACCTGCTGGCGGTGCAGCCAGCTCCCCAAGATGGTAGGAGCCATGCAGCCCTGTTCCAGGCACAGAGCAGAGTTCAAACACGTGTCAGTTTATTTCCAAGTTTAGTCTTGCTTGTCACATGCATTAGAATGAAACAGTGGCTGTGACTTCCAAGGACACACCTCACACACTCGTCACCATATTGGTGCTGCCACCTCTGGTTACAGACACAGAAGCTGACACCCAGGGAGGAGGAAGGCAGAGCCAGAGCCATGGGGGCAGGGGAAGTAGCGAGGGGGGAGGAACTCACAGATAAAAGGCAGCCCTTTTACTTGTCTGCAGGAGTCACAGCCCACCTCCATCTGAAACCAAGAGCAAGGCTAAGCTCTCTCCTTGGGCTGCATCCTAAGACCACAAACCTGTGTGTGTGTGGGGGGGGGGGGGGGGGGGGGGGGCCTGAGGGGTGTGGAGGGAGGCTTGTCCAAAACATGGAGCCACTGTCCTCACTGCTGCTTCTCCGGGGTCCCCGTGGCTCCTGCCGCTCCACCCCTGTGAGAGCTGCTCCTGGGGGGAGCTGGGAGCCACACAGCTCTCCAGGTGGGAGGGAGGAGGGAGTGGGAAGGTGGGGCTCTGAACACTGGCACTCACATTTGTGAGGAGGCACGGGGCAAGACATGAATTTCAACAAAGACACAAGTATCTATGTTTTAATTCAACCAAAACCTAAAGACGCTAAATGCCTATAGCAGCTTCTTACAGCAGCAACTTTCAATAAGTGTGCAGCAAGAATTTTTAAAACATGCAATACCTGACTTCTTCGACTATCAAGGAAAACAGTGACAACCACCAACACAGCAATAGTCCCCCGGTGTGAATGAATCAAAAGTATACCTATTCTCGAACACCAGGGGGGTGAGGGCATGAGTGGGTGGGTGGAGGGAAGTGTTGGGGGTTAATGGAGGGATGAGGACACATATGTAATACCTTAATCAATAAAGAAATTAATTTAAAAAGAAATTTTTACTGAGTTCAGAGAGGAATGGGGAGTGAGAGAGAGATAGAAACGTCAATAACCAGAGAGAATCATTGATTGGCTGTCTCCTGTACATCCCCCACTGGGGATCAAGCCCGCAACCAGGGCATGTGCCCTTGACTGGAATCGAATCCAGGACCCTTCAGTCCGCAGACCGATGCTCTATCCACTGAACCAAACCAGCTAGGGCTCTCCATTGATTTTTAGAGAGAGGAAAGGGGAAGGAGGAAAGGGGAGAAGGGAGAATGACAGAGAGAAACATCAACGTGAGAGAGACACATGGATCGGTTGCTTCCTGCATGTGCCCTCACCGGGCCAGGGATCAGATCTGCAACTCAGATACATGCCCTTGATTGGGAATTAAACCCGAGACCATTCAGCACTTGGGCCGATGCTCTAACCACTTAACCACACTAGCCAGGGCCCAGAAAGGCTTGAGCCACATGCTGGCTAAGTTTGATTTTTGTTTTAAAGCAATTAACATTTCCCCCCACATCCTCTGATTTTCAAAACAGATTACAGAAGCCTCTTTCTCAGCTGCCCGGTGCTCCGGAAACGCTCTCTTGCATGTGTGCATGCTCTCCTCCGCAGTGCGCTGGCAGAGCCGGTGCCACGGCGTCAGGCACCCCTGACGTCCGGGCTGCAGAGACCAGCTTCCCTGGAGCCCTGGAGGGCAGGCTGTTACCAGGGCCTTCTCAAACACATGTGAGAAACCATGCATGCAACAGCTTTCAGAATCTCTCCAACGTTTAAGAATGTCTGATCTCCATGAGGGAGTGGGAGGGCCATCCATCCCTCCACTCCCGGCGAGAGACTGCGGCAGACCGTGAGAGCAGCCAGGATAGAGCGCCCAGCGCTCCCGCAAAGGCCTGGGCTCCGGCCCTGCCTCTCCTCACAGGGAGCACTTGGCCTCCCGGACCTCAGCTGCATCCGGGACTCTTGTTCAGCAACCAAAGAGGAACTGTCCTCTCTGTGCTGGTGGCTGAGAAGTTCAAAGCCAAATCTCCAGCAGTTATGTGTGACCCTTGTCTTGTCTCATTTTCTTATCCTTATTTTCCTTTCGCCCAATTTTCTTCTGGTATCTATATAATCCTCTGACAATGCCAACTGCAATGCTTTCTAGAGTGAAGCAGGGCAAATACATGAAATGAATATGGTGAATCACTGCCCACAGTGTGCAAGGGGACCTCCCTGTGTGCAGGGCTCCCGGCCCAGGCCAAAGGAAAGGCTGGCCTGACGGGAACACTGGCGCCCCCTGGGAACAGACCTGAACCCCCACAGGCGGCATATGGCACAGGACAGCACCGGCCGGAGTGCTGCAGGTGTCAACCAGCAGGGTTCATCGGACAGCTTGCGAGACCTGGCACAGGCAGCAGCACCCACCCCTTGCAAAGCACGCCACTGCCCACTGGGTTCTGGGGCCTCAGGTTGGTTCTCCTCCACCTGAAGGAATCAGGCAGCAATGAGGATTTCTATCCTCCCCCTTCCTTCCGTTTTCCCCTTTCCTAAGAATGGGAAAGCTGACACCCAGAAACCCAAAGCACCAGCCACACGGACACGGTCATGGTCACGGTCACACTGCAGCAAGGCAAGTGCGGGCCTGGCTCGGACACAGACGCAGGAGCCCCACAAAGGGAGTGGGCCTTCTCTCCTTTCACTAGCCCTCCCTCTGTGGAGGCCAACCGAGGCCCAGAGGGGGGTGAGCGGGAGGTCTAGCCCTGGACCTTGGAGCATCGATGTCAGAGGACAGCAGCGATCTTTCCTTCTAGGCTTCCAGTGACTCACAGGGACAATTCTCCCAACCCTGTGGTGCCTTTGATATGGGTTCCCGCCACCCCAGAACAGCTACACTTTCCCCACAGCCTGCTGAGCATCGTGAGTGGCTCTGCAGAATGTGGGAGGGTGGACAGAGCCCTGGGCAGGGGGGCAAGTGGCCTGTTCACTCCATACAAGCTGGCTACCTTGTCTAGATTGTCTGTCTACCCAGTCTAGATCGTCTTAAGCAAAACCCAGCCCCTCACAACCCAAGAGCCCTCCTCAGGGCCCCACAGCTCCACCTGCACACAGCAGTCCTGACCACTCCCCGTGACCAAGGCACAGGCGGGCCCAGGAGCCAGCCTCGATGGGAGGGCAGCCAGCCCCCCGGGAACGAGGAAACCATGTGAGTGCGGGGAGGTCTGAGTGCAGAAGGCACCTTCCAGCCTGGATGCTCCCTTCGCCCTGGACTCCTCAGACCTCCTCCACGCCTCCACCTGCGAGCCTGCTGGGCACGCCAGCGTGTCCAGAACACAATCCCGCCTGTCACATCTGCTCTGCTCACGGGCGCCCTCTCGCCAGGGACGACAGTCATCAGAGCTGTCCCAAACTCCTCTCACCTGGTCCAGTCCTCCAGCAAGCCTTGTCACTCTCACCCAGACCTCCACAGCCCCGTCAGGTCTGGGCATGCCGTCTCCCACCTGCAGGAGGGCAGTGGACTCCTGATTGGCTTTTCTGGGCCCGCCCTGCTTCATACATAGCCAGAGGGTCCTCCTGAGCCTGCTCATCCCTAAACCGGATCAAGTCCCTCCTCGGTGCCAAACCCACCCATACCTCCCGAGCTCACTGAGTGAAAGCCAAGGGTTTGTAATGACCCAAAAGCCCACCGCCAGTCTGGTTAGCATCTGGCACAGGACAGCATAAGGACAGGCAGAGAAAGAAGCCACCTGACATTGCTACAAACGAAACGCTGACACAAAAGGACCAGTCTGAGATGGATGAGGTTGGAAAGAACTGCTCCTCGCCTGAGTCAGTCTGAGAAGTGGACCTACCCCTTCTCCAGGCCCACCCTCTGCTGTACTCCCACCCTGACCTCACCCTCTCCCTCACCAGCTCCAGCCACACTGGCCACTTCCTGTCTCCCTTCCTGCTCCACAAACACCCTGAGCAGCTCCCACCTCAGGGCCTTTGCACTGCAGCTCCTGCCATCTGCCTGGAGTGCTTTTCCAGATCTCAACAGCTCATTCCTCCTCTTCCTTCAGCCTTGCTCCAGCATCACTTTCCCAAAGAGGCTTGTTCTGACCCCCTCCTGAACACTCCAGACCTCCTTCCCTATTCTGCAGCCAGGGCTGGGCTGCTCTGGGTTTTGTTTGCTGTTTCACAAAGCACTCATCATGTAACATGCTGAATACTGTCTTATGTGTATTGTCTCTCTTCCACCAGTAGTGGCAGGGCCCTGCTTTGTGTTAGCACAGTGCCTGGCACACAGTGGGAGCTGAATACATATCTGCTGAATGAACAAGGAAACATGGAGCTCGAGTGCAGCTGGGGCAGGCTTCACCCAGAGTGGTAGCCAAGGCAGACCTCGGCAGACTCAAGCTGGCAGGGACAACCAAAGACCACCAGAGAGGGAACTGTCCGCCACGCCGAAGGCTCTGAGCTGGGCCCTCTGGGGACCCCTGGATCCAGGGGAGCCTTCTGCGACCCGAGATCAGAACCTGGTGTACAATACGAAGCGGGAGGGCGGGTAAGAATGGGGAAGAAGCCAGCCAGAAGCTGGCAGGGAGCGGAGGGCAGGAGCTAGAGCTGAAGGGCAGCACTGGAGAGGCTCCTGGAGGAGGCCTGTGGTGTCTGAGGAGATGAGGGAGGGAGGCCGCACAGAAGGGTACATGCGTATGGAAGGAAGAGGAAGCTCTCCTCAAACGCCACCATTACTGTGGGTGCGAACACAAGGGGTCTTCTCACAGCTGCCTTCCCTGCCCCCTGCCTGAGTCTGCACCGTGTCTCCCAGGCCTCCCTGAGGGGTCTGGGTCCCAAGTGTGCCTCTCACAAATGTCAGGAGCCTGCCATGAAGTTCTGGGTCAGTCTGACTTCTCCACTGCTGGGTTCCTAGCAAGTGTGTCCAAAGCAAGTCTGCCAAAATGCCTATGTTAGCGTTCACCTTCCACTCAGCACTTTGCTAGGTGCCGAGAAAGAAGAGAGGAGTCACGGTACAGGGCCCTGCCCCCGCAGCCCCGGTCTTGGAGCGTGCGAAGTGTAGAGAGGGATGAACACATGGTGAAGCATGACACATGACACTGTGAAACACTTGCTTGCCCAAAACTCATCTAGGGTGGGAGAAATCCTCAAAAAAATAAATAAAACTCATTTTTATCCTTAATTCCTTCCAGAGCTGAAGAAGAGAAATCCACCTTGCCAGATATGCGAGGAGGCCCCCACGTGGAAGGAACTGCGGGCAGAGGGGCAGAGGGGCTGGTGGAGCAGGGTGTCTGGTCCCGGCATGGTGGGAGGAGTGGAGGGGCGTGTCACCTGACTGTAATGCCAGGTCCCAGGAGAGGCAGCCTGCCAACAGAGGAGCTGGAGGGCCAGTGAATACCAAGCTGACCACTGAGCACACCATAGGCCCTGCCCGTTACTGAAAGGGTAGAACCTGGAAAACGAAAGGGAGATCCTGGAGTTCTGAGGGCGAGGGGCCTGCTGGGAGCACCCCGAAGGTCTGGTGGAGGCAGACCTGCAGCTCAGCACTCTGGGAGCTCCTTGGGAACACGGTGCAAAGCCGGCCCTCCTTACAAAGTCCTCTATAAACTGTTTGAGGAAGACAGGGCACAAAGGAAAATGTCCCAGAGCTAAATACAGTGATCAACCAAATGCCCACATCCCAAACCCTGTAGAATTAATGAGCAGGAATAAACAGTCCCTATTTCCAGCCTGAATACAGGCTGGCCACACCTTACTGGGCGGCTCACAAAGCCTCTTTGTTGGCACCCTTCTAATAAAGCTTTCTTCTCTGTGGCGGGGCCCCACGGGGGACCTGAGGCAGGTAGATTGAGAGCATTTTCCTGTAGGCAACACAGCAATCTGTTTTTGGTTTAACCTGTAACAGTTGTAGTCTCTGACCAGGATACATTATTAATTAGTCAAAAGAGAAGCCCCATTTTTAATTACCCATTGAATTAGGTATCTTCAAACAGTGTGACCTAGAATTGACAGTACAGCTAACTCTCTGTTCACCACTGTAATGGGGATTTTAGGAAGAACAGCAGTTAATTGAGAAGCAAAAACAATCCCATCTGTCCTCAGCCAGGCACGTATCACTGCATCAAGGACGGTGGCTTCCAAGGACCATCCTCCCCGTTCCCCGGGTTGACCACATTGGGAGGCTTAAGCCACACCTTTCCGGCTCAACAAGCCGCGTGGTCTGGTCCGCCACCGCACCTGGGTCTGGCAGACAGGAAGGCCCCTCCATGTTTTTCAGGGCATGGGGACACAGGACAGCATGGACAGCGACCCGGGCTGACCCAACAGCAGCTCCCCTCTTAGGCCTCAGGCAGAACTTCTAGAAGTGACATGACAGTGTGAGGGGAGCATGGCCAGGCCTTGAGCTCCTGGGGAGAGGAAGAAAGGCCTTGGTCTTCTGGAGTCTGGCCCATGAGGCCCAGAGGACACGGGGAGAGTTGGCTGTACTGACATGACACGCACCCCCCAGCAAGCTGCCCAGCATTTCTAGGAAGGAAAAAGCAAACTGCCATCCCACCTCGGCCTGCGCAGTCACAAGTGAGGCAGGGCTGGGCCCAGTCACCATTTGGGTGGGAGGCCAGCCCCAGGTGCGACAGGAAGGGGTGATGCTGGCTCAGCGGCTGCAGCTCCTCGCTCTGACCCAGCGGGACCCCCGGGCGGTGCTGGGGGCACAGCGAGGTCTCGGGCGCTGTTGGGCAGGGACATACACACACACACAGAAAAAGACAGGCCATTAGAGGAAGTGGGAGTGGCAGAGGTTCCAGCGGAGGCCAGTGCCTGCCTGGCGTTCTCAGAGGCAGTGAACAGCCTGCTGACCCACCACATTCTGACCCTGAACTTGCTGCTCAAGCTCAAGGTCTGAGGGAACCAGAAACCGTCCAGCTGGGACACGGCAGCAGCAGGCAGCCCAGTGTAAGGCCGGCAGGACCTGTGATGAGAGGCCCCGCCCAGGCACCCACCTGCACCCTCCATGACCTCCCTGCCACTGGAGCCTCCTACACACTACCAACAAAAGCATATTCCAGCCCCTCGCTCTGTGGCCTCTGGCTTCTTGAGAACAATGGCTCAAAGGGCAGGTAGGAAGAGGGGCAGCTCCCGGTGGCCACACAGCACAACTACAGCCACTTCCCAAGAGGAAGCCAAGGGCCTGGAGACCAAGTCAACCCAAGGAGGCCTTTCTGGAGGATGGAGAGAGGTAACTTGAGAGAAACAAGCAACTTCACTGTTGAAGGGCAGTCTGTATTTTTTGGGCAACCTCGCCTGGACTCTGGAGACGCAGGTTATATTTTTTCCAAGATGCAGGCTTTCATGAAGGTCACAACCTTTGCTTGAGCAGAGTTCAAACTAAGTGAGGAACTGACGGTACAAGAAAATGCTAACCTCTCCCAGCTTGGCAATACTTTACAATTTCTAGAGGCAGGGACTTTGGCTTTACTATGCAAATTTCCTATCTGACACGTCTCAAAATGCTCCTGGTGGCTGTGCAATGTCAAACTGAAACCTGCAAAAGCAGGAAATGTTAGCAGACCACTGATTAAGCAAGGGTCTGCTAAAGCTTCCTTTAGAAAAAGTTTTTTGTTATGCTGACCCAAGTGTCACTGATTCCAGAAAGAAAGAGCATAGGGACCTATATTTTATCTTTGCATCCCCCACTGCAGCCCACCGCAGGCCATGGCCGCCTCTCTCCACCGCCCTGTGAAGGCCGAGGCGCGATCCCGGAGACCCCTTTCAGGGAGTGCCCGGACGCCATGCTGTGCACAGAGGCCAGCTTCCATCAGGCCTCAACGCCACTTCTGATCCTGCCACCTCTTCCGAACACTGGGCCAAGGGCGATCCGAAGCAAAATGAGGAAGCAGCAGCCCCCGCACAGACCCAGCCATGCCAGCAAACCACACGAACTCTCGTGTGCAGGTGGGAAAAGGAGCCCTTGCCCACAGGAACACCTGCGGAGGCCTTGCTTTCTCCGTGTCAGTGCACAGAGACATACCACCTTGTGCCCTGTGATGCCAAAGCAGAAAGTACACTGAGCCGGTCAGGAAACCTGTAGCCCAATCATTAAAAAACAATGATATGAGATTAAAGAAACAAGATTATCCAGAAAAATCACCTGTTTCCTCCCAGCTACCAAACACAGCCTCCTCCCCGTGTGTGCGGCAGGCAGCCCTTCACGCAGCCCTCCCAGCAGGACCCGGGAGGCCTGCCTCCTCCCCTTCTCCCGGAGGCAGTCCTGCCTACATGTGCGGCAGCAACTCAGAAGCAGAGGCTCTTGAGACACTGGAGCAAAGCAGCCACAGGCCGAAAGCCCTCTGTGACAGTGACTCAGAGCGGACGAAGGAACACTGCTGTCTAGGCGGCCCGAAGCTGAGATGACGCACCATCTCGCTCAGCCTGAGGGCACCTCCCAGCTGCTGCCCAGCGCTCCTGGCAAGGGGTGAGGCGCATTCCCACTACTCACAGCCGTGATAGGAGGCTGGCGATCCCCCGGCCTTGCCATACTCCTGCTCTGAGTAGGTGGTGGAGAGGTTGGGCTGGCTGGAGCCGCGCCCAAAGGTGATCTGGTTGCTGCTCATCCCGGTGGCCACCTGGGCCATGCGCTCTTTGGTTTTGAGGGCCTGGACCCTCTCGGCCTTCAGCCGCTCGTCGTCCTTGAGCAGGGCCACCAGCTGCTTCGACTTCTCCCGCACATTGATGCCCTGGTCCTTGCCGTCGCGGTCGATGTACTGGAAGTCCTTCAGGGTCTGGATGGCGAAGATGTTCTCCCGGCACTGCTGAGCCACCCGCTCCGAGCCCGTCTTGATGAGGTAGTCCAGGAGCGTCAGCGCCTTGTACACGTGCCGCCAGTTCTTGCCGTGGTCGTTGAGCCGCTTCCACACCATGCTCATGATCTCCGAGAAGGCCACCACGTTGTAGGTCAGGTCCGCGATCTCGGTCATCAGGGAGCTGGACGGGCCCCAGGGGTCATTGGAGGTGGCTTCCCGCACTTTTATTTCTGCTTCTGAGTAATTGTTCACAATGTTTTTCATCTGCCGTCTGATTGACGAAGTCGTCATCTTTATTTTCTTTGTAACAAATGCAAAGCCCTTCAAAGAGAGAAGCTTTCCTGTCCTGAGCAAGCTCGCACCCAGCGAAGGTTCAGTCCCCGTAACAGACCTGGAGCAAGGCCCCCGACAGTCATTTCTTTTTCCTCTGCTGGAGACTCAGCTCTGAGAAGCTGGAAGCCATGACCTGGAGAAAGAAAGAAAAACACTCACTGTGCATGAGCGCCTCCGACAGCAGGCGGCTTCGGAGCAGACACTCTGTGAACAGCAGGTATTGGGACATGGGGGTGAGAGGGGGGCAAACTGGACATACTCCAGCCTCCTTAGGATGAGATTCCATCTTCCTTTCAAACTAAAAGATCAGTATGGCAGGTTAATAGTGAGTAAAAATTAAAGTTTAAGGCTTTGGAAAGAAAGAAGTAAACATTATCACTATTTTCTATTTTCAAAAGGCTTCCATTGAAACGGCTCTCCTATGGGTTGTCTTCATTGCACAGCAAAAGGCAACTACTGAAGCCACGCTGGGGAAGGCTGGTCCTGACTGGTTTTAAATGATCTTTGGGAATAAGAAAGCCTCTCCTCTCAGTAGATCTCACCCCTATCTGCACCTGTAACACCGGGCGTTGGTCCTCATGCTTAACACTGCCCGGATTTCTCCATGAGCAACCCTTCCTCGAACTGTGGATAAGGGTTCCCAGCTCCCCTTCTGGAGCACAGCTGGACTTCCGAGTCCCCAGCCCCTGGCCCGCGCTGTATAACACAGCTCAGAAGTAATGTGGTTCTAGCCCAGCCCCTCATTCCAGAGGAGGACACTGAGGCTCGGGCTGTGCATTAGCTGGCTCACCCAGCCTATTCCCCAAACACGTCATTCCCTCTCCAAGAAGAAACATCTACTGAGCTAGAGGGAGGCCATGTGTCTGATAATGGCGCTGTGCACAGGTGTGGTGACCCATTAGTCTTTTCATCGATGAAGACCAGCACCTAGTGCTGGGCCTGACATCATGTAAATCCTGTTGCATAAACTTATGAAACAGACGGAAAGCAATCCCCTCCCTCGGGAAGGCCAGTCTGCCAGGGGATGGAGCAGCCGGATCTGAAGATGCAAAGCCAGCTCAGCTGGCTGTTGGGGCAGCAAAGGCAGGCACGGGAAGAACTTTTGCCAGAAATTACCCTCAATGTGGTCTTCAAAGCTGAGGAGACCTGAGGGGATACACAGGAAGTAGTGACATAGGTTACTCCTCATTTATAAAGTGAGGAAAAGTCCAGGAGACTCCAGGGACTGCCAAAGACAGAGCAGCAGAGCTGGTGTCTGGATACAAAGCTGCCCACCACTCACTGCCCTGTACCCATTGCCCCGTCCCCAACCACCCACTGCCCCGTCCCCAACCACCCACTGCCCCGCCCCCAACCACCTACTGCCCCCAACCACCCACTGCCACATCCCCAGCCTATGCCTGCTGCGTCTCTCAGGCCAGGCTGTCTCACTGAAAGCTCATGAAAACCTTCTGGATAAAGATTATTCTTCCTCGTTACAGATAGGAACCTGAAGCCTGAGCAGTCTAAGGCCACCACCATGCTAGCCTCCTCCCTTCTCCCCACGTATCCTTCTCTCTATCAAGCTGCTGTGAGGCTGCTGCAAGGCTTCTGCCAGACAAACAGTGCCTGACCCCCTTTACCAAAAGCCCGGCAGGCAGTGGGCAGTCGAAAGAGTAAGTCAGCCAAAGGTATTCGGCGGAGAAAGCCACAGGATATGCAATCAGCGACCACGCAGCACATGCTGCCATACGAATGAGAAAGACAGCTCGTAATTTCATCCTGGTGACACCAGTCCTCTGCTCTGGCCAACGCGGCCCCTCCAATTTGTCCGCATTCTGCCTCCACAGCACAGAGCTCCCGCTAAAGCAGGAAGTTCGGCCTCTCCACTACCTGGCGGCTCCCTGAGCTCGCTCAGGCCTGTCAGAGGGCCAGGAACGGAAACCCTCCCAGTGACCTGCACACCTGATTTTAACTGTTTTCATTACAGCAACACTCAGTGCTGGCAGAGATGGGCTGGGCCTCGAAAAGAAAAAAAGACTCTGATTTTTAATAAGCATCTCCCAGATTAAAGCACACTCGTCAAAACCGGCAGTAACACGTTCAGAGGCACTCAGTACCGGGCTGTGCGATGTGCCAAGAACATGGCACTTCCTTTTTATTCCATCCGGCGTGCAGCAGGTAAACTGTCCCACTTCTCAAGAAGCAGGGAGACCTGGGATCAGCTTCCTCCAGGTCTGAAAGCAGCTTCAGGTAAGCATGACAGCAAACCATCCTGGTAAAAAGGCCCCAAATGGTTGACAATATAATGAAAAAACACACACAAAACACCACAATTCCCGGAGGGAGACGTGGTATGCTGGGCTCTGCTGTCCTTCTCTAGTCCTGCCACCTTGGGGGGTGGGCCAGAAAGGCCGGACCTGGTGTCCTCCCAGAAAGACCAGGAAGAGGCCATGAGGGGCAGCCAGGGCACCCATGCAGTCTCCCAGGCCTTTGGTAGCAGAGAGAGGGCAGAGTTCCTGTGAGCGAGGTCAGGGTGAAACTGCTGACAGGTGCAGGCTGGGAAGAGAAATGGGCTACAGACCAAGGCAGGGGCGGCCCTCATAGGCTCCACCTCAGAGACATCTGTTAGCATTCTCTGAAATAGGCCTCAAGAAGGAAAAAGCTAATAAAATGCTTGTTATATTCAAAAGATATATATAAGGTTTATGTAATATGAATGGCTGCCTGCCATTTTCTTCAAGCTACAGACAAGAGCCATTTTCAGACTAACAAATGTGGGAAGGCTGAGATGTGGAGATAAGAAATTCCTGATAGGCCTGGCACTGCTCAGTGAATTGTATTTAACCTATAAACCAGGAGGTCAGGGTTCATTCCCAGTCAGGGCACATGCCCGGCTTGTTGGCTCCATCCTCCATAAGAGACAGCTGATTAATGATTCTCATCATTGATGTATCTATCTTTTTCCCCCTCTCCTTTCCTCTCTGAAATCAATAAAAACACATTAAAAAAAAAATCCTGATAGGATAAAACACCCAAAGGCACCTTTGAGAAATTATTTTCATGGCCAAATGGGTTACCCATCTCATTCAAATCTTTGCAGATCAAAACTACCAATTCCACACTGGCCAGGTGGTTCAGTTGATGAGTGTTATCCTGTACCCCAAAAAAGTTTTGAGTTTGATTCCAGATCAGGTCACATGCCTAGATGGCAGGTTCAATTCCCAGTAAGGGCACGTACAGGAGGCAATCGATTGATGTTTCTCTCTCACATTCATGTCTTCTCTCTCTCTAAAAATCAATTTAAAAATATCCTCAGGTGAGAATTAAAAAAAAACAACACACACACAACAAAAAGCCCATCTGTAAGAGGACCTGTGAGCTGAGCAGGCTGGGGGACACAGCAGCGCCAGCCCAGCCCAGCTCTCCTAGGCTCCTCCAGCCTGAAGACTGTCGCACTTGTCCCTACTCAGACCTCGGTTTTCCCATTTTTAAAGCATCGTCCTCTCAACCTCAGATTGGGCAGTAAATAAACCCCTCCCCCTCCCCAAAAACATCTGCCAGGTACCTCCTCCCAAAGCCAGCCTCAAACACACCATCCTCAAATACACACATGGTGTTATTTCCAGAATCTGAATTGTGTCTTGTTCTCACTCTCTTTTGAATGAATGCCTCCACTGGGAATCAAACCCTGTGATTCCAATGACTAGGAATCGAACCCTGACCTCCTGGTTCAAATTGCCTTCTCAATTTGCCAGGTTTCTTTTCTCCAACTTGCTGAGCCTGAACTAATGTATATGCAAAAGCAACTAAAATGAGGGTAACTTGTTACCTTCCTGGGCTCTTCACTCAAGCGTGCGACAATATGGTAAGTTCACAAACATGCAGCCATTTATGAGGACCTCCAAGACAGATATGGGAGGGTAGTGGGGACACTGTTAAAACAAGAAGGAAAATAAACTTTGTAAGATATAGACTAGAAGAAAAAAAGTGGCAGGACTCATTTTCATAAACCATATGCTGACAATTGAAGGGACAAATGCCACTAGGACATCAGGAACTAGAAATGCCTTTAGAAATATTTCCATTGTAGGGGAAAGGGGCCACATGCTAACCTGACAGCCTCGGGGAAGGCCTGCGTGGCAGTCTTGCAAACTTAAAGACCTAAAGTAACCACAAGGATGTCTGGAATTAAAACTTCAACTAAAAGCAGTTATGGTGGGTAGTCATGTCCTAGGCTTGTATTTTCCCTGACAAGGTCAATTTTTACCTTACCTGAGCCTATTGTCTTTTTGCATCTAAGATGACATACCTATGAAATGTCAGAGTAACTTGTAACTCCCTCCCGCCCCCCTCCGTTGGGGTACAACCAAATGTACCTGGGTGCCAGAAGAGAGACGATAAATCCCTTCATTGTCATTGTTATTGTGCTAATTGTTGGCTGTTAACTAGCCTGTACCCCTAAGTAAAGGAAGCATGTGCCTATCGTTTTACTTTTTATCCCCTCTCGGCTTTGCTTTCTCCCGCTTCCCTAACCTGTCACCAGTGGATTTCAGGTGACCCACTTACAACTCCTCTTCTGATTGCAATGCATAAAACAAGGTGAAAACCTGCCATTCTCCGGAGCACTCTTCCAATCCATTGAGATTCTGTTTCTTGACAACTGTCAACAGTTAGGCTCAAATAAACTCATAAAAACTCTTCACAGGTTTGAATGTTTTTACATTAACGCTATTATCAGGTACTAGAGGCCCGGTGCACAAAATTCGTGCACAGGTAGGGTCCCTAGTGGCTGCCGGCTGCCAGCTGCTGGTCAGGGCCTCCCTTCCCCTGGCTGCCTGCCACCACAGCAGCTGCCGTTGCCGGCCGGGGCGGGGCCAACCGGGTGGAGGGACCATGGGCAGTTGGCTGGCCAGTCCCTCCCCTTGGTGGAACTCCTAGTCAAGGGGACAATTTGCATATTACGCTTTATTATATAGGATTACTTAGAAGGATTTTACCACAGGTGGTGAATGAAGCAAGTGAGTTTACACAATTGTTACAGCTTTAGATTTTTTTGAGTGAAGGCAGCAAAATGACTGACACAAATGAGATAAGTACTGGTAACCACGATGGCTTGATCAATCTAGCCAAAGGCGAAGAAGGAATCTCTCGGTGGTGCGGGAAGCTGGTCTGGGTCTTCCAAAGGCCTTGAGAGCTCTGGAGACTCCATCTCAAAGCCACAGACTGTTCTGAATAGACACTCACTCTTCTGCAGTTAGTCCCCAGGACTCGGAAAGGTTCTTTAAGCCAAAGAATCTTTACTCGAAATGGAATCTGTTCTTTCTGCCTGTGCAGCATCCGTTTGCCTTGTCTTCAAAGAGCCTTGGTCACCGAAACCGATTTGGCTCACTGGTAGAGGACTGAAAGGTCTCAGGTTCGATTCCGGTCAAGGGCATGTACATTGGTTGCGGGCGCATCCCCAGTGGGAGGTGTGCAGGAGGCAGCTGGTCGATGATGTTTCTCTTTCATCGACGTTTCTAGCTCTCTATCTCTCTCCCTTCCTCTCTGTAAAAAATCAATAAAATATATTAAAAAACAAACAAACAAACAAAACAAAAAACAAAGAGCCTTGGTCTTCCAGAGGGGAAATGACCAGGAGCAGGCCCGCTCAGACCCTATCAGTTGGAGCATCACGAGCCCCCAGCCTTAGTGGCTAGAACAAGGGCCGACTGACAATCCAGACGGGACCTCCTTCAGACCTACCTCTCTGGATGGGCTCTGAAACTACTAGGAAGCCCGCAGGGTTGCTGGGCTGCTGGAAGCCACTACAGGGCCAGGCTTTACCTAAGTCTGAAGCAGACACAGAAGCAAGCAAGCAGCCAGAAGGAGCAAGACAGACCATCCTTGTGAACCTCTCCCTGGACTTCTCAGCTGCACAAGCCCACCTGTAACCAGTAGTAACGCATCTTTCTATCACCTGCAACCGTGAGCTCTGTGCAAAGCACCCAGGGAGGAGGGAAGCGGGCAGCAGCCAAACAACAAACACAACGGGAGCACTGACTGCCTCCCAGAGCCTCCAGCGGCCTCTGCACAAGTGAGGGGAGCAGCCAGGCTCTCCTGACACACCTACCCGTGGCCCAGGCACCCCAGGCTCAGCCTGGGATCATGGCTCTTTTTGAGAGTGGCTTATGGAGGATCCAAGATGGCTGCACAGGTAAACACCTAACCACAGCCGCACACAACAATTTCAATAAAATACAACTAAAATATAAAATGAACACTGCCCAGAGCTACAGGAAGTCGACTGACTGAAAATTCTACAACAAGAAGGAAAGAGAAAACCAGAAAGAAAATCAGAGGAGCTGTAAAAACCTAAGGTACAGAGACATGCTGCGCGCACACGAAGAGGACGGAGCCAGAGAGGAGGAGGAGGCTGAGTTCCTGGCTGGCGTTCCCTAGCAGGAAGGAAATAAAAGCCCTGAACTGGGCTGAACCCCAGAACCAACAGTGCTGAACCCCAGTTCTAGGCCAGACCCTGGGGACCCAGGCTCAAACAGAGGGAGACGGAGCTGTGAGGAGAAACCCCAGGGGAGCGACGAAAAGCAGAGCCCCCGGAGTCGCGCACATTGCGCGCAGACTCTGATGCTAGACTGCCCTAGCAGGAAGGAGACAAAAACTCCAGTCTGGGAAGAATGAGATGAGAAGCGGGAGCTGCTGCCTGGCACCAGCAAGCTGGGCGCCAGCAAGGAGCCAGGTGACAGGGCCCCTGCGGGCGAGGCGCCGCTGGCCCCTCGACCGCTGATCGTGGGCCACGGAGCCGAGGCCGGGGCCTGCTTCCCGGGCGGCGCCGACCCCGGCAACAGGCTGAAGCCGCGCAGAAGGCCGCGGAAAACAAAGGGGCGCTGCAGGCCAACCTGCTGAGCTTCCAGGACGAGGAGGAAGAAACCGAAGAAGTTTTCAGTGTGAAGAAATCAAGTTATAGCAAAAGATAGTAAAATTACTTAAGAAAGAATAAAAAGAAGATCCTGAAAAATCGAAGATTAAGACAGAACTCAACTCAGCAGCCAACATTGCAACATAAATGTGTTTAAAAAAAAAAAAAAAAAAAAAAAGACAGAATGTTGGAGCAGCAGTGGCCAGGCCCAGGGCATTGGCAGCCGAGCCCGGAGCAGCAGCAGCCAGAACCAGAACAGCAGCAGCCAGGCCCGGAACAGCCAGGCCCGGGGCAGCAGCATCCAGGCCCGGAGCAGCAGAGCGGCCAGACCCGGAGCAGCTGATTGTGGAGCAGACCAGAGCAACAGAGGCCAGGCCCAAAGCAGCCGGGCCCAGAACAGCTCGCTGCTTGCCTGCCCATGCCCCAGGGCAGCTTCTCAGACATGGCTGGAAACTTTTGGGGGAACTTGAGGGTCTGCTGAATCAAGTGATGAAGGCTTAGATCTGGAGGTGTTGAGTTATTATAGCGCTGGGGTGTTGATCTGTGAGTGCCTTGTGTGGGGTCTGGATGTGGTTGGTTGATCTATTTCAGTGATTCCCAAAGTGGTCTATATCGACCCCCAGGGGTCTATGACAACCTGCAAGGGGTCTACGTCAGCGGGAAAAAAATTTGGGGGTCCATGAAATGAAAATGGGGGTCCACGATAGTGGATCTCAACACTGATAGTACCTATTTACTTACATCATATTATCTTATAATATAAAAACATATAAATTATTTATAAAAGTACCTATGAAGTAAAAAATTTATTATATATGTTTATAAAATTGTGTAAGTTGTAGGATAAAAACCTGCACATAATGATATACCAGTATCATCTTGTTACAAGCATACGCGCAGTAAACATTCTTGCCAATTTTTGTCTCAAAGCTTCGCGAACTTGCACCGACTTGTTCAATTCGTCACTCTATAAATATGAATGTGAGAAAAATACGTTCATTCGTTTCCTGAATCTTGAATAGGAAAGTGCTGAGAAAATATTTAAAAAAATATAAACTGGTAGTTTATCATACAAATTATAGTGAATCAGTGTTATTTTGTTTGAGAATGCCGGAGAAAAGTAGGTACATTATTTTTTATTAAATTTTAACACTAAACGTCACTACAGTTAGAAATTTACAAAAAAATCAATATCAGGTAAGTAGGGGGTCTACCCAAAACCGAAAAACATGGCAAGGGGTCTATGGCACAAACAAGTTTGGGAACCTCTGATCTATTTGGAAGTGTCTTTTGTGTGAAGTGTATCCTTGGGCATGTGGAGGTATTATTGATTTGAGAAAATACTAAGTAATTGATTTACTACCTGAAAAATTTAAAGTTCTGAAAGTTTAAGGACTCTTGCCAAAAAGAGTTTTTAAAGCTAACATCTTAATTTCAATGGAGAAAGGGGAGGACAAGCCCTTCCCACCCAGAACAGGTAATCCAATTCCAGCCAGCAGCTATCTTTAAACAATGTTCCATTTACATTTGAATGGCTACCCCTTTTGATAGCCTAAGGGCAAGTTTACATGTAAACAAGTTTGCTTCTTCAGTTCCCAGGGCAGAAAAACAAGGTTTAAAATTATTAGATTTTAAAATTTATTCTTAAAAATATAAAAGTTTATTAATTAAAAAAAAAAACACCAAGGAAATTAAAAAACCTGATGAACAATATTAACTGTTGATTATAATAGAATCAGAGATACAGGAGGGGAGTGGTGGATGCGGGAAGAGACTGAACATAAACTGTGCACCTATGGATGAGGACAATGGGAGGTGGGGAAAGGGCAGAGGGTGGGGTGGGAACCTGGTGGAGGGGGGAAGAAATGAGGAACCTTTGTAATAATATGAACAATAAAGATTGATTAAATAAATAAATAAAAATATGAAAAAGAAAAAAAAAAAGAGAGAGAGTGGCTTATGATGATGCCATCAAGGAACAGCTGAATCCCCATCAAGGAACATCTGCAGGGTCAAGCTGGGGAAGAAAAATTCTGGGATATTTTAAAATACAAGAATTCAAAAGACAGTGGAGCCTGAAAATAGACTAAAAATCAGCAAGCCGAAGAAAACTAAACAAACAAACAAAAAATTCCATGGCTAAAGTGAGGCCCCTAGCCTTGAGACAAGAAGAATTCCATTAAAAAAATATGCTTCCAGAGCTGGCTGGGAAATTCCTGGTAAACCCAGAGTGCCCATAACAGGAGAAAAAGGAGGCTTTTCTGGCTCAGAGCAGCACAGATGGGCCCTGAGCAGAGCCCACGTGACTCTCTGTTGCCGAGCTTCTGTGGCACCAGGTCGTGTGCTGCGAAGATGTGCGTCCTACCCGACAGGACATTTTGACAGTAGCTTTTCAGGGACCAAGGATCGAGACCAGTGATGAGGGAATAGCAATAATCATCTCTCCCTGCCTCCTAAACCTAAGTCACAAGTCAATCAATACTGACTGTAACAACCCAATCATAATCAATAAATATTGCTGAATGTATTGAACTGAAACTTCAGCCCAGATAGCAGTTCAAACTCACTCTCTGGCAGCCTCTTATAACTTCGCATACACTTCATTTTCCTCAAGGCAGGTGACAGGGAGAGCTGTGGGGAGGGGACACGGCCCCCTTCCTGCTTCCTACAGCACTGGGTCCACTGACCACACATACAGAATCTCCTGGGGATACTATTCAAAACCCCAGACTCACAGTAACTGGGGATAGCATGTAGGGAACATAATACTCTTACCAAGCTCGCATGATTTGTAGGCATACCAAGGTGTGGACCACACTCACTATAGGACACACTTCGACATGAGGTTTGAGAATACTCTGCAAACCTCGATTAGCTGGCTTTCATTTTCCTGTGCATGCAGCCCCTGAGTGAGGACACGTCTCCATCTTCCCACAGGAGAAAAGGGTACCACGGCCATCACAAGGAAGCTCAGTCAAGGGGCGGCTGAGACCTCAGCTCACATGACCAGCCTGAGCTGACTCTCCAAAAGACAACAGTCTAGTCAGGACAATATGGACAGTTGCCACATTCTTCCCCACAGTGGTCATTTCAGCCTCCAGAGAAAGGACTATTATGACTCTGCATCAGCCAAGCTAGCAATAACAGAGCTTATAACTACTCATGCAGGCGAGAGAATGAAGGGGGGAAAATCCTTTACACACACCAGAAAAACAGTAAGATTCTGCCAAAAAAAAGAGAAAGAAATGTCCTCTTCACTAACTGAATGGGGCATCCAAATTTCAATGACTTCTTGTTGGGTAAAGAATCAAACTGTATATCACTATCCAAAAAGTGGGCTTTAAAAAACTGCATGTACATGCTTTAAAAATGTCAAAGAAAACCCAGGATTTTAGACTTGACTTATAGACAATAAAGTAGGTAAATGCCCATCACTCTCCTCTCCCTTCCAGGGGCAGAAGAGCCCCGAGGCATGTCAAAATTGGCCTGTGGTCAGTGGAGATGCGGAGGCCGGACTGTGAGGGGCTGACCAGGTGGGAAGCACCCTGCCCCCGTGCTGACAATGCCACCCTTCACACAAGGCAGAGCTTCCCACCAAGAGCCACCGGGCAGCTCCTCCCAGGACCCAGCAGTCACAGGAGCAAGCACAGGGCAGTTCAAAACAGATTTCAGACATCTGCTATAACTGTACCTGTTCTTAACTTGTCTAAAAGCGGAAATCCATGACTGAAAACACACATAAGGAATTCCAATTTTCTTTACCAACGTATCCGGCCACTTAGTTTCCGGAAGAGCAGCCTACACGGGTGTTGAAGTGAAGTTATTTTTAAAGGTTCCATAAAGCAAGCACCAGGGCCAGAAGACCTAGTTCTGCCATTGCAGCTCCACTCTTGCCATGTAATGTGGTTACTTAGCCTCAGGCCCCCAGCCCAGAAATGGGAGTGCGATGGGCTATGCCTCCCTCGCTGGGTCAAGGATCCAACACCCTGATGACTGTGGTGCGTAACCATGTCATGTCATAAAGGAAAGAATTCTTTCATGACCCCACCTCTCTGCCTCTCCTCAAAGTTGCTTTGCAAATGACAAACCATGGACCACATTCTTTTTTTCTTTTCTTTTTTTTAAATATATTTCATTGATTTTTTACAGAGAGGAAGGGAGAGATCAAGAGCCAGAAACGTCGATGAGAGAGAAACATCGACCAGCCGCTTCCTGCACACCCCCCGGATGTGCCCGCAACCAACATACATGCCCTTGACTGGAATCGAACCTGGGACCCCTCAGTCCAAAGACCGACGCTCTACCACTGAGCCAAACCGGTTTTGGCCATGGACCGCATTCTTAACAAACCCTGCTCAAAAGCAAACAATGCGTTGTGGTAGAGTGCACAGAACCAGGACACAGGACCAGGGGTCCAAGTCCAGCAATGTGGCCGCTGGACCAGACAGCAGGCAGCCAGCGACCAGGCTCTTTACTCCTAAAATCCTGAGGTAAACCAGATGGTCTCCCCAAATCCCTAATTCCCAAGACCCCCTTTCTGACAAATGGCTCAATTCTCTGCCATCTCCAAGGGGCCATGGAAGGCCCAAGCCTTGCACCAGCCCCGCCACAGGAGAACTCCAAGCCTAGTGGCTGATTCTCTCGGCCCCGGGGGCTGGCTCCACGGGAGCCGAAGGGCAGCTTCCTTCAGGCTGGGGAAGTATGAAGAGCACCCCTCCGAACCCTTCCTCCTCCAAGATCCGCAGCTTGTGAGTGACCCTGGGCCGGCGTCTCCATTTCTAACCCTGAGGCTCAGCTACTAGAAATGCCCACTAATGACAGATGGCAATGCCACCCAGGACTGGGAACCAAGGAATGGGCCCCTGATGGCTTCACACACCCCGCCCATGGGGCAGGCCCTGCATGGAACTGTGATCAGGACAACTTTCCAGCACGAGGCATTTGAAAAACTGCAGAGCTGCATGGGGACATTTGGACCGCCCATGATTTCTGTGTGACCCAGACGTGGCTGGTCCCTCCGGGGCGCTGAGGGTGGCTGGCAGCCTCTCCCGAAGAGCCAGAGAGCGCTGAGGGGAGGTGGGAGCCGCGATCCCCTCTGCCAGGACCCCATGAACTTGGTTTCAGGCACACCATGACCTAACATTTTTCTCAAAAGGAGCGCAAGGCACTGCCCAAAGGAACCTTGTAGGTGCTTCCGCTGTGTACAGTGTGAAGCCCAAGCATAGCCCTCCCGATGGCGGTGGTGGAGGAACAGGGCAGCTGAGGGCGTTACTGCCACGGACTCAGATAGTGATGTCTGCTGTCTGTAGTCCTCGCAGGGAGGCCTGGTCCCCACCCCCACACTGAGCAGCACAGGGTGTGAGCCAAGCCCAGGTCTAGAGGCCAGGCTCCCCGCAGCAAAAGGCCAACGGATAAGCCACGTCACCCGCCCTGTGGGCGCCGGGGTGCCCGGGAAGGAGAGGCCTGAAGGTGAACTGCTCATGTGCCACCAACGTGCTGCCCTCCCCTTCTCCTCCCTGCCACCTCAGAGGGACCGCACACCAACTGTCCCTGCCTCACTCTGAGCGCCTGCTCCCCAGGCAGCGTCACCTCCCCAACGGGCTCTTTTTTGTCATGCAGGTCTCAGTTCACATAGCACGTCCTGGCAACCACCACCACTCCATCAAATCGCCAGAGCCTGGTGCACACCGAGTACTCAATAAACATGTGCTGAGTGAATGGACACAGAGGCAAAAAAGTAAGACAAAAAAATAATTCTCCTTAACCCTGTCCTCTCAGAGAACAACCATGTTAACAGCCTGCGGGCTCTCCTCCCAGCTCCTGCTTCCCTTTGGTCTCTAGCCACTGAGTTAAACAGCTGCTCTACCCACTTACCGACCGCCTGCCCAGTACACACTGTCTGACTGTCCATACTGCTGCTTAACAAATGCTCCCACAGGAGCAAAGAGCCACCAAAGCCCGGCCCCACGGGCAGCACACGTGCCATGGAGCAGAAACCACGGGACAGCCCTAACAGCCTGGCGCAGGAGCAAAACCAGCCACGCTTGGGCAGCACACAAGGCTCACATGGATATTTCTTATTCTGACCACATAGGTCTACATCCTGACTTTCCAGCTGGGTGACCTGAGGCAAGCCATGAGCTTTGCTGAGCCTGCTGGACTGAAATCACCTCCCAGTTTGCACCTACATACAACCTGTTAAACATGGTCACCATGTCCACTCTTCTCCCTCACAGCCGAAATTCCCAAGAACGTTCTCAGATACTAGTGACGTAACAAGACTGACTTAGAAGGTAATCCTATCTAATAAAGAGGGAATATGCTATTGACCATCAGATCCTCACAAATATGGCGGCGCCCACAGCCAATGAGGGAATATGCTAATTGACTGCCACACCCTCAAAGATGGCATCACCCACAGCCACAAGATGGCGGCACCAGGCAAGCCTTGGATGGTGGCTGCCCAGCCACCCAGGGCCGCCCAAGGCTCAGGTAACCAGGGCCGGCCGAGGCTTGCACTGCTGGCAGTGGCACCTGCAGAGGTGTGATGGGGTCTCCTCCCACCCCTGAGGGCTGGCTCCTGGACTGTGAGAGGGGGCAGGCCAGGCTGAGGGACCCCCTCCAGTGTACCGGGCCTCTAGTATAAAACATAAGAGGCTCTCTAACCAGAAGCTAGACAGCACTACTTGAGCTCTGGTGATGTGCCAGGCACACCATAAGAACTTCACACAAGTCTACTCACTAAATGTTCATAACAATCCTACAGGGAGTTATTATTCTTATCTTTATTTTACAGAGGAGGTACATTGCCAGCAAGTGGTAGAACTAGGATTTGGTCCCAGACTCTGGCTTCTGGTCCCATCCTCTTAATCCCTATTTCTTATTCTGTCTGGCTTTAGAAAAACCCAGCAGCACTCAAAGTCTTAAGAACAGTGAACTTTCCTTGCTGAGTCTGCAGGCCTTTAGGAAGGGCCTTCTTGCCTAGACATGTAAGAGGCCAGGAGGTGGCAGAGAAGCAATGTCGTCCTAAGCCCGCCTGGCTCAGCTGCACAGGCGAGCGCTGCCCGCCAGTTCCCAGAATCAAGTGGGCAGGGGCACGATGAGGGAGCTCTCGGGGCCCAGGACTCGCCTGTGTGCAGGCGCCGAGGCCTGGAGAGGTTAGTGCTGTACGGGGACCAGAGCCTGGCCTGCCTGGGGGGCTGACAAAAGGAAAGAGCCTATAATGCTCTTCAGAGAGAGCTTCAGTGGGTGCGATCCTCAGGCTGGAAATACAATGAGACCAGCCTGGTGGAGTCTGAAACACCACAGACACCCCAAACTATTTTTAAAATGTGTTCTTCAGAACTCACATCCTTAAGAAATGGTGTCTCTCTGGCTGTAACACACACTTCTACTAAATCAGTCACATCAACTTGAACCTAAGAAACCTGCATTCCTTTGGAAATAGCTGTCATCTGAAATACCACTCAGAAAAAACGAGTCTCCATGCTGAAAGGTAAACTTCCTTTTTTGGTACAGAATAAAAATATTACTTCCCTCCTCCTCCTCTGCTGGAGGCATGCCCGTGTTTTATTTACTCTGCAACGCTGACTGGCTACATAAGCAGGAAATGTTCCTTCTTACTCTCAAACGTCAGAATCTGCCCCAGAAAAGGCATGCCCAGCCCAATGTCTTCTTGCTGCTTCTCGGTCTCTGCCCTCTGTTATGTTCCGCTGGGCACATACAAAAGAGTAAGTGCAAACTACATGAGAGGCACAAACAGAATGAGCACCTGTGACCCCATGGCCCTCTCAAGACCTAGAGCATGACCACAGTACATACAAGAGGTCCTCTCCCCGAATCCGCCCCAGGAAAACGGCTCAAGTTCAGGGTTCTTTGGTCCCTTGCTTTAAAAATAGTAATTTTATGAAAGTGAAGGCCGGGGAGGGTGGGGGTAAGGGGGCTTGCATACGTGCATATAAGCCTAACCAATGGACACAGACACGGGGGGGGGGGTTGGAAAACATGTGGGGGATGGTGGGAGGGCAATGAGGGTATAAGGACACATATGTAATATCTTAATCAATAAAGAAAAAAAATATTGTAAAACTAAACAATATACGGTTTTCTACAACTGCACTGTCGTTCCATATCATGTGTCTGAGTCTCGGCCATGTTACTAGGTACAGCCAGCTGTGGCTCATCCTATGTCACTTCTGTGTAACAGCTGCCTACTATGTTCACATTTAACAACTTTCCCCTCATCCTCCCACTGATGGACGTCTGGACCATTTCCAGATGAATGCTATCACAAGTAGTGCTGGTGTGTGTACATGTGTGTCTTGGAACACGTGCACCATGTTTTTCTAGAGTGCATTCCTAAAATTGCTCATTTTTGGAGTACATATATGCTCTCTGCCCTGCATTTTTTAAAAAATATTTTTTCTTATCAATTTCAGACAGGAAGGGAAAGGGAGAAAGAGAGAAAAACATCAACAATGAGAGAAAATCATTGATCAGCTGCTTCCTGCAGGCCCCCTTACTGGGATCCAGCCTGCAATCTGGGCATGTGCCCTGACCGGGAATAGAACCGTGACCTCCTGGTTCAGGGGTCCACACTCAACCACTGAGCCACACTGTCCAGGCCCTGCCCTGCATTTTAAAATGTTTTTGCTGTCCTGCTTTATAACACCACTTTATCATTATAGTGCAAAGACATGTCAATGGTTTAGTTGCTGTTAAATGTGAGTAAAGAACAATGCCAACAGGCTCAGGGATTTAGGAAAACACAAGATGGGGCTTTCAGAAAGGCTGGCCTGGGGGACAACAACCTCACACAGGACATCGAAAGTCGATCCCACTGGTGCTCCGGGCAGCTCTCGAGAATATCGGGGCGTCAGGTGCCTCCAAGGCAGCGCCACTGAAGAACGAGAGGCTGTACAGTACCGGGAGGAGACCACTCGGCAGAGCACCGTCAGCGAGGTGTATGGGAGTGCCAGGACAGGAGTCTGGCTGGGCTGCACGTTAAGGGCCGCCCTCACACACTAAGAAATTTGGATTTGGCAAGATTTGTGCCATAGCCTCCAAATGATAACAACTAGCGCTTATAGGGACTTCCTATGTTCTAGGCACTGTCCATTTTCATCTCCCTAAAAAAAAAACCCTGCGTCTGCTAGCAGTCACTGCCTGTGCCCCTTTCCCTCTGCTCCTGATAACCACGAATCTTTCTGCCTACTCTGAACATTTTACATATATGAAATCATACAATAGTCTCGTGTCTCGCTATTTCGCTTAGCATATTTTAAAGGGCCATCCATGTTGTTATACTATATCAATACTTCATTCCTTTTCACATCTCTATTCCCTTTCTACTGTATGGATACACCACATTTTATTTATCCATCTATCAGGTAGAGAACATCTGGTGGTTTCCATTTTCAGCCATTATGAATAACGCTGCTGCAGACATTTACATATGGGATTTTGTGTGGGCATATTCTTTCAGCTCTTCTGGGTAGATACTGAGCAGTGGGATTGTTAGGTCATAGGATAAGTCTGTTTAGCTTTCTGAGGAACTGAAAGTACTATGGCATTTTTAAGATAAAGAACTATTAAAATGAGTGACATTCAGCAGTGTAGGACTTAACGTTATTTAGGAACTACTGCGAAAGCGAGGCCTCTGAAGCTGGTTTCTGTTCAGTTTAGGAGCAGAGGGTGGAGGCTGTCAGAGCAGCAGCAGGGCGAGGACTGTGGGAAAGGGAGGATGAGGAGGACAGGGAGCCCACCTGGAAGCCCTCACTGAGGTCATGAGAAGAGACAAGGCGCTGAATCCAAGTGCAGCAGGAGATGGGAAAGGCAGGAGACAGACAAACACACAAAGCGAGAATCACCCCTGACCACCAAATGTCAATGCGAGATGGGGCAAGACGGGGTGGGAGCAGCCAGGACACAGGCTCCTTCACAGAAAGTAAAGGTGGGGAGGGTGTGCAGATCTCAGGAGAAAGAGGCAGAATAAGCAGTATTTTTTCAGACAGACATGAGTGGAGACAGGCATGGAGAATGGAGACGGCCTAGTGCAGGGGTCCTCAAACTTTTTAAAGTGGGGGCCAGATCACGGTCCCTCAGAGAGCTGGAGGGCCGGACTATATGAACTACTAATTCCTACTGTAACACCTTGGCTGCACTCACTGCCCAAAAAACCTGGCGGGCAGGATCAGACTCCCCTGGGGGCTGCATGTGGCCCGCGGGCCGTAGTTTGAAGACCCCTGGCCTAGTGCCACTGGCAGTTAGGGTGGAGAGGGGTGCTGGGCCCAGCATGTCCCTCCAGGAGAAAGCAGGAGGACCGTGGGCAGCAGAGGAGAATGGGCGCAGTGTCCATCAACAAAGTCCAGGAAGTGCTGGGCAGGCCAGGCGGGAGCAGGCATGCGGTACAGACACAGAAGCATTCGAGCAGGGGAAGAGCGAGTGGAGAGGTGTGGGAGCGCTGACAATCACAGGGACAGGAAGAGCAGAGGCTCTGGCGAGGTGCCCAGCAGGGGTTGCTGGAGAACCATGCCTTGTCCTAAAGATGCCAATGAGCCGGCGGCACAGGCGCCTTGCAGGGAGGCCTCACAGACTGCTGCATGATGGCCACACCCGGTGGCCCACCAGCTCTGCCCCAATCTCAGGCAAAACTGAACCTGCCAGCCCCTTCCCGCCAGGATCCTCTGCTGGAGGAGCCACCACCTGCTGCCCCGGGGCTTCCGGCTCTCTCTCCACCTCTCCCTCCTCCCCGCTCTGGACTGCAGGCTCTCGGAGGACAGAGGCTCTAACTGTCTCTAAACTGCTGCCTGCCTTCCAGGACCTGGCCCGGCGCCTGGGACACATCTGCCAGAGGAATGAATGACTCACAGGGCACCGCGGCCACCCCACCTGTGAGAAGCATCCCCTCCCCAACCTAATCTCTCGGCGCCTCTCCATGCTCTCACCAGCTTCCATAATGCTCTGTGGAATATAAAACACGGCCTAAAGACACTGCTGTAGTTTAAAACGACGCTGTAAAGATGGCTGCTCTCCCCACCACTCTGTCGTCGCCTGGATGACTCTCAGTTCCCTCCTCTGGGAATGGAACGGTGGCCTGTGGGGCACGCGGATAACAGACGTGAAATAGCTGGGTAAACTGGAGTGCAGCCTTTTACTTCCACTGTAGGGTCCACGTTGGCCCTCATGCTTTTGAATAGCAGGCCCTGCTGTCTCCCCCCACTTCCTCCAAAAGAAGGACAAAAGAACACAAGAGCCAGCTGACAGGTGTGTGGGGGGGGGGGGGGCGGGGGAGAGTTACGGTATTTCTGAATGTATTTCACACCGACTTTAATAAGCAGAAACAAACAGAAGTTCTCATACCATATAATTTTTTAATTCTTAAAAAATGAGAATGCTGCTAAATATAAAAACCCACCCCCTCCCCTCAAACCTGAAGTTGTTATTTTCCTTTTGGTTTTATCTCCAATAGCCAAATGCTTTTGTTCAAGCGATGTTTACATTGCCTTGTCCTGCTTTGTTTAGAAAAATAACAAAGGGCTGTGTTTCCAGCACTGCCGACCAAGCCGTGTACACATCTGCTCAGTGTCTCCGGACCAGAAAACACTCCAGTTTAGAGATTCTGTGCCACTGGCTGAGGAAAAATGTTTATTTGCCTTGGAATAGTCACCAGCCACGTCAGTGCCACCACCTCCTGGTCAGCCACCCTGGGGAGAAGCGCCGTGAGAACAGGGCAGGGGCAGCCGTTTGTGCTCCGCCAGGAACCCTGAGCCTCCTGCACTCGGCGACCAGGCTGAGCGCCTGTGACCATGTGCTGAGTTCCCCAGGGAGGTGTGTGCAGGTGACAGAGAGGAGGAGGACAGAACAAGTCGCAGAGCTGGGTGAGGTCTGTGCTCCCTCTTGAACAAAGCCCTGTGAAAACTCAGAGGAGCCCAGGCTAAGTCAATCTAGCATTACCCCATGGAGCTGCCCCTTTCCTCTCTAACACCTCACACACTTCTAAGCTGTTCCTTGAAAGATTCAAGGTCTTTCCACCAACCAGCTCTCGAGGTCGAACAGTTAGGTCAAACAGATAATTTCTACCCTGGCATCCCCACCTCACTAACGAACGAGGGAACCTTTCACAGTGACCTGTCCATACAGAATCACTCTGTTGGGTCCCAGGAACATCCATTTCTCGCTTATGCAGTAATTACTTCTAGTCACCAAATAAGTATTTCCAGTTCACCTCCTTTTAGGCCTGTGACAAAACTGCATTTTCTCATCCCTCTGAAGTCAGTCATGGCACTGGCCAATAAAATGAGATGGAAGCGGCCGAAACCGGTTTGGCTCAGTGGTAGAGCATCGGTCTGTGGACTGGAAGGTCCCAGGGTCGATTCCGGTCAGGGGCATGTACGTTGGTTGAGGGCACGTCCTCGGTAGGGGGTGTGCAAGAGGCAGCTGGTAGATGTTTCTCTCTCATCAACATTTCTGGCTCTCTGTCTCTCTCCCTTCCTCTCTGTGAAAAATCAATAAAATATATTTTTTAAAAATGAGATAGAAGCGAGCGTGTCACTTTTTGTCAAACGTTTTAAAAGCCAATGTGCAATTCTCCACATTTCCTTCCCAATGTGGTGATGAGGAAAGCCTCCTTACCCACCCAAGAGAAAAGAAAACACACGTACACACAAACTTGTGTTCTTAGCAGCATTATTTACAAGAGCCAAAAAGTGGGAACAGCTCTGTCCATCAACAGACAAAGGGGGTAAATACAACGTGATGAGTCGATACAATAGAATATCATTCAGCCTTACAGAGGAATGGAGAATGTATACATGCTACAACATGAATGAACCTTGAAACCAGTATGCTGAGAGAAGCCAGACACAAAAGGCCACACACTATATGATTTTGTCTAAGTGAAGTGTCCAGCATTAGGCAAATCCAGAGGGAGACACAGTAGACTGATAGCTACCAGAGGCGGGGGAAGAAGAGGCGAGGGAATGACTGCTGTATGGACACAAGATTTCTTTTTGGGGTGATGAAATGCTCTACAATAAAATTAGGCTGATGGGTGAAAAACTCTAAATATACTAAAAACTACTGAACTGCATATTTCAAAACAGTGAAATTAACTTCATGGTACATAAACTATATATTAATAAAGCGGTTAACAACAACCAAAAAAAGATGGAACCTCCATCTTCCTGGATGCATGGAGGGCTATGATAACCGCACACTAGATTCGTAGCATCATGTAACAACACAAACTCAAGCACATCCAGGCAACCGTACGCTCGTGTTGAAAATGTCTGTGGCCAATTAACTTAAAATCCTGGAAGAAAGCCATGGTGTTGCTCTGTCCCAACCGGGACCAGACTCTGTCCCAAGGCCACAACTGAACCTTCAAACACAGGAAACTAGTGAGGGGGTAAGTAATCTAAAGAGCCTGACTAAAAAATAAAAAGAATCTGACTAGATGAGAATAATTCCTAGCCTGAAAAAATATCAACAACTCATAATACAATGAACTAATCTTCCAAAAATATGAATCACTCACAAAAATTGAGAAATAAGCAACCAACAACCTGAGAAAAGTGAGAAAAATCCATAGAAAAGTATTAATGGTCCCTAAACATAGGACAACACGATCAGCTCACACTTCAGAAAAATGCAAATTAAAACTATATTGAGCCATGGCCGGTGTTGCTTGGTGGTTAGAGTGTCGGCCTGAGCACCAAAGAGCTCCAGGTTCAATTCCCAGTCAAGGGCATGTACTTGGTTTGCAGGTTCGATCCCTGGCCCAGCTTGGGGCACGTGCAGCCGATATTTCTTTCTCTCTCTCTTTCCATTTCTCTCTTCTTTCCTCCTTCCCTCCCTTTCTTCCTCCCTTCCTTGCTCCCTCTCATTCTCTCTAAAATATCAATGGAAAAAATGTCCCCGGGTGAGAATTAACAAAAATAAATAAATAAAACTATTCTGAGATACTCTTTACACCTGTCAGGCTGACCACACCTTCTGTGGTGAGGCTGTGGGAAAACGGCACTCACACCTGCTGGTGGAAGTGCAAAATGGACTCGCCCTGTGGAGTGCAATTTGGCAAAATCTATCAAAATTACCAATGTGTTTCCCCTCGGACCCAGCAACGCCCCTGGGGGAAGCCACCTACAGGTCCACCTGCAGCTGTGGGGGCAGTGCCGGGGTAAGGTGACTCCTCGCAGGTATGCTAGGAAACATGCCCAATGCCTCTGTAGAGGCGATAGGATTTAAAACAAAAGCAAGTGGGGGGGGGGGGGGAGGCGGGAAGGGGAGGCCAGTGTGTGTGGGGAGAGACATATGTACTACTATTTGTAATACCTTAAACAATAACATTTAAAAAAATAAAATAAAACAAAAACGAACAACTTTTGTTCCTCCAAATGAGGAACAGCTTCACAATACTAATAGCTGAAGAGAGTGTCAGTGACTCTCCACATACTGACATGGAAAATCTAGACTACATTAGTAAGCAAAAAAGCAAGGTGTTGAACAGTATGTACATGTACAGTGTGCTGTCTTTAAGTTTACAAAATGGAAGAAATAAGAATGTAAATTTGTGTGTTTAATTTGCACAAAGAAACACTGGAAATCCAGTCAAACTACTAAAAAAAGGAGTATTAGGGAGAAGGGAGGATGGAAGAGATGAGAACAGGGGTAAGATTTTGCAAACTACACTTTAATATCTTCTCATTTTGGAACTATGTGGATGCAGTGCATATTCAAAGAGCATTATTTAAGCCCTAGCCGGTTTGGCTCGGTGGATAGAGCATCAGCCTGTGGACTAAAGGGTCCCAGGTTCGATTCTGGTCAAGGGCATGTATCTTGGTTGCAGGCACATCCCCAGTAGGAGGTGGTCAATGTTTCTCTCTCATCGATGTTTCTAACTCTATTCCTCTCTGTAAAAAATCAATAAAATATATATTTTTAAAAAGAGCGTTACTTAAAAAAGTCCCATGCTCATTAAAAAAAAATACCAAAGCCACATAAAAGCCTTTGGCAAACAGTCTCAGACAACAGTGCTGTGAGCAGCGCAGGCAGAGCTGTCAGCCCAACTCTGCCTTTCTTTTCTTTCTTTTTTTAACTTTTTATTTACTGATTATGGGAGTGGGGGGGGGGGTAGAGTGAGAGAGAGAAAGAACATCGTTTTGTTGTTCCACTTGCTTCTGCTTTCATTGGTTGATTCTTATATATGCCCTGACCAAGATCAAACCCACACACACCCTCATTCTAACAGACTGAGCCGCCAGCCAGGGTCAGCCCTGCCTTTCCTTTCTCCTGACAATCTACATCAAAGCCTTCCACAACAGCCAGAGGCCAGAAACCACCAGACAGTCCTATGTGTGGCCTTTCCAGACTTCACACCTGGCAGGCAGCAAATGGTGCTCCCCAGCTGTCCACACACCCATCTAACCCTCTGCCCACTGGTGTGAGCTGGCCTGCCAGGACCTCTCTCCCCTGCACAACTCCTCCCCGCCCCCTCCCCAGTGCAGCCCGGAGCAGGCCTTTCTCTCCAATCCATCATCAGGGGCAGGGTCAAGGAGAACAAGAAGCCCTGAGCAGTCACTTGTGCAGCAGCATGTGCTCAGCACTTGCTACCTGCGGACAGCGGCACAATACCATCAGACACAGTCCATGGGGAGCAGAAAAACTCAGATGGATGGTACCCTACAATGGAAGCCTAAAGGGTACATATAGGCCAAGGCCATGCAAAGAAACAGCCAAGGTGGGTAAACAGCAGGCAAAGGTGTTCCAATACCCAGCTTGGCAAGTGAAGAGAGAAAGTGGTGAGAGGTGAAGCCAGAAAACAGGCCCAACAGGGAGTAAGAGAGAACTGACTCTTCCTCCCTGCGCTCAGGGGGACGGGAGGCGAGGCAATCCGGTCGTCTCGCTGCAGACTCACTTCCGCCGTTCACCGGGAGCCACCCTCCTAGCCAGGTGCGGTCCGGCCTGCCGGCCTCTGTGGAGCAGGACACAGAGAAGTGTGAGAGGAAAAACAAAAGCTGCAAGCCAAAGGAAAGGCTGTGGGCCTCAGAGGTGATGTTCATTTGTTGGAAATCACCCTCTGCTGTGACTCAGTGCCCAAAAGATGCCAAACAATGAGGCACTGCGTTCACATTGAACAAAACAACAGCCAGACCCTATTATTTCCACATCATCTGCTGAAAGGAGAGAACTAAGCTGACCAAGTCCCAGTTATACTCCTAAAGCTCACAAGATAGTCTGTTTTTTAAAAATCTCTTATTTCTGCCGGGACCGGTTTGGCTCAATGGATAGAGCGTCGGCTTGGGGACTGAAGGGTCCCGGGTTTCAATTCCAGTCAAGGGCATGTACCAGTAGGGGGTGTGCAAGAGGCAGCTGATCGATGACACTCTCTCATCGATGTTTCTAACTCTCTATCTCTCTCCCTTCCTCTCTGTAAAAAAAATTAATAAAATATATTAAAAAAAAAAAAAGAAAGCTCTGATATGGAAAAGAGAATGACATTAGCATTTAAAAATAAAAATAAAAATCTCTTATTTCTGAGAGGTTGATTCAGAAGCTAATGTGTTAAAGAATGAGCTTTTTCTTTTAAAGAAGACATCTGTTTTCCCTTTTCTAGTTTTAAACTAATTTTTTCTTCCAGATGAAAAAAAGGTCCTTCATAGTGGCCTTTAAATTTCTATTTGAAAGGATTTCTTAAAAATCACCAGTTGGTAGTGAATGAAGGTACATATATACAAACCTCATTTAACAAGTCTGTTCTCAGCCATTCACCACTACCGGGCCCTGCACCAAACACAGAACACAGCAGCAGGACCACTGCCCTCCTGGCCGGGGGGGCGGAGGGGGGGGGTGCGGGGGGCTGGGAGGAAAGGCGGGGGGCTTGTGGGAAGGTTGCTATCTTTTAACTGCAGTTGACTCTGTGCCCAGCCAGGTGGGCCTAACACCAATGCACAGGGAATCAGGGACCTTTCCCCAGCAGGAGAGACTGCTCACAGGGAGGCCAAGGGCTCCAGAAGGAAATTACTAGACTTTAACGTATCATGGTATAGACCACATGTGTCAAACACAAGGCCCGCGGGCCAAATCCAGCCCGCCAGGCCTTGCAATGTGGCCCGCACCGCGCTGTCATCACTGCACTCCGCTGTCAGTTTATGACTGTTCAGTAAACCATTCGGCCCGCGGTTTAGGCTGGATTTTAGATTTTGACCCCTTCTCTGATTGAGTTCGACACCCCTAGTATAGACCCTGAGGAAAAAGACACTCATTAAGGGCTCCTGCTGGCTAGCTGGGCTCCAATTTTAAAAAATAGCCTGGCAGCCATTTCTACCCAGAGGCCTCTCAGGAAAAAGGCACTTGTGGGAGTAGCCTGCTCTGCCTCCCTGCTGCCTGTGTTCCTTCCATCGGAGCCAGCCTTATAAAGCATCCTGGTCTGTTTCTACCCACAGGACTGAGACTTCCCCATTCCACTGGAGCTGTGCGGCTGGATCCCCCTCCCCCACCAACGTCTTCACCGCCCAATCAGAGCAGCTCCATTCTGACCCATCAGGAAATTGCCTTTCAGACCAACCAAACTGTAACAATTTGGAGTCCTCATTTGCTTTTGTTTTTAAGAAGGGAGAGGAAGAAAGAAATAAACATCAACGATGAGAGAAATCGTTGATCAGCTGCCTCCTGCACGCCCCACACTGGGGATTCAAGCCTGCAACCCGGGCATGTGCCCTGACTGGGAATCGAACTGTGACCTCCTGGTTTATTGGTTGACACTCAACCACTGAGCCACATCAGCCAGGCAAGAATCTGGTTTGTTTTTTGAGGTGATGGGTGGGTTTGGTTTTGTTTCTTAAAGAAACATTTTTTTGCTTCCTTCAAATGGTGAAATCTGACCAAAGACTTGCAGTCAGGTTACATAGTGATTTCTTGTGCTTATTATTGCCATTTTCTTCTACCAATAAAATACATGCTCTTAAATCAAGAAAGAATGTGTTTTCTTTCATAATTTCCTGCTTTCTCTTTCGAGCAGGGAGAGTGTTGTTGTTTTTTAAGTGCAGGTGGTATTAGATTAGTTGCTAAGACGATGCATTAAATTTTCTTTACACACTGGGTCTTCTCTGTAGTTACATTCTATAGCAAATGGTGTTAAGATCTTGTTACAAAGCTGTACTACCACTAAGCAGGCCCAAGACCTTCAGAGCAAAACCTCTAGCCGTTCCTGCCACGCCAGGCCAGGAGCTGAGGCTCCAGTGGTTCAGAGTTTCCCACGGGCTCCACTGCCCAGAAAACCACTGGAAGCTACACAATCCTCTTTACTCAGCTTCTCTGGACTCAGACCACTGTGCTTTGGGTCGACTATCCTACCAGGCTCCTTTTTGCCATCTATTTGTCACTCGCTTGTTGCTAAAAATATGTGAAATGGCCTAAAGCAGCAGTTCTCAACCCTAGACACTGGTCTGAATCTCTGGGGAGCTTTGGGAACATACTTATGCTCAGGCCGCATCCCAGAACAATTACAACATAAGGTGGTGGGAACGAGGCACTGGCACTTTAAAAATGAATCTCCCCAGGTAATTCTGATTAAAGTAAAGTAGACAAGATAAGAATTACTGAGCTTACAGAAATCCACTGCATTGCTAAGTAATGAAAAGCAAAGAAATGAAAACACAGGCAATAGGAAAACAGCCGGGAAAATAGAAAAGCAAAGCCAGAAAACAAGGTTAGAATACAAAGTGCAGGCCACACTGGAGCTAGAACTATTGGCTCTGAGCTGAGCTTCCTGGTGGTCAAAGCAAAGAGGACTCACTGTCTACACAGTGACTTTCTCCCTTTTTCATCTCATGCACACATACATTACTAAAATTCTGCGGCATACCAAAGAATACATTATATTTTTTGCTGATCTGAAAAAAAAGGAATAATTTTGATTCATTCACACTGGAAGACTACTGTTGTGTTGGCTGTATTTTTTTATTTATTCTAAGGGAAAAGGTCAGTCCCCAGACTCAGTAGGTACTGCGTGTTTTAAAAACGCTTGAGCACACCAGTTGGAACCACTGGAGTGCGAGGCAGGGATAAACAGCAGCAGATTCTTCTTGTCCTGGGACGGAGATGCACTCCCTCCCGCCCTCCAAGAGAGTGCGCTCCCCACACCGTGACCACAGCCACTGAGAAGTGGCACAGGCCACTGGTCAGGCCACGTCGCGGCCGTGCTGAGGGTGCCCACAGTCAGCACAGGCTACTGAGGGCTGCTGCAAACCCCCTGCTGGAAATAAGCCCCCAAAGAAAATCTATGCTGCTGATAAAACATGCCATCAAATCCTCTTCGTTTTTCACTGGTAACGATGTATCTACCTGCCAGCCGGAGCCCGGAAGCTGTGATGAAAACACCAGGGCCCAGCCTCCGTTTCACTGCCTTTGTGAAGAACGCCACGGCTCGGTGCTCTGGAAAACAAGCTCTTCCCGCATGAGGGTCCTGGCAGCCCAGGAACACCCGATCTGTGCCCATACTTAGAAGGGAGCAAAGCCCCAGAGCCTGCCCAGCACTTCCCTCAATGCCAGTGCTCAGAAAGGCCACTGACCACCCTCAAACCCGCGGGGCTCCCTCAGACTTAAGAAAGGGCTTGTCCCCCAGAAGTCAGGCTCTTAAGCAGGCCTCATGGCCACCAAAAACAAAACCACCAGAAGAGCCGAAACAGGTATGGCTCAGTGGATAGAGCATCAGCTTGCAGACTGAAAGGTCCCGGGTTCGATTCCGGCCAAGGGCATGTACCTTGGTTGCGGGCACATCCCTGGTGGGGGGTGGGCAAGAGGCAGCTGATCGATGATTCTCTCATCGATGTTTCTAACTCTCTATCCCTCTCTCTTCCTCTCTGTAAAAAATCAATAAAATACATTGAAAAAAAACAATTAAAAACAAAAACAAAACACAACAACCAGAAGAGACCCCTGAGCACTTCAACCCTGAGAATATGTGCTGTGTGCTTTTGTTATGCATACAGTACATACTGATCAGTTTTTTAAATGTGTTAAAATCTATGAAATCAAGAGTAAATTACCCCCTGCTTACACATACGTGACATTTCATTCTTTTTTAAACATTTTATTTTTGAACCACAAACCACATCAGCACATTTCAAAGCACTGATGAGTTAAATTAAAATAGCAACTACTCACAATCACCAGTATCCATCAACAGATATATGGATAAACCAATTGTGGTGTAGCCACACCACAGGTATTATCAACCATTAAAATAAGGAAGTCCTAGGGCAGAGGGTGGGGTGGGAACCTGGTGGAAGGGAGCAATGGAGGGGGGAGAAAAAAGAGGAACATTTGTAATAATATGAATAATAAAGATTTATTTTTTTTAAAAAAAAGAAAAGAAAAGAAGTCCTGACCCTGGTACTACACAGAAGAGCCTGGAAAATACTCTGCTAAGTGAAAGACACCAGACACAAAGGGCCACACACTGCATGATTCCACTTGGTGAAATGTCAGCACAGGCAAAGCCAGAGGGACGAAAACAGATGAGTGGTTGCCAGGGATTGGGGGCTGAGGGTGTAGGGAATGACTGCTAAGTGGGCAATAGGTGTCCTTGTGGGGTGATGAAAAGTGCTAGAACTAGACAGTGAAGGGGATTTCACAACACTGTAAATGTACTAATGCCTCTGGGTTTTTAACTTTAAAATGGTTACCACAGTAAAAAATAAATAAATAAATAAATAAATAAAAATTATATATATATATATATATATATATATATATATATATATATATATATATATATTAGAGAGAAAAACTTAAAAGAGCAAAACCTTCATTGTTCTGCCCTAACATAAATGCTAATAAAATTCAACCTAAATCAAGATTTTGCGTAAAGATTATTCCACAACTAAAAAAAAATCAGCCTCAAGCCCAGAACATATTAAAATCAGAAATAATAAATATAGTCAATTTACAGGACATAAAACCAATGTGCAAAAGTCCATTGCCTTCCTGTATGCTAACAACTAAACTTCAGAAAAAGAAATGAAAAAAAATTCCTTTTGCAATAGCAACCAAAAGAATAAAATATGGCTGAGACCGGTTTGGCTCAGTGGATAGAGCGTCAGCCTGCGGACTGAAAGGTCCCGGGGTTTGAATCCGGTCAAGGGCATGTACCTTGGTTGCGGACACACCCCCAGTAGGGGGTGTGCAAGAGGCAGCTGATCGATGATTCTCTCTCATCGATGTTTCTAACTCTCTATCCCTCTTTCTTCCTCTCTGTAAAAAAATCAATAAAATATATATTTTTTTAAAAAAGTAAAATATGTAGGAATAAACTTAACAAAGGATGTGAAAGGCCTATATACTGAAAATTACAAAGCAGTATTAAAAGAGACTGAAAAAGACACAACAAAATGGTAAAACATCCCATGTTCATGGATTGGAAGAAACAACAGTTAAAATGGCCATATTTCCAAAAAAATACACAGATTTAATGAAATCCCCATCAAAATCCCAATGTCATTAAAAAAAAAAGTTAAATGAGAAATTACCAGATTTGTATGGAACCACAAAAGACCCAGAATAGCCAAAGCAATCCTAAAAAGTAAGAACAAAGCTGTAGGTATCATGCTACCTAATTTCAAATTATACTACAGAGCTACGATAATCAAAACAGCATGATAGTGCCAGAGAAACAGACACACAGATCAATGGAACAGAACAGAGAGCCCAGCAATAAAACCACATGTATATGGACAGATCATTGAAAGAGCCAGAAACACACATTGGAGTAAAGATAGTCTCTTCAATAAAATGGTGCTGAGAAAACTAGAAAGCCACATGCAAACGCATGAAACTGGATTACAGTTTGTCCCCATGTACAACAATTAATCCAAAATGGATCAAAGTCCTAAATATAAGACCCGAACCAATAAGTTACACAGAAGAAAATACAGGAACCAAACTTATGGACTTGAGTGGTAGAGAACATTTTATAGACTTGACCCCAAAGGCAAGGTAGGTAAAGGCAAAAATAAATGAATGGGACTACATCAAACTGAAAAGCTTCTGCACAACAAAAGAAACAGACAACAACAACAAAAAAACAGGCAGCCAACTAGATGGAAGATGATATTTGCAAATAGTAGTTCCAACAAAGGTTTAATTTCCAAAATATATAAAGAACTTGTTAAGACTTAACATCAAACAAATAAACAATCCAATCAAAAAGTGAGCAGGGGACCTGAAAATACATCTCTCCCAAAAAGAAAAAAAGCCAATAGATACACGAAAAGATGTTCCACCTCACTGGCAATTAGGGAAATGCAAATCAAAACTACAGTGAGATGCCACCTCACACCGGGTAGAGTGCCCTTATCAACAAGACAAGCAATGACAAGCGTTGGAGAGGCTGTGGGGAAAAGGGAACCCTTATTCACTGCTGGTACAACCACTATGGAAAGCAGTCTGGCGATTCCTCAAAAATTAAGAACAGAGCTACCATACAACCCAGCAATCCCACTTCTGGGTATATACCCAAAAAAAACTCAAAATCATTATTATGCAAATATATATGCACCCCTATGTTCGTTGCAGCAGTGTTCACGGTGGCCAAGACAATGGAAACAGCCAAAGGGCCCTACAATAGAGGACTGAGAAAAGAAGACATGGTCCATATGCACAATGGAGTACTTCTGAGCCACGAGAAAGGATGGACCACCATTCACAACAACGTGATGGACCTTGAGAACGTTATGCTGAGTGAAATATGTCAGTCAGAAAAAGCTAAGAACCATATGATCTCACTCAGATGTGGGATAGAAAACGGAAACTCATGAACACACACAGCAGTGAGGTGGTTGCCAGGGGGAAGGGGGGTCCTAAATTGAGGTGGCAGGAGAAGACTTGGCTCTGGGGGGTGGACACTTGGTGCTGTATACAGACTTTGTAGCTTAGAAATCCACACATGAAACCTATGTCACCCAATAAATTTTTTTTTTAAGTCAGAATCAGGACTGCTGGAAGTCAGTCTGACTTTTAAAAAAGTTTCCAAAGAGTCCATATCTGGTAGAGATTCACACTGAAGCAGTTGCCACTGAAGTCTGGAATCTGCTCTGAAATAATCCAATGGAGAAGGGGGAGCCTGGGTTAAAATGTTGAAGCTGAGTGATGGGGCTCATGGAACTATTCTGTTTGTGTATGTTAGAAATCCTCCACAGAGAAACGTTGTGCTCTGTTTTCAAGCAAGCTTGCACAGGTCTTTAACACGGATAAAGAACTGACACTTTCACCCTCTGACTTACAGTGCAGGTGCACCAGGGCAGCCGTCTGCGGGAGGCCACGCCAAGGCCCCGCAGAACGTCACCGGCCCCATTCAGAGCGCCAGGCAGCAGCACACGGAGGGGTCCAGCCTAGTCCTCACACAGCAAACCAATCCGCTGTCTCGGCCTCTGAGCCGCCCACCCCAATCCAGCGACCACCTGGGGTCTAGGCCATGCCTGGAAACGAGGGAACCTTTCACCGAAGTGCCTTTCACAGAGCCCCTAGAATCCCTGACCACTGCACACAGAGCTGCCCTTCAGGCCAGGGTCCGAGGAAGCAGTGTGCTGCCAGACCCCTCCTAGATGTCGTAGGAGGTTAATATTGCAATTGCCTATTGTTTCTCCTCCTTCCTCTTCTAGAATTAGATTTGGGGGGCGGGGGACAGGGCAGGTGTCTCTAGCTCATTCCCTACTGTCTAGGAAAATGTGGTTCACGGTACATATTTGACTCAATGTCTGTTGTGTGATCCTGATTCTTGATGGATACTGCCCCAAAGGTCTATTACAAAGATTTGCTTTTTACAAATGTCAATGGAAATAACAGAATGTATGAGCTCTGTTCCCCAGAAAAGGAGGGGACAGGAAACAAGAAGTTATGGTACAAACAATACCACCTAGAGTAGTACCAGAGATGTTCTAGAATGTAGGGCCTTGGGTTGGGGAGTGAGAGGGGCATGGAGAGGAGGGGCTGATATATGCCAGGCAGAGGGAGTTCGTGAAAAGGGTCTGGGTGCAGGGACGGGGCACACGGGCAAAAAGGAGGGCACGGCACAGGATGGTAAACAAGTTCCCCACCCTAAGCGCTGTCGCTGCCATGACTGGTCTCTGTGTACGGTCCTGGGTCCCCAAAGCAGGGCCCAGGCCACGAAGAAAAATGAGTGGGCACCATGGGAGGGTGGGGGCTCTGGAGAACTGGTAAATGCAACCCTATCCAGACACAGTGGCCAGCACTGGCACTGACCCAGTGTTGCCAGGCAACAGTGCAGGCCCCCAGCTGCCAAGTGTTCTGATTTGTCAATGAAACTGTAAGTCTGAATTGCTATGTAAGATCTGATTTTCATGTTGGCAACTGTGGTAAAGATGTCCACCTTGTACCCCTGTTACGTGGCAAAGCGGAATTTAGGAAGCCGATGGAATTAAGGTCTCTGATCAGTTTATTTTATAAGAGGGAGAGGATCATGGATTATCCCGTCCGCTCAAGGTAATCACAAGGGTCCTTCAAAGTGGAAGTGGGAGGCAGAAAGCCGGCAGCAGGTGATCAGTGGGAGAATAGGACTAGCTACTGCTGGCTTGGAAGAAAGGGCCACAAATCGCCGAAACCGGTTTGGCTCAGTGGTAGAGCGTCGGTCTGCAGACTGAAAGGTCCCAGGTTCGATTCCGGTCAAGGGCACGTACATTGGTTGCGGGCACATCCTCGGTGGGGGGTATGCAAGAGGCAGCTGGCCGATGTTTCTCTCTCATCGACGTTTCTAGCTCTCTATCTCTCTCCCTCCCTCCTCTCTGTAAAATATCAATAAAATATATTTTTTTAAAAAAGAAAAAGAAAAGAAAGGGCCACAAATCAAGGAACATGGACAGCCTCCAGGAACTGGAAAAGGCAAGGAAACAGACGCTCCCCTAGAGCCTCCACAGGAACTCAGCCCTGGCTACGCCAGGATGCTAGCCCAGGTGACCAGTGCTGAACTTCTAACCTACAGAACTGCATTGGTTCAAGCTACGAGTCTGTGGTAATTTGTGACAGCAGCCACAGGAACCAAGTTTAACTTTTAAAGGGGCTCAGTACAACCCAAACAAAATGCACCTGTGGGGTGGCTGAGGCATGGACAACTTCTGACTAGTCCGCACTGAAAAGATCTGAGGCTGGGCCCTCTCCTGGGTACCCAGCCCAGAGCCTGACATGCCTTCCAAGTTAACGACTAGGCCCCTCACCTTTACAATCTGGTCACAAAATCGTCCAGGGGGTTCTGGAAAACAAAAATGCTTACCGAAAGGAGTTCTATTCCCAAGCCTCAGCACAGGACCCGAGACACTGGCTCGGAGCAGAGGATGGAACACAATCCTTTTCCACTCCCTGTCCCCTGCAAACAGCAAGAAGGGAGAGCTTTTCCAGGTCCCTGGGGAGGCCTCGCCCGCCCTGCCTCCCAGCTCCCCTGGGCACTCTGCTGCCCAGTGCCTCCCAGCACCCACTGCAATGAGATCACTTTGATTTCTTTTCAACAGCAGAGAACACTTTCCAAATAAGCTCATTTTAGTTCCCCACATTCAGATCAGAGCGGAGCTGCTCTGATTAGGGCAGAGAGAACCCAGGTCCCTGCACACTGACCACAAAAAGATTGTGTGAAAACCACGGCCCAACTCAAATGTCACTAAGCTTTCCACCTGACCTGCCAGCCAGCCTGTGGCTGCGCCTCTGCCCATGTCCAGCCCTTCCTCCTTGCTCAGCCCCAACTGGACACTTCTCCCTCAGGCCTGGACACAGCTCCGTTCCCTCCGCCTGCAGTCTTCCCAACTCTGCCCCCGACTCTGTTTTCCTTTAAAACTCGACTTACATATCACTCCTCCGAAGCCTCTGTGACACCCAGGCTCATTCTCGGTGCCTGAGACCACCGTCTGCACTCCTCTCTCCCGGGAGCTGATGCTACTGTCCCTTTACCAGGAGCCACTCTCTGCAGACCATAAGCTACTGAGGGCAGGAACTTATCACCTATGTATTCCCAGACTGTAACACATAATATATACATGGCTCAGTAAACAGTAAATAAAGACTGAATACATTGGTCTATAAATTAATTTTTTCTGTAACTACTACAAATTGTGATATTTATTAAATGCACCAGATAAAATCTCATTTCTGATCTTTACTAAAGTTAATCTATTTAAATTAGGAACTCTGAATTACAACTATCTTAATATAATTACTTAGTTTAAATTTTACTAGTGTCTGTCTTAGGAAGGGACCTGGCTGCAGGCCTGAATGCAGACAAGCACCTGTGGTGCCTGCTCCATAGACCTGGCTCGTCAAGCTGCAGAAGGGCTACCAAACAGGTGGTCACAGTCTCTTCTCTGTCCTCACCATGTTTACACTGTTAGCTAAGGCAGACTTCAGCCCAGGCAGCCATCTGATGTCACTCCTCTGTCACCCCTCCCTCCTTTCTCCAGCTGCCGGTGACTCTCCTTAGGCTTCCTGTGCTCTCTGGCTCACTTTTCTCCCACTTCTAGTCGGTGACATTCCCAGGGGCCCGGCCGAGCACAGTTCAGCTTCTCAGCCCACACGAGCCATTAGAATCACTTGGAGAACTTCAGGAATTACTACTGGGTCCTGCCTCCATGGTCTGAGTGCGGCCCCATCACAGATCCCACTTTTAGAAAGTTTTTGGGCCTTGTGGTTTCCAGGTACATCCAAGGATAAGAACTGCAGGTGTGGCTCAGTGGTTGAGTGTCAACTTACAAACCAGGAGGTCGTGGTTCAATTCCAAGTCAGGGCGCATACCCAGGTTGCAGGCTTAATCCCCTGTGGGTGACCTACAGGAGCAGCTAATCAATGAGTCTCTCTCATCATTGATGTTTCTAATTCTCTCCCCTCTCTCCTCCCCTCTGAAAGAAATTTAAAAAAACAAAACAAAAAAAAAAACAATTTTTTTTAAGAACTACAAGTGTCACACCCACACTTCCCAGCCCTAAAGCCCTCACCTCTCCCCAAACGGAAGTGGACTTTGGCCCCCCTCACTCTGACACCGCCCCCTGTGCTGTCTCCAGTCTCAGAAAGCTAGCCTGGCCAGGCCCTCAACCACAGAAATTATGCCACTTTGAAAGGCCCCTGCCAGAAGTCCCTCCCCGAACACTCGAGCACCCTAAAGCCACCTTGGTCCTCACTGCTCCCAGCAGGCACCACCGAGTACACACCCCACGTGCACGCAGGAACCAGCCCAGACCCACGCAAGCTTTGTCTTCTGCTGTCCCCTCGATCTGAAGTACCTTCCCATCTGCCTTCCACTCCTGAAACCACTCCCTGTCCTTCGCGGTGCAGCTCCAATCCTGTCTGCTCCCTGTTACCTTTGTCTTCGCGGTCAGACTAAGTTCTTGGTGGCAAGAAACATGGCATTTCACACCCATCATGTTGACTCTTGAGACCAGGTGTTGCATATTTTCCAGGCTGACACTGATCTCAAATATTCTGCCCTGCTGTCATGAAATTGCCTTTTGATTTGATGCTCATAATTCTACATCAATCAGACTGCCTTTCATAAAGTAGCATAAAAATTATTTCTCTGCTCACGCTTCCCCAATGTTTGGACCCAGAGTACCGTTATTATGCCAGGACCGCTCTGGGTGTCCGTGGACCAGGCACTCAGGGAGGACCTGCTCTCCAAGGAGGCTCTCCAGCCTGTACTGCTCTGACCACAGGGGTGGGGCGGGGAGGAGGGGGCAGACTCCGAAGAGTAATTTCAGCTCTCATGATTTATTCACCGCAGAGTCTTAAAGAGTTTACGAAACAATGCATTCGAGTCCAAACCTCCAGGGCCTCCGAGGAGTGCAGGGCAGGTATGGACACATAGCTGTTTATCATCCTTGGCTTGGGAACTGCAGGCAATTTTCAAACCCTGGGAAAGTGATCACACCCCAGTCTGCTCCCACACTGTAAGACCAGAAAAATGACCCATTCACTAGAAGTCATGCATTAGTAGCCTACTGAGGAAGGAGATGCTGTATATTTTTATTTACATGTAACTGTTTAAGACTATCAAGTTCTTCTTTATGAATTTCATCATATTTAAACCATAGCATCACCAGAGGGTTTTCAGTCCTTAACTTCCCTGTGTCATGTTTACAGAACCAATGGGCAGAGCTTCGGGGTTACAGGCTGAAAAATGGCCCCTTTCCTCAAAAAGCAATCCGGGCAATTACTTTAACACAGCTTTACAAACACAAAAATCTTCACTAACCCACAAAGACTTCCTCTCAGGTCCCTGGTGGGCTCATCTAAGCAGCTTTAGGGCTTAGAACTTACATCAGTAGCCCTGAATAGGAAGGTGAGGTGTTGTCATAGAAACAGCTTCATGAGGCTCCAAAATCAGACAAGTGTGGGACTGAACTCGGAGTGGATGCATATGAGCAAGCCTGACCCCCTCTGAGCCTCAACTTGCTCATCTGTGAAATGCCTACCTCTGAGGGCTGCAGAGGGGACAATGAGGCAATGGAAGCGCCTGGAATGGGTAGGACTGCGGCAGTGGAAACAATGTGGCTTTGAATCTCACACAGGTGGCAGCAAATACCAGCTGGGCACTGAGGACTGGGTAGCCAGGGGCAGGCTGCTGAGCCCCTCCGAGCCTTCGTTTTTGCATAGCAAAAAGAGAAACAGCCGAAACCGGTTTGGCTCAGTGGATAGAGCGTTGGTCTGCGGACTGAAGGGTCCCAGGTTCAAGGACTGAAGGGTCCCAGGTTCGATTCCGGTAGGGGCATGTACATTGGTTGTGGGCATATCCCTGGTGGAAGGTATGCAGGAGGCAGGTGGTCGATGTTTCTCTCTCGTCGATGTTTCTAGCTCTCTATCCCTCTCTTCCTCTCTATAAAGTCAATAAAATATATTTAATAAAAAAAAAAAAGAGAAGCAGTGACGGGCCATGCACAGTCAGGATGAAAACTAAATTAATATTGTGTATAAACAGAGTAGCATAAGGCCTAACACACAGGAGACATCCTAAAACCATCAGGGCACATGTTTGGTTTTCATGGACAACCTAACATCACTACTGGAGGAAAAACAATTTTTTCTGCAAACTCTAAGCACCAAAGAATATTAAATCAATCTGCAATGTTGGAGGGGGAAGGAGTGACTTCCAGTAAGGCCAGCAGCCATCCCTAATTACCCTGTGGGAGTTTGCTCAGTGCCCAGCCCACTCCTCCAGCCTTTCCCAGCTGCTTATCTAAAAAGCCTCCACAGTGAACATCTTGCTTGAAGTGCGGGAATGAAATGGATTTTTTTTTAAAAAATATATTTTATTGATTTTACACAGAGAGGAATTGAGAGGGACAGAGAGTTAGAAACGTCGATGAGAGAGAAACATCGACCAGCCACCTCTTGCACACCCCCCACAGGGGATGTGGCCGCAACCAAGGTACATGCCCTTGACCGGAATCGAGCCCGGGACCTTTCAGTCCGAAGGCCGACGCTCTATCCACTGAGCCAAACCGGTCCCGGCTGAAATGGATTTTTAAACAATCAGATTTACTGCCTCTTCCACGGCACCGACATCTTACATTCCTTTCATTAAGGAAAACATCCCGACTAACCCACACAGTGGTGATGCCTGTGCCACCAGTCCAAATTATAGTCACACAGGAATAAGGTGAAAACAGCATCTGAGAAACCAAGTTCCCAGTGCCACGTCACCATCTTCTGAGCAGCTCGGGCACACCTGAGGCAAAAAGGAACTGCTGATGCTGACCCCTTACTTCTCTTCAGCATCAGTAACACCTGGAACTGGTTGGAGTGCATACTCTCAGGCCTCAGCCCAGACCTACAGAACCAGAAACTCTGGGGAGGGGCCCAGCAATGTGCCTCCCAGCCTCTGGGTAATTGTGATGCGCACGGGAGCCTGAGAAACACCACGGCCCTTAGCCCACGTCAGAGAGGAGGAAACCGCAGCTCAGTGATACAATGCCCAAAGGCCACTGCGAGAAGGCCATGCACCCCGCCAGCTTCCAAAGCTAGTTGTCGCATGGCCTTTGTAGCCAAACTGCCAGTACTATTTGGTGCTCTCAGCTACTGAGCCACCAGGATGCAATGATTCTATAACGGAAGAGGGGTGGGAGTGAGGGAAGATGAGTCCTGTACTTAGAAGTGATTAACTAGAAATGCTTTTAAGTCCGAACCATGCATCTGCCTGCTTTTCCCTGCTCCGTCTACCAGCTGAGTTGCCATGAAGAGACAATGGGAGCTCCTTCACTGCGGGGCTTTCCGCAGGAGCTGGTGGGCTAGGAGGAACCCAGGTTTGGGAATCACACAGACCTGGGTTTGACTCCTGGCTGTTCCAATTCCTCAAAAGTTACCTAACCTCCTGGGGCTCTCAGAGGGCTGAAGCGGATTTCCCAGGACAGCCCATGCTGAGCGGGTGTCTGTGGACACTCTGTCTCGGGGTGACACTGTGACCCAGCCTACCCTGGAAAAGGGCAGAAATGATTTACGTTCATTATTTGTCAATTTACCGCTGTTTGCTTTCATTATTTCTGCTGCAGTCATTTTATTTGTATTTAAATGTTTTAGGCAACCTAACAACAAATGTACAAGTGAAGATGCAGTAAAATGAACTGCCTGACGTCCATTATTTCACGTATAGCAAGCACAGCAGTAAAACAAAAAGAAAGGCCCATGTATTTGACTTTCTTTTTTTTAGGTTTTTGTTTTAGTCATTTTTTAAAAATATTTGCCTAACATGCATGTGCTGTAAAAATAGCTTTAGCTATTTTTAATGTCAAGAAATTTTCATGAACAATCCCAGCATAATGGTTAAGAATATAGTATTGAGTTCCTGTAAGTGAAATAAAAACTTTATGAATGAGCCGGGACCGGTTTGGCTCAATGGATAGAGCGTCGGCTTGGGGACTGAAAGGTCCCGGGTTCGATTCCGGTCAAGGGCATGTACCTTGGTTGCGGGCATATCCCCAGTAGGGGGTGTGCAAGAGGCAGCTGATCGATGACTCTCTCATCGATGTTTCTAACTCTCTATCTCTCTCCCTTCCTCTCTGTACAAAACCAATAAAATAAAATAAAAAAAAATAAAAAATAAAAAATAAAAACTTTATGAATGAACTTCTCAACTACTTCTCTACAGCTTTTCATGTATATTAGTGTTTTGGTTCTGAAATTTCTCTAAAGGAAATTGTACATTTTTGGAAATTTATTCCTTCTTCCCCTGTGGCAGCTAATGGGCTTTTACCAAGTTTATTCACTTGAAACCTATATGATCCTGTTAGCCAATGTCACTCCAATAAATTAAATAACCAAATACCAAGTTTATCGTAACAACAAAATACTACTAATATAACCTCTGTTTCCAACCATGCCCCATACTCCTCCACCTGAAACCCCATGAAAAAAGGGTGTTGGCTGTTGCTCTTTTCAGAGGTGGGGGACTGACTGGAAGAAAGGAACATGTTCCATTTAAAATTGTAGTATGTGGCATTTTCTAATTTTGAAAGCCACAATATTCTTGGTCCATCATATCATCAGGTAGCATTAACTGTTAAGTTTTGTGCTTCCAAATCATTTTTGTTTTTAAAAATTTATTGATACACTTATAGCCTGCCTCCAGCTCTGGTCCTTTCTTCTTCCTACTTGTCAGGTGCACAGGATTTCCTTTTCCAGCCTTCTGTTCTGTCACCAAGCATCCCTGCCCGGTGGCCTGCACTTGGAAAAAAGGCTGCATGATCTTTATGGCTCCACTCAGTGCCTAAGCACACCCTGCTTCCTTTGCTCACATGGCACACACTATCTCCCTGGTCCTATTTACTGCAGCAAATCTCTTCTTTGTTTATGAGATTGTGTTACCTCCCTGTGAACTACACCTATCCCGAATGCCTGTCATTCCTTTAAAATCCTTCCTCTTCCTCTCATCTTTATTTTTAAAAAGATTGAAATGTGTTTTTATTGATTTTAGAGAAGATACAGAGAGAGAGAAACATCAATGTGAGAACGAAACATCGATCAGGTGCCTCCTGCACATGCACCCCATTGGGGTGAAGCCCAAAACTGAGAATGTGCCCACCCGCAATAGAACTGGCAGGGGACAACACAACCAACCGAGCCACACCAGCCAAGCTTCCTCTCTCTCTCTCTCTCTCTCTCTCTCTCTCTAACACAACCAACCGAGCCACACCAGCCAAGCTTCCCCTCTCTCTCTCTCTCTCTCTCTCTCTCTTTTTTAAAATATATTTTATTGATTTTTTTACAGAGAGGAAGAGAGAGGGATAAAGAGTTAGAAACATCGATGATAGAGAAACATCGATCAGCTGCCTCTTGCACACCCCCTACTGGGGATGTGCCCGCAACCAAGGTACATGCCCTTGACCGGAATCGAACCTGGGACACTTCAGTCCATAGGCCTACGCTTTATCCACTGAGCCAAACCGGTTTCGGCAAGGCTTCCTCTCTTTTTAAATAACAAGGCTGTTATACCCAAAGCTCACCCAACAGACTATATCCTTAGTACCTTGCAAAACCACCAAACAAAAATACCATTTTGAAAGAGGTGTATTTTTCCCCCAGAGCAGGGACAATGTTTTTCCTGTATGTCCTATTGTGCCTAGTGCACCATAAATGCTCAATACTGATGATGGGGTTGGGGGGAGAGGGTTACATCTCCTCTGGACCTCAGATTTTCCACTCATGAATCAGTGTGTCCATGTGAACACAAAATAAAATTTTATGTGAAACACACACACACACACACAAAAGCTACTATAATGGCTTTGTATTTTAAGACATCAAAAACTTAACTGCCTGACTGAAAAATAGGTGTGCCCAAACAAGTCCATGGATGGCGGACCCTGAATACACTTACTAACTACGTGCACACTGATTTCACTGTTTTTGTTTTCTCAGTTTCTAGTTTTAGACAACCTGAACAAGCTAATTAAGACCAAAGAAAATTCCACTGACGAACTTATCAGAAAGTTTGTCAATTTTCAGAAACTTAACAGATGGCTATGAACAGTCACTCCAACAATGCATTTTGCAAAAATAAAATGTGCTTTCTCCCACCCTCACCCATCTTAATTACATCATCTCACAGTCCTCAGTCCATTATCCATTTGCAGTAGGGCTTTAAGCAAGTCTCTTCGTTCCTGTGAGACTGGACTTTTCAAATGAAATAACAGGAATAATAATATTTTGGGCCCAGCCACTGTAGCTCACTGGTTGAACATCAACCCATGAACCAGGAAACCAAGTTTTGATTCCTGGTCAGGGCACATGCCCAGGTTTTGGGCTCGATCCCCAAAAGGAGGACTGAGGAGGAAGCTGATTAATGATTCTCTCACATCACTGATGTTTCTATCTCTCTCCCTCTCCCTTCCTATCTCTGAAATCAATAAAAACATAATAATAATCCTATATAATAAAAGGCTAGTATGCAAATTGACCAAACAGGAGAACAACTGGTCACTATGATGCTCACTGACCACCAGGGGGCAGATGCTCAAGGCAGGAGCTGGCCCCTGGTGGTCAGTGCGCTCCCACAGGGGGAGAGCCGCTCAGCCAGAAGCCGGGTTCGCAGCTGGCTAGCACTGTTTACACTTCTTCACACCTCACACAGGTGCTTGGCACACACCTTGCTGGGAGAGAATTCTCCACAGAACTCCCTATCTGCCAAGCTCAGGGTCCAGAGAGGCAAAAAGCTGGTGTAAACCACAGGACAATCCAAACTTGCTGCTGGTCCAGACGTTTGTGGGATGCAATCCTGAATTCAGTGTTGGTGGGAGCCTCCCCTTCCTCCACGGTGGCACTAAAGATGTCAGACTGCCTCAGGAAGCAGGCCTAAGCCCTCAGTGGGACATCCCCTGAGGGCTCCCAGACCATGGGAGGGTGCAGGCCAGGCTGAACCCTCTCCCCCTGCCAAGTGCACGAATTTTGTGCACCGGGCCTCTAGTAATAGTAAATTTTGGATTCCAACAGATCTGTTCAAATCCCAGCTCCATCACTTACTGGTTGGGTGACCTTGAGCCTCTGGGTCTCATTTTCAACATCTGCAAGAGGGGGATAATACCCACCTGACTGACATATGACTGCTGGACAAACAGTAATGGTTTTTGCAAGAACAAGACAGAACAGTGGAGTCTGTAGTAAAATCAATAAAAGGTCATTCCCCTGTCGCCAGGACTATTTACTCATACCCAGACCTTTACTGAGCACCTACCATGCATGTGCCAGAAACGGAGCCGTGTGCTGGAGAAGCAAAAAGAGGACAATCACTGGTTTCAAAGATGTCAGTGTCACTAGAGCCGCAGATACACAGAAACTGTGATAAGTGCTCCAACAGACTGGGGTGGTGAGGCAGAGAGAGCAGGCTTAGAGGGGCCCAAACACTGATGGAGTTGGCTGGCAAAGGCTTGACAGACATTTAAACTGAAGGCATGGGTTGAATGTCCAACAGAAAACAGGGAGCAGGACTAGATGATTCTTTTTATCATCTCTGATCTCAAATTCCCCAAATCGAAGCCCTTTTATTTCTCCAAGGCTCAGTCACCAGGTATTCATGCCATAAAATGGTAACTACCACGCTCATCCATACTCCACCAATTCAACAGGAAGGTTCTGGGGAACAATAAGAGCAATTGCCAAAGACGTCTGAAACTTATATATATATAGGTTTTATATATATGTATAAGATGAATATATACATCTATGTATGTGTATATATGCATATATATGTATATATATGTGTGTATATATGTATATATATATACACACACACCATAAATACATATATATTAGTATTGATTTCAGAGAGGAAGGGAGAGGGATAGAGAGACAGAAACATCAATAATGAGAGATAATCATTGATGGGCCAGTTCCTGCACATCCACCACTAGGGATCAAGCTCACAACCCGGCATGCACCCCCAACAGGAATCAAACGTGGGACCCCTCAGTCTGTAGGCCGATGCTCCATCCACTGAGCCAAACCAGCTAGAGCTTTAATGTGCTTCCCAACAGTATAACCATGACACCCCCACACAGGACAATCTCTTAGCACCTCGTCCACAAAGAACTGAAAGGCGCCACTCCTCTGAATGAAATGAAGAAGGAAGGAGGAAGGGAGGGGCAGGAGGAGGAGGAAGAGGAGAAGCAGAAGCAGCAGAAGGGGAAGAAGAAGAGGAAGAGGAAGCTGCCACCATCTACCCTTTAAATTTAGGAAAAGCCAAGCAATTAAAACAAATCAGTCCCCAAAACAGTTCAAACACTTTTGCAGGATCAGAATCCCAACGCTCAGGAAACCCACGCCTTATTATGGAAGACTTAAGAGACAACTGTATTTCTGCAGAGAATGTAGAAAGACATTTTTCAAGACTGCAGTCACTGTGCTGGGTTGGTACCTCTACTTGAAAGGTTTACATTTCTTCACACCTCATACAGGTGCTTGGCACACACCTTGCTGGGAGAGAATTCTCCACAGAACTCCCTATCTGCCAAGCTCAGGGTCCAGAGGGGCAAAAAGCTGGTGTAAACACAGGACAACCCAAACTTGCTGCTGGTCCAGACGTTTGTGGGATGCAATCCTGAATCCTGCCTCGCAGTAGTGTGCACTTCTCAAACGCTTTAATAGTAGTATCACATTCAATGCTCACAAAAGACTAGACCAGCGAGACTGGGAAGGATGACGAGCCTAATATTACAACTAGAGAAAAAATTAGCTTCTAAATGTAAAAATACAAATAAGTAAAAGATGAGAGGATTTTGGTGGTTTCTCCAACACAATCACTTGTTTCAAACACAAACACTAGAACAAGTACCATTCAGAAATAAATGATAGTCCTTTTCAATTTTTAAATACAATGAAAACTTAATTATCAGTTCCAACTCAATGGGTGCTGTGCAGGATTCAGTCAGTATTCGATTTTGTCAGCACTACCATCTGGCATCCAGAGCTACAAGATGCACATGTAATTGAGGTGGCAGTTGCAGAGGGAGAGGAGGGCATGGGTATTAAAATTCATCTTTTAAAACCATTCTAACCCCCAGTCCAATCCCTTCTTTCCAAGGGATATTCTGGAGGTGGAAATAAAAAAATCATACTTCTCATCTTCTCCTCGCCATTTTCTCCTGTGAATGTAAAAGATAATGGGGGGAAGGGGGCTGCCCTAGCCAGTTTGGCTCTGTGATTAGAGCATAGCCTAACAGACCAAAGGGTCTCAGGTTCAATTCCCAGTCAAGGGCATGTTACAGGTTCCATCTGCCCTGGTCCCTGGCATGCAGGAGGCAACCAATCCATGTGTCTCTCACGTGGTCTCTCTTTCTTTTTCTTTCTCTCTCTCTCTCTCTCTCTCTCTCTCTCTCTCTCTCTCTCTCTCTCCTTTCCATTCTCTCTAAAAATCGATGGAGAAAATGAGGATTAATTTTTTTTAAATGTTAAGAGGAGAAAGATAATTCTGGCCGGTGTTGCCCAGTAGGTTGGACACCATCCAGTGCACCAAAAGGCTGCGGGTAAGATTCCTGGACACCTGGATTGCAGGCTCAGGGCTTGATCTCCCGGTAGGGTGCATACAGGAGGCAGCTGATTGGTGTGCAGATGTTTCTCTCTGCAGGAGAAACATCTGCAGAGAGAAACATCTAAAAATCAATTAAAATTATTTTTTTTTTAATTTCTAGCTTCCAGTTTGGCACTGACACAGAATCGCTATGTGACCTTGGGCGAATCACTGCTTCTCTGGGCCTCAGTTTTCCCCATCTGAACCCCACAGATGGTTGAACCCCATCTTCTCTCCAAACACAGACTGCAAAACGGAGCCCCTGGGCGGAGGAATGCTAGGGTTTGGGGGAGAGCAAATTGCCCTTTCCCCAAAGCCACTTGGCCAACTCCGGGGCGCAGACAAAACCTTTGGGCAAGGACTCCTCCGGGAAGGACCAGCTCCTTCGCAGCGCTCGCTCCCGGGGAGCCACCCAAAGGGGAGAGGGGAAGGGCCTCTGCACACAGACTGCTGGAAGCGCGGGGCCCCACGCACCCGTTCCCCCACCCGGGGAGCCGCGCGGGGAGGGGGTCCCTGCCATCCCACGCGGAACAAAAGGCAGCTGGAGCCGGCTGCCGCCCCCGGCCCCGCTGTGCGGCGGAGGCGGTGAGGTGGGTGGGGAGGGGAACCTGGTCCCTCGGGAGGGGCAGGGGCCCTGCTCTGGCCCGAAGAAGAGCGGGGTCGGGCGGGATCCCGGACCCAGAGAAGCCTTCCCGATTCCAGGAGGGCTGGGCCCGAGCTCCACCAGGGGGCGGGAGGGAGCCTGACCCGGCTCCGCAGAAAAGGGGCGCCCGCCCGGAGCGGAAAGTGCGCCGGAGAGCGGGCGCGGTCCCTCCGGCTGAGGCCGAGGCGCGGGCGAGAGGGTCCGGCCTCCCGGGACGTGAACCGTGAGCGCCGATGGCAAACGGAGCGTGTGCGCGCGGGTGGGGAGCGGGTCCTGGCAGCGGGGAGACAGGGCGGGGGCCACGCTCCAGCCTGTGGGGCGGATCCGGGTGGAAGGAAAGGGGTCCCGCCGGAGGGGCAGACCCTCCGGGGCGGCGGGGTGGCACGCGTGGGGGCTGACTTCGGGGACGCCTGTGTCCTGGGGGCGTCCGCCCCCTGGGGGAGGGGGACGCTCCGCGCTCCGGGGCCCACCCCGGTCCCGAACCCGGCTCACCTCCGCTCCTTCGGGCCGGCCCCGGTTCGCGGCCGCGACCGCCAGTAGCGCTGTGGAGGCGGGAGCGACCGGAGCCCGCGGAGCCGCCGCCGGCGCCGCCAGCACGTCCAGCTCCGTTTGACACCCACTCACCAGCCAACATGGCGGCCGGGAGGGGGCGCGCCGGCGGCGTGTGCGCGCGCGCCGGCCCCGCCCTCCGTCTCCCGGCTCCGCCCCCGAGCGCCGGCCCCGCCCTCCGTCGCCAAGGCCCCGCCCCACGCCCCTAGGCCCCGCCCCTGCGGCCTCCACCCCCCACGTTCCTATCACCCGGCGCAGATTTCCTGGTGGTCACAGCTCCCGTGAACCTTGGCCGGAATCCCCTCAACAACTCCCTCAACCCCCACTCACGCGTTCCGACTATCCCAAGCGCCACACATACCCTGCAAATTCATACCCCAAACCATGCACTCAGACTCCCCACAAATCCCCACACCCATGCACGTCCTGCAACTCCTCACACATCTCACCACCACCCTCACACACAGACCTGGGCATCCTAAGCTAACGCCGGCGCTGACCTTCCAGTAAACACTGGGACAGAGATTTCTTGGGAGGTGGTGCTTGAAAGGGGGGAGGTGGCTACTTGGAGCGCTAGTCACGCTGGTTTCTTGAGCTGGGTGCAGGGGTCAAAAGTGTTCACTTTGTGAAAATTCCCTGGTGTATACTTTTTTTTTTTTTTTAAGAGAGAAAGAGAGAGAGAGAGAGAGAGAGATCTTTTATTTTTTATTTTATTTTATTTATTTTTTAATATATTTTTATTGATTTTTCACAGAGAGGAAGAGAGAGGGATAGAGAGTTAGAAACATCGATGAGAGAGAATCATCGATCAGCTGCCTCCTGCACACCCCCTACTGGGGATGTACCCGCAACCAAGGTACGGCATGCCCTTGACCGGAATCGAACCCGGGACCTTTCAGTCCGCAGGCCGACGCTCTACCACTGAGCCAAACCGGTCCCGGCTGGTGTATACTTTAAATGTGTGTACTTTAATGTGTGTGTGTTGTACTTCAATAAAACATCCTCAATGGTGTGAGCGAAAGAAGCCACGTGCCAACCTGACAAGCTCAGGGGAGGCCTGCGTGGCAGTCTTGCAAACTCAGAGACCTAAAATAATCACAAATGATGGTTTGAAAATTAAATATTTAACTACAAACAGGTTATAGTAGGTAGTCATGTCCTAGGCCAATATTTTCCCTGACAAAGGTCAACTTAGATCTTTATCGAGCCCATTGGCCTATCTGCCTCTAAGATAACATATCTGTGAGATGTCTGGTTACAGTAACTTGTAACTTCCCTTTTTCTGGAGCCCCTGGGGCACAACCAAAATGTGGTGGGCGCCAGGACAGATGCCTCAAATTCCTTCCTTATCATGTTAATTGTTCCTGTACCCACCTAAGTCTGTGTCCGTCATTTTACTTTTTATCCCGCCTCCTTACTCCATCACCAATGAACTTCATGTGACCCACCTATGTCCCTCCTTTGATTGCAATGTATAAATAGAAATGTAACCCGCCATTCTCCGGAGCATTATCTCAATTTATTGAGGTTCTGATTCCCAGCATAGGTCGACATATAAACTCAAATAAACTCACTGAAATTCTTTACAGGTTTCATTGGTTTTTCCGTTAACAATAGTTATTCCGGGAAGGGATGCTAGGCTTCCTTAGGCTGCCAGAGGGACGGTGGCCCTGAAAAGGTGGGGCCTCTGAGCTCCCCAAACCCCGAGGTGAGAGGCTATTAGACGCCCCCAGTACAGCCTTGCCCCTTCACATGGCCTCACACTCTCAAAGGAACAACAGGAACTGCCTCTTCCCTTTGATTAAACCCGTGCCCACGAGGCACCAGCCATGTGCCCAGCATGGTGCTTGGCCCCGAAGGAGACAAAGAAAGCTGGGAAATGGCAGGCCCTGAGGAGGCTCTCAGGACGTGCCAGCTGACTAACCTGCCCCAGTCAGGGTGGCGCTGCATAGACCCCTCAGAGCAGAGCCTGGGCTGGATCAGGGCTGCTAGATTGGCTGACAGCGACATCCCTGTTGCTAGGCGATATCAGCACTGTGCCAGACTCTGGTGCCAGGGAGGCTGTATCCAGAACCATCACTCTGCCCTCACTCACTAGGCGACTGGGCAGGTCGCTTCATACTCCTCCTATGAAGGGGCCAGATGGCCGAGGCATCTCTTCCGTCTCACAAGCTGGGATCTAGACTGGACTTCCCTTCTCCGGCAAAAAATATAAGAGGGAGGAGAGAGGGGAGGCCAGGAGCGGGGAGGGAGAAGAGAGAGAAACCAACACGTTTGCAAACCCACAGGGCCACTCTTCCTGTGTAAAGATGCTGGGAGCTCCTCCCAACAGTGGGCTGCCCTCACAGGACTCCACGTCCCTCCCACTGCCGTGTCCCTGCTCCACGGAGGGTGAGTGAACTTTCTATGCCTCCTTGTGGCAGGAACCAGGCCCCTGGTCCCAGAGAGGGCCCTCAACCAGCCCAACACTCCCTGAAAGCCACAGCTCTTTGCTGGGCCTTCCCAGCTCCCAGGAGAGCAGAGCTTCACGCGGAATCATGGCTCCTGGCCTCAAACAGTTTGCAGCTTCAGGGAGAACACGTGCTGGGAGCTCAGTGCAGGCTTGAGCACCTTACATGGGTTGTCTAACCAGCACTGCTGGCTGCACGCCCTGCGATGGGGGACATGTTCTCTAGAGATGCTGCCACATGTGAGCGCTGAAATGTGGCCAGTGACCAAGGATCTGAAGGTGTCGGACCTGATATAGCTTTAAGTGGTACACTTAAATAGCCACATGCGGCTAGATGCTGCCCCAGAGAACAGCTCTGGCCTACAACCTCACACAGCCCCACAAGGTGATTGTTCTTACTGCCCACACTTCACAGACCAAGAGCTTGCGGCTTGAGGGGGTGCTGGGTCTTGTCACCCAGCTGCATGCAGAGCCATTCCTTTCCCCACCGGTGGAGTCACCGGGATAAGAGGCAAGCTTTGGGAAGAGAACTGGGCGCAGATAAAGCGGTGATGAGCTAACTACAGCCCAGAAGGTGAGTTGGAGGACATGAGACTGAGCCGGGCTGGGGTGAGGGAGGGTCTCCAGAGGCTGGAGGACCACCGCCCACGTGTAAGATCGGAGAGCATTGCTTCACGTCTGCCCTGCACCAGCTTTGAAGCACATCGCCCTCTCCCCCTTCCCTCTCTGCATTCTCAGGAGGAGCTCCTGAGGTCAGCGGCTCTGTTCTCATTTTACCGATGAAAAGTCAGAGGCAGCACACTGCAAGTGCTGGGATTCACACCCGGTTCTGCTCAGTCCACAGCATGCAAACAGCCTTGCAGAGGAGGGTGCAGGAGAGCCAAGCCCAGAGCAGTCCCAGGGCACAGAGCCAGAGCAGACACTCACCTGCCCTTCCCAGGACAGGAGGCTGGCCCAGGTGCATCCTGAGGCAGAGTGAGGGACTGGCTTGAATGCTCTGCTTCAGAGCAGAAGGTCGCTGTGTGGCCGGGGTATCTCTAGAGCTGGGGGAGGAGGAGTCAATGGGGGAGATTGCTGGCAGGGAGAGAGGACGTGCTGAGTGAGAAGAATCACTGGATAAAGGTGCAGAAGGAGGTCCCAGGGGTGAACCCTACAGTCAAAACCATATCCAACTGGTTGAGCATCATCCCATGAAACAAGAGGTCACCGGTTCGATTCCTGATCAGGGCACATGCCTGGGTTGCAGGTTCTATTCCCAGTAAGGGGCATGCAGAAGGCAGCCGATTGATGTTTCTCATTGATGTTTCTATCTGTCTCTCCCTCTTCCTTCCTCCCTCTGAAATCAATAAAAACATACATATATTTTTAAATCCAGCAAAATCAGCCTGGGTGACAAGACCCAGCATCCCCCCAAGCCTCAATTTCTTGGTCTGTAGAGTGTGGGCAATAAGAATGCTCACCTTGTGGGCTGTGTGAGGTTCTGGCCAGCACTGTTCTCTGTGCTAGAAATCCAAAAACACCTAAAGTCTAGTCCACTGACTGGTTGCCTGACTTTGGCCATGTCACTACTCCTTCCAGGCCTCGGCTTCTCCATCTTGGAAGTGGGAATGATAACCCTCACACCTTGTAGGACTGCATTTCAGTTCAGAGTGAAAACACAGAGACAGAAATGCTTGGGAAACGGTAAAGCGCCAGAGAGGTGCTGGCAGTGCTTCTTATTAAGATACCAAGATGCAGCCGAAACCGGTTTAGCTCATTGGATAGAGCGTTGGCCTGCGGACTGAAAGGTCCCAGGTTCGATTCCGGTCAAGGGCATGTACCTTAGTTGCGGGCACATCCCCAGTGGGGGGTGTGCAGGAGGCAGCTGGTCATTGTTTCTCCCTCGTCAATGTTTCTAGCTCTCTGTCCCTCTCCCTTCCTCTCTGTAAAAAATCAATAAAATAAAAAATAAAAAAGATGCAGCTGAGTGGCCCTGTGGGTGCTGGGAGTCTGAAAGAGCAGAACAGGAGCGGAAGCAGAAGCGCTGAAATGACACAGGAAACCATAGAGGAAGGGCGGTGAGAGCTGGACACGGAGGTGACTTCTGGTCTGTGGGGAGGCAGTGGTTGGCTCAGACTTTCTGGAAGTGGGGGCACTAGGAGTAGGAAATAACAACGAAGCAGTGAGCACTGTGTGAATGGTCTGCCTGGGTTAGCTCAGTTCCTCTTCATCACAACCCTGAGTTTCAGACCAACAACGTCTTTAACTTGCAGACAGTGTTCAGAGACATTCAACTCATTGCCCACGACCACAAAGCTAAAAACTGGCAACGGTGGAAAACCTGTCTGATTCCAAAGCCAAACCCTCTCTCTTTCTCTCTCTCTCTCTCTCTCTCTCTCTCTCTCTCTCTCTCTCTCTCTCTCTCTCTCTCTTGTCTTTTTTCTTTTTGTTTTTGTTAATCCTCACCTGAAGGTATTTTTCCATTGATTTTTTTTTTTTTTTTTTTTAGAGAGAGTGGGAGGGGGTGGAGAGACAGAAAGAAATATCGATGTGAGAGAGACACATCAATGGTTTGCCTCCTGCAATGCCCCGACCAGACCCGGATCCAGCCTGCAACTGAGATAAGTGCCCTTGACTGGGATCGAACCTGGACCCTCAGTCCACAGGCCGACTTTCTGTCCACTGAGGCAAATGGACTAGGTAGGACAAAGCCAAACTTTTGAGAAGAATTTGGGCTGCATCCCTATTTCAAATCATGCACTGATTCCTAAACAGCTGTCCGCCCTGTGCCTCCATTAATAAAGGAATGTGACAGACTCCCGGCCGTGGTGGCACTCTTCCCATTCTGAGTGCTCTCTATCACTCTTGATATCAACGCAGCTCTGAATAAATATTTGTTGAAGTCATTCTTAAATGTTAGTTTTATCATCCAGGCCCTCCCAGCTATATTTCATGCATAATAGTGCGCCTCTTTCTATTTGTATGCTAAAGGTGCTGCTGCCTTTGATACCAAAGGCAGAATCAGAGGACTTGTGACCACACTGGGACATGTCCCTGGTCGCTCCTGGCTGCATCACACGTTTCTGTCAGCATCAGCTGGTCACCTTGGGCAAAAAGTCCAAATCAAGACTGAGATGGCGTCCACTCTCTAGGTGTGTGGTCCCCCTAAGGCCAACGGCATAAAATTGAGACTCAGAAGGCCCCTCCACTCATGAAGCAATTTCACCTTTTTGAAGACCTAAGTTTTCCAACCTGTCATGTATGTTTCTTATTTATTTATTTATATCCTAGTGGCCCGGTGCAGGGATTCATGCATGCGTGTGGTCCCTCAGCCTGGTCGGGGATCAGGGCAATCCAGGCCTGGCCAGCTGGGGGAGGAACCACAGGAGGTTGGTTGTGGAAGTGCACTGATCACCAGGGGGCAGCTCCTGCATTGAGCGTCTGCCCCATGGTGGTCAGTGCACATCATAGCAACTGATCAACTGGTCATTTGATCACTTAGGCTTTTATATATAGAGATTTTAAAAAAATATATTTTATTGATTTTTCACAGAGAGGAAGAGAGAGGGATAGAGAGTTAGAAACATCGATGAGAGAGAATCACCGATCAGCTGCCTCTTGCACACACCCTACTGGGGATATGCCTGCAACCAAGGTATATGCCCTCAACCGGAATCGAACCTGGGACCTTTCAGTCCGCAGGCCGATGCTCTATCCACTGAGCCAAACCGGTCCTGGCTATATATAGAGATTTTAATCCTCCCAGGAGGATATATTTATTTTATTTTATTTTATTTTATTTTATTGATTTTGAGAGAGAGAGAAAGAGAGAGAGAGACATCTATGTGAAAGAGATACATCAATTGCCTCCCATACACCCCCCACGTGAGGATTGAATGATGCAACTGAGCCACCGGCCAGGGCCATGTGTGTTTCTTAGCCCGAATACTGTGCGAGGGCGATGGGGGAGGTGCGTGGCTGCCCTGTTGATCTGCCCTTCACTATCCCCTCTGTCTCCAGAGTCCGATCCCTCTCCCTACTCCCCAGAAGCAAAAAGACGGGTGGGTGGCCGGAGCAGAGAGCCTGCAGCCTGGGAATTACAGAGCAGCCTGAGGGGCTGAGACTGCAAAGAAGCTGACATGTTTAGTGCCGTGTGCAAAGACACAGATTCGAGATGATCAAGACTAGGGTGCAAGGTCGCACTTGGCAGCTCCGTGGCCTTAGGCACCCCACCCCACCGTCCTGAGCGTCTTCTCTGCTGTGAAATGAACGGGGTACTGACTCCTGCCTGGTCTACGTCACATGGCGATAGGAGGCCCTGAGGTGAGAGTGTTGTTAGCAGGAGTGCCTGAGCCACGTGGCTGTGCGGAGCGAGCCAGGCTCTCCACCCCGGTCCGGGCGGGAGCACCCGAGCTCTGAGGCTGGCTGCCCACATGCTCTCACACAGGCCGGAGGCCAGCCCCGTGGCCGCTCAGCTCCCAGGTGAACTTCTTCCATCACAGGACACACATACACTAATTCCTAAAATTCCGCACATACCAAAAATACCTTACATTTTTTGTTGATCTGACAAAAAAAAAAAAATAGGTATAATTTTGATTCATTCACACCAGATGGCTATGTTGGCTATTGTCTCTTTTTTATTTGACTACCTAAGGGAATAGAGGCCAGTGCCCTGACTAAACAGTGAGGTATTTCATGTTTTAACAATTCTCGAGGCGCACAGGTTGAAAACTGCTGCCCTTAAGAGAATCCAGGGCTTTTTGGATGGGGAGAGAAGGAGGATTTCTAATGTGTTGGGAGAAGTGCTTGAATGCCCCAGCCTTCCCATTGGATGCTCTTGCCTTGACGAAGCCTCTCCTGGGGACTCTACCAGCGGCTGGAAATCCAGGTCCTGGGCACAAGGAGGCCTGGGTTTGAATCCAGACGTGGCCACTTCTCAGCTGGGGGCCTCAGTCTAGTCCCTGCTCTTCTGTGGCCTGGGAAACGAGACCGAGACCGGGAGGACCACTTCATGGTCCTGGGACGAAGGGCGGGAAGCACACCTCCCAGGCCGGGGCAGAGCCGATGCCCCTCCCTCAGGGGGGAGGAGCCCGGGAGGGCCAGCCTGGCTCTGGAAGGGGCCCAGGCCGAGGGTGACAGGATGGAGTATCCGGATCTACCAGTCTATCCAGAGACTGGGAACACACATTCAGACTGGTTCTCCCGCTGCCTTCTCCTCCCACGCCTCTAGCAGCCGTTTAGTCCCGGGGTCCTGAGCATCCGTGCTTTGGGAGACGAGCTGACAGGACGGACGCGGGGCCAGGCCAGGCCGAGGGGAGGCTGACACGGGTACAGCTGTGAGAGGACGAGACCTGGGGGTTCCAAAAGGGGACAGAGGCCAGGGACTCCCAGCAGAGAGAAAATGTGAAGGCTGGGCCACTCAGTCTAGAAAAAGGCAAGAAGAACATTTTCCCCAATCTCTCTCTCTCTCTCTCTCTCTCTCTCTCTCTCTCTCTCTCTCTCTGGCCTCTGTCTCCTCTTCCTTATTTCCCCCTCCCCTCCATTCCTGTCTCCTCTTATTTTTCTCTTTCTTTAACCCAAAGGAAATATAAGTTGAGGACATGAAACACATATTGTCATACATTTTGTAAATGTACTTAGATCTGAGAGGCACAGAGAGGAAAGATGAGAACAAATTGCATCTCCATTGCTTTTATCTGGCTGCTGCTTCCAGCCGCCCACACACTCCAAGGCGGGAGGTGGGAGCGAGCCAACAGAAACCTGCCCTGCAGCCCGCGCCTGCCCACCCCCCTGCCTGGTCTCACCCTTCCTGGTGACCACTGAGCTCCGGGGAGGCACTGCCCTCCTTGGCTCTGCTGCTGGCACTGCTCCCCACCACCCGGCCGCAGCCCCCAATCACCGGAGGGGGCTGCTCTCCACGGAGCTCCCTGTCCCCGGGCTGCTCCTGTGGCCCAGCGCCCTCTCCACCCCCAGGCGGCCGGCTGAATGCTAAAAGGCTCGCAGGACCAGTGTTCCAGATGGGAAGTCATTTGTTCAGCAAACTCTGTCAAACCAAGTGCGCTGGCACCTGCTGTCCCCTCCCTGTTTAGGCCCTGGGTTTGGGAAGAGGCAGCATAAGTGTGTGCTCTGGTGCGTTTTACAGGGGGAGTCAGAGGGGAAGACAGAACAGACATCATCGCCCCTACTGGGTTCCGCTTCTGAAGCAGAGCACCTTATGGGGTGGGGTGGGCCGAGGGCCTGTGCTGGGCGGAGGGCGGCGGTCAGCAGAGCTTCCTCCCCGGGAGAGGGCCGTGGCACACGGGTGGAGCTGTCAGAAGCCTCTCTGATGGCTACGAGCTGTGCTCACGGCCTTCTCTGGCCTCTCAACATCCTAGCACCTGCCCCCCAGGTGGTGACAGACAGGTAAGATTCTGCCACCGTGTCCGGCAGCTTCTGGACTGAGGGCCGGGACTGGCCCTTAGCTGTGTCTCCTCAGGCCTAAAAGGCCCTGGCTGAAAACTCCATCTTATATAAAAACTGCTGCTTGACATTTTAACCCTGCTATTTGGCTTCTGTAAATGCTTGCTTGCTTAAATACTAAGGAAAATAAGACTACTCCCATTTCAAAAAGGCCATTAAACCTTCCCCACAGGAAGTTATCAGTGCTGGCACCAGGCCAGGCCTTTGGCTGAGGTCTCAAGGCCCCAGCACCTAGGGGCTCTTTAAGAACTTGCAAAGGGAGTACCGATTGAAGGAGAAACAAAGATGGCGGCGTAGGTGAGTGGCTGGCCTGCCGCTCCCAGAACAATTTAAAAGTTGAAACTGATATGAGGGACATCTATCGTCCAAAACCACGGGAAGGAGGTACTGGGTAGTTGATAGTCAACAATTAACATGATAATGAGAGCAGTGAGGGACTGATGGGGCTCTTGGAATGTGACCAACTGGAGAAGTGGAGAAGTGGCAGGCCCAGAGCAGCCAGGCCTGGAGGAGCAGCATCCAGGCCCGGAGCAGCCAGGTCCGGAGTGTTGTGGGGTCGAACCTTGGGTTCAAAATGAAAGGAAAGAAGGAGCAATGCAGCCAATTCGGGTAACAAAGTGTTATGTCCGTCATCACAATGGAATCAGAGAAGTTCCTGTGTCCTTTCACCCAAAAGGACTGAGAGTTGCCCAGACGACAGCAAAGTGGGAGAAGAAAACTGAAGGCTACGCAAGGGACTGAGGTGCCAACATGGAGTCATCTGAAGAACTTAAAGACTGAAGTGGAAGCTGCTTCTTTAATCATGTTCCTGCTAGCATCTGTTAGCTTCCAGTCTTCTGCAAAGTCTTGTGCAGCAAGTCCAAGGACTCTGAGTAAATCTACACCAGCAACAAAAGAGACTCATTTAGTAGCTAAAAATATTAATATGTCCATAAATCTGATTTCTAATTTTGCTGTTTTGCATTGGCATTGTTGTTATTTAATAGCCAGAGTTTTGCTCTTTTTTAAAAAAAATATATTTTATTGATTTTTCACAGAGAGGAAGAGAGAGGGATAGAGAGTTAGAAACATCGATGAGAGAGAATCATCGATCAGCTGCCTCTTGCGCACCCTCCACCGGGGATGTGCTCGCAACCAAGGTACATGCCCTTGCCCAGAATCGAACCCCGGACCTCTCAGTCCGCAGGCCAACGTTCTATCCACTGAGCCAAACCGGTCCCGGCCAGAGTTTTGCTCTTGACATTCAAGTTTTGAAAATAACATGTATGTGGTTTAGTTTTCGCATTGGCAAAATAAATAAATAAATAAAATCTGAAGACCAAAATAAACTGGTGAATATAATAGAATCAGGGTCAAAGAAAGGGGGTGGATTGATAATTATCAGGGAGATAGGGGTGTGGGGGTGCAGAAAGAGACTGGATTAAAATCCTATAACCTATGGATGAGGACAATGGCGAGGGTGGGGAGGTAAGGGCAGAGGGTGTGGCGGGAACCTGGTGGAAGGGAGCTATGGGGGGAGGGGGAGGAGAAACAATTGTAATAATCTGAGCAATAAAGATTTATTAAAAAAAAAAAAAAAAAAGAACTTGCAAAGGGGGCTGGAAACACCCCATGTTGGGAGACAAAGAAGGTAAAAACATATAAACAGGAAAGTTCCTCCATGTTGCAGCCCAGAATTTGAGACATTTTCCTCTGGGCCCGCGTGTAATAAATGTAACTCCATCCCTCCAAGTGTTGCTTGGTTCTTCTCCGGTTCTCTGTACCATGGCCAGAATGTAATGTTACGTGTGGAGTGAAGAACTGAGACAAGACATCCCGGGCGGAAGCCACCCGGTCAGCCCAGGCAGGGAGCGGCCAGGCCGAGGCTGCCTCCCCTGTGCAGGGTCAGCGGGCATAGGAGGTGCCCAGGGACAACACGACACTCACCTGGCACCGCCTGGCACCACCTGTGTTATCTTCTTTAGCCTTCACCCCGAGCCAGTGAGGAGCCATCACGCCCCGGTCCACGGCGAGGGGACTGCGGCACAGGCAGGCGCAGCGACGCACGCTCACCCGTCGGTGTGAGACGGGGTCTGAGCCAGCGCCGGCAGCCATGCCTGCGGCCTGGGCGGGAGCCGCTCCGAGGCGGGCTGGGTAGTGGAGAGCCTGCCTGGGGGGCGCTGGGGGGCTCAGTCCCGGGGAAGGCTGCCCGAAGCCAGCGAGAACAAGGACTCCGGGCCAGCTGTCTGCTTGCACACCATCCCCTTTCGGCCTGAGGGAGGCCATTGCTTTCGCAGCCGTCAGTGTGTCGCAGTCTCCAGCCGAGCCCCAGCTCTGGGGACAAGAACACGCCCCCAGAGGGCGCTGGCTGCAGCCGCAGGCGGTGGGCACAGTGCCCAGCAGCGTCACAGGGCCCGGAACCGCATCACGGCCACCACAGTCTTCACCATCCCCAGAGACTTCCTTCCGCTGCTGCCTCTCCCCGCAGCCCCTCCACCACCCCTGGCTGTGGCCATCAGCACTGCCCCACAGGCTGCGCCCTGAGGGATGGGACGGCAGCAGCTGGAGCTCCACCGGCGAGCCCCTGGACACGCCCCTCACTGCCGGTTCCCTCGGGCCCTCAGCGGCACGGGGCTACATGCATGGCCCGCCTGCTCGGCTCAGGCAGTCCCAGCCCTCGGCCTCTCGGCTCCGCGGTCCTGCCACAGCCCTCTCACCCTCTCCCGGGAGGAGGCTCTGCTGACCGCCTCCCTCGGCCCAGCACAGGCCCTCCCCTCCGCCAGCCCCGATGGTGCTCTCCCTCAGGAGCGGAGCCCCGTGGGGGAGGTGATGTCTGCCTCTGCCCTCCCCTCCGACTCCCCCTGCAAAACGCACCAGAGCACGCACTTATGCTGCCTCTTCCCAGACCCAGGCCCAGACAGGGCCGGGCCAAGCAGGTGCTCAGCACACTTGGTTTGACTGAGTTTGCTGAACAAATGTCTTCCTCTCTGTAACACTGGTCCTCGGTCACACCCTGCCCCCTCCGCACCGACCGTCCCCTGCGCCAGGCAGCCTCCCCACACGGCTCCCCGATTCCCGTTCTGGTTCCCAGACTGTCCCCCTCTTTCCCCACCTCACAGCGGCCTGGCCTCCTGGGAGCAGCAGTCCCGTTATCAGACCCCAGCCCTGCCCCTCAGCTGGTCTCTTCCGGAAAGGGTGTAGCCTTGGAGAAAGAAAAGAGGGGCACAGACACCGGAAGGTTCGAGGTGGGGGGAAGTCTTGACAGCACCACCCAGGAGACGGGCGCTGCCCTTGGCCTGTGGCAGTGGAGGACCCGGTGAGCAGAGGGGCCGGAGGTGGGGCCTGGGCCGGGGGGACCTGTGGGGCCTGGGGCGGGATCCAGTTTCCCCCGAGGCCGGTCCAGACGCCCTGGGGCGGCCCCGGAGCCCGGTATAGGCACCCAGGCCCCTCTCCAATCACTCGTTTAGATTTTAGAGTAGTTTTGTGCACATATCGGCCAACCTACCTATGTTCTCTCTCTGCCCCCTTTCCAACTCACATGTGAGAACACACCACACATTGCTCTGCACGTGGCTTTCCTCTTCCATTTACAGCTTCTACGTCGGAGGTCACTTCCTGTCAATGCCTTCCTCATCCCTTTCTCTGGCGGGGGCGCCTCATGCCCTCCTTCAGGGAGTGGGACTTACCATGCCAACCCCAGAGCACCCGTGGGAGGGTCCAAGGCTCTGGCTCCTGACGCCGCTGAGGCTTGGAGGCGGGGCTCACTGCCCACCGTGCTGAACCCAGGAGGCCATTGGAGGACGAGGAGACGGGAGCCAAGGGGGCCATGGCACAGCAGCCACCAGCGCTCTTGGTGGGTCCTCACAATTCCCAAGGCAGGTGCCGTGCTACCCAGCCTCCTGAAGGGGGCGCCAAGGCGCCCGGGCTGGCAGCCCAGAGTGGTACAGTTGGAATTTTAACCCACAGCTGCCAGCACCCAGGCAGCTGGGCACCATCCCTGCCCGAGGCGGAGGCGGACACCCCGCCCCCAGGCGGACTGCCCACATCCGGCCGCTCCGGGGCTCAGCGGCCGGGCTGAAGGGATCCTCTCTGGGCCTCCAGGTCACGCTGCCTCGGGAGATGTCGGAGCACACGGTGTCTGTGCTCGGAGCAGGCTGAAGTTTGGGGTCTTCTTTCCTGGCGGGGCTGGGGCACTCGCCTGGCCTGAGAGACCAAACTGCTCATCCCCTCTCTGGGCCTGCTTCTTCATCAGCAAAAGGGGAGCAACAGCAGCTCATCATGGTACTGTTTAGGGATTAATAGATCTAATAAATTAATCACTTAGGAAGGGTCCTGGAATATAGCAAAACTAAAGAGAACAAAGATCCACGACCAGTTTGGCTCAGTGGATAGAGCGTCAGCTTGCGGACTGAAGGGTCCCAGGTTCGATTCCGGTTAAGGGCATGTACCTTGGTTGCGGGCACATCCTCAGTGGGGGGTGTACAGGAGGCAGCTGATTAACATTTCTAGCTCTCTGTCCCTCTCCCTTTCTCTCTATTAAAAAAAATCAATAAGCCGAAGCTGGTTTGGCTCAGTGGTAGAGCGTCGGTCTTCGGACTGAAAGGTCCCAGGTTCGATTCCGGTCAAGGGCATGTACCTTGGTTGCGGGCACATCCCCGGTAGGGGGTGTGCAAGAGGCAGCTGGTCGATGTTTCTCTCTCATCGACGTTTCTAGCTCTCTATCTCTCCCTTTCTCTCTGTTAAAAATCAATAAAATATATTTAAAAAATAAAATAAAATAAAAAAATTAAAAAATCAATAAAATATATTAGAAAAAGAGCCATTATTATTATCACTATTATTACTGACATCGTCCCTGGAATATCTTGCAGCAGGAGCAGGAGGGACAGTTTGCTGGGAGGGGGGCCAGTCCTTCCTGTTGGCCTTAGGCAGGGACCTGGAATGGGCTTCATGTCTTCCCCTGAAACCCATTCTGCAGGCGATAGGACTGAGGCCCCGGAGGGGCAGGCTGAGTGCAGGGCGAGGTGTAGTAACCATTCCTGGAGGCTGCTGGCTCTTTGCCGCTCCAACACCGGACCCGGCCCTCCCCAAACTCCCCGCCCCAATTGTTCCGAGACCGTTAGGGTGCCTCTGGGCAGCCTGCCTTCCCCCGCTTCCCTCCCCGGGGTTTTCAAGGGTCCCCGCAGCGCCCCCTCTGGCCTGCGTCCCCCAAGCTGGTCCTGCCTCCCCCAGTGACCACCCTCTTCCCTCTCCCTTTGGGGTTCCGCCCGCCCCGCCCGGCCCCGCCCCGCACGCCACTGGCGCGTCCGCAGCGCCCTCTAGCGTAGGCGCCAGGCAGGCTCCACCCGTCGGTCCAGTCGGAGGACGCTGGCGAGGTGACCCAGGAGGCCCGGGAAGGCGTCAGCGGCGTCTGGCCCCGGGACCACAGATCTTGCCCGAATCCCTCTCCTGCCTTCCCTCTGAGCCTCCCTTTCCGTTTCTGCGAAATGCGTTCCCCAGTCCTTTCCCGAGTTCCTGCTGGGTGCTGGCCTGCGCAGGGCTGGGCCTGCGGTGACCGGGCAGCGGGCGCGGAGGGACCGGCCTGGTCAATGCCAAGTGCGAGGCCAGTCCTGCTGCGGAGGTGACGCCTGCGGACGCCGCGGGAGCCGGAGGGACAGGGAGCTGCTGCTGCGGCAGGGCCGGGCAGTGCCCACGTGGCCGTCCCGGGATGAAGGTGTGCAGCACACACTCCCTCCTCCCCATCTCCAGAGGCTTCCGTGAGGGGCCTCCTCTCTGACCTCAGAGCGCCCTGGGCCCACCCTGGCCTTCTGGTCTTCACTGACTCCCTCCCGGGTGGTCTCCACCTAGAGGCTAAACACCAGCTGCGCCCTGAACTCCGGCTCAGGCTCCCACATCGCCCCATCTGAAAGCAAGCTCCCAGGCTCCCAGACCATCGCACCCCGTCCTCTCCTGCTCCCGCACAGCCCTCCTGCTGAGGGCAGGAGACCTCCTCTTCTCACTCCCTGCATCTGGTTTGCCAGCAGATCTTGTTGACTACCTCTGAATGTTCTGGATTCGGACCCACAGCCCTGCCCGCGTCCTGGCCACGGACAGGCCCACCTGGCTCAGCTCTCTGTCCCCTGTGTCCCAGGCTGACCTTCCCCCCCCCCCCCCCGCCCCCCATCCCCAATCCCTCCTCTGCTCAGGGCTCTGGCTTTACATCCTTCCATGGCACTTACTGTCTCCTGCAAAGCTCCACACCTGACTTACGTGTTGCCGTCTGTCCGCCCCAGGAGAAGGTCCCCTGTGAGTGCGGGAATCTGTCATCAGAGCAGGCTGTGCAGACAGCAGGTGCCCAAAGAGTGCTGCTTTACAGATTTCTCAGCTGGCCACGCGCCGTGCCAGGCCTGGGCAAGAAGGTGCCTCTCACTGAGCAGTCCACTCCTCCACCAATATGCCCAAATGTCTGTGTGTTCCTGCCGCATGCCCATCCTCTCGCCAGCACCTGGGGGGACCCCACCCTCCGAGACAGAACCATCCCATGTGCTCAGGGGGCTGCCTGGGAGCCATGGAGCCCCGAGGAATGGGACCAGGCCGTCCGGAGGGAGCAGTGCACATGGGTCGGGGACTTGAGAAGTGACAGCGGCAGGGAGGAAGGCTGCTCCCGGTGAAGGAACAGCAGTGCGAAGGCACGAACCCTGGGGCTCGCCAAGTGGTTTGAGGTAGATAGAGAAGACAGGCAAGTGACAGGGGTGTGGCTAGGCAGGGGCTTGGGGAGACATTGAGGCAGTGGTTAGCTCGTGGGCACTAAACCCCACCTCTGGGGTGGGAATCCTGCTTCTGCTGCTTCCCAGTAGTGAGATGTTGAATAAATAACTTTACCACCCCATGCCTCAGTTTTCCCACCTGTAAAATGGGCTTACTGACAGAGGGTGCTGGTGAGGAAACATGTATCCAGTGAGTGCTGCAGAAATATTAGCTGGATGGTTCCATTTGGGTCACTCCCCTCCACCGGGGGAGGAATTCGGGGGGGATCTGTAACTGCTGTTGTGGTTAGCATTCACTGGCTGCTGCTGTTCAGTTGGGTGCCGATGGCCCTGAGACCAGAGTTCGGGTGCAAGGCGTTTCTTTGGGACTGACTCTCAGGGTTCGGGGGGGTGGGGGTGGGGTTGTGGATAGGGATAGGAGGAGAGCAAAGAAAGCAGGTCCCCCCACTGGGGCCCAGGAGCCAGGAGAGCACCCCCAGAGCTGTCTGTGGGGGCTGGGAAGGTGGCCTTTGGCCTCACGAGTTGAAGTTTGCGCCTTTGGCCTCACCTGGGCTGAGCATGCGCCTGAAGCCGGGCTCCCCATTGAACTTGAACTCCTGGCTAATGAAGAATAACTTTCAGTGTCCGCATGCCCCAGGCAATATCTGAAACCGACTCACGGTTTATCTGAAAACCAAGCTCATCTGGGTGTCCTGTGGTTACCTGGCAACCTTTTGCGATGGGAGCCCTGAGCCGGCGCTGGCTGGGCTGGCTGTTCCTAGCTGCCTCCCTTCCTCCATGGTCTTTCCTGTGCTCCCTCCCAGCAGGCAGTTCACCCAGGAAGCAGCACTGAGGAGGCGGTGCTGTGGGCGGCAGGATGGCCAGGTGTCTGACCAGCGGGTCGGACTGGACCTCAGTCAGCAACCTCGGTACTTGGGTTCTGACTAGGAGAGAATTCAGAGCCAAGACCCAAACTGTAAGAGAACACTTACTTACAAAACCACAGGGGCAGCAATAACTCATAGCAGAAATGGGCTTAGAAAACGAATTATAGAGGCGAAGGAAGGGCCCTTGGAGCTTCGAAGTGAAGAAGGTAAAGATGACAGCCTGGGAGAGGGGGAGGATAGAGGGGGAGGGGAGAGAGAGGGGAGAGGAGAAGGGGAGAGGGAGGGGGCTTGGGAGTGCTCCCTGGAGGGAGAGCCCACTGGGCCCTCCGTCCTAAGGGGTTTAGGGGTGGGGTTTAGGGGGGGTCCAGGGGAAGATCTCAGTGAATATCCAGCCGCTCTCTGGGGTGTCCTCACAGGGTCTAGGTCTATACTGATTGATTGGCGGCCCAGGGCAGGGTCATCAGTCAGGGCAGCTGGTCCTGAGGCGGCCACTGGTCACTGGTCTGGTTTGGCTGCTTTTCTGGGCCTGGAGCTGAGACACACCGAGGCCTGATGTTATCCTGGGAGGAGAGGCCAGGGTCCGCACCATGACCAGCCGTATGTATGCCAGGGGGAAGGGCACCCCGGTGAGGTCCCTCCTACAACTGTCCTTTGCCTCCCGCCTGGTGACCCTGCACCGGGCCTATGTCCTTGGTCTGCTCACGTGTCTTGCTGAAAAACACAGGACTCAACTTCCCGTTCTTGACTCAGAATCCCAGGACGTGACGTGTGTCTGTTTCGTTGGCCTGGGCAAGCCCTTCTCGCGTGGGGAGTGCCTCACCCTGGCGTGCGGAGGGGGAGGAACTGGTGGAGGGAGAGTCAGCGGCAGTGCGAAGGCCGTTCCTTCTTCGCTGTCCTGCAGCCACCGTGTGTCCGGGAGAAACCGGCAGGGGTCAGGGCAGCTGAAACTTCCCACGTTTCTCGCTGTGAGGTGCCCCGGGGGAGTTGTAAAGTCTGTGCTGAGTCCACATCAGTGGCTTTTCAAACAGTTTTCCTTTAATTTGCCATTTCTGAGCTCCAGAAAGAGTGCAAGGCAGGAAAAAGAAAACAAACAAACAAAACAACAGCAAAGAGTGCAAGGCCAGGGAGCACCGCTCAGCCTCAGCCCCACGGGGTGTGTTTGGGCTTCTGCTTTGTTAATCGGCACCTGGGGATGTTTTCCCATTGATTTTTAGAGAGTGGAGGGGCAAGACAGAGAGAAAGTGACACGTTGATGGTTGCCTCCCACATGGGCCCAGACCAAGGCCTGCGACCCAGGTACCTGCCTTGACCTACCAGAGTCGAACCAGGAGTGTTCAGTCATTGGGCTGACACTCTATCCACTGAGCCAAACGGGCCCCACACGCAGTTTTCATATTTCTACATCTACCTGCCTTTGATATCTCACAAAATAATAAAACAAAATAGATGGAATAAAATAGAATAGAAAAAATAAGGATATTATCTTGTGAAAATTCTGTTTCATTTCTCTGTCTCCTGGGTAGGAACGTAAATGTGTTTGACAGCCCTCTGCTATGCGCCCTCCATAGGAGCAGACCTGCCATCCAGGACAGCACTTACCAACACCTGTTTTATACACACACACACACACACACACACACACACACACTAGTGGCCCAGTGCACAAAATTCATGCAAGAGTAGGCCTTCCTTCCCCCAGCTGTTGGCACCCTGGACCCAGGCTTCCCTTGCAGCTCTGGCTTCATCCGGAAGGTCGTCCGGTCTAATTAGCTTTTTTGATTATAGATGTTTGTATTGATTTCAGAGAGGAAGGGAGAGGGAGAGAGATAGAAACATCAGTGATGAGAGATAATCATTGATTGGCTGCCTCCTGCCCGCACCACACTGGGGAAAAACCCTGCAACCTGGGCATGTTCCCTGACCGGGAATCGAACCGTGACCTCCTGGTCCATAGGTCAGTGCTCAACCACCGAGCCAGGCCGGCAGGGCAACACCGTCCTGTGTTTCTCTTAGTTTCATTGTTGTGTATAAAGTGACAGATTTTCCACTGAAGAGAAGTGATATGCCAGTTCCCTTTTAATACACTTATTGGCATTTTAAAAGACGTCCTTAAAAATGTCACCTGTCTGTAGAACAGTTTTAAGCTTTATTAAGTAGTAACAGTTCAGGGAGCTGAGGGAAGATCCAAGATGGGCAAGAGAAGAAAAAGAGGGAGAGGCTGCGCCCTGGCCTGACAGGCTCCGGGGAGTCAGTCTTCCTCCCATGAGGGCCAGTGGATGGAGACTGTAGTTCCGAGAGATGCCGCGGGGGGGCAGCGGCGGCCGCACCTGAGAGGCGGCGAGGAGCGCTGCGGGGATGTGGAGCCCCAGGGAAGAACCTCAAGTCCTGCGCTGCAGCCACGTGGTCCCAACCCGCATCGTCCACGTCCTGGGCGGCCCCTTAACCCTCCCCGGCAACAACGTGCTTCTCACATCCCTGGTTTATAAGCTCGTTTTCCCTAACGCCAGGGATGGGGTGTGGACCTCCCACAGGGCTGTGGGCCATGTAATGAGCCAGAAGTTAATGAATTTTTATGTAGCAGGTGCGTGATGTGGAAAGCTTGTGAACAGTGAAATGGTATGATTAAAAATAAGGGGGAGAGAGCTTTGCAGTCTTCCCCGCCCCGGCCCCCCCCCCGCCCCCCGCCCCAAATATAAAGATGTGAATATTTGCCCACAAACTTGGGGGTGCAAGAAATGTTGTATTACTTCATTAAACTTTTTTTACTTTAAATAATGACTATATATATGTAATGCATGCTCAAAAATCCAAGCAATTTAGAAAATACGAAGAAAATAAGTCATCATCATAAATAGGATTTTATATTTCATGAACGTCATTATAGAATTTTATGTCCACAGCCTCATCTTGTCAGATGTGATTATTAAGACTGGGATCATGATCCATGCTATTTTTTGAAATTGATTTGAGAGAGAGAAGAGGAGAGGGAGAGAAAGAGAAACATCCATCAGCTGCGCCCACACACATCCTGATGGGGATAGAACCCACAACCCCAGCATGTGCCCTGACAGGGAATCGAACTGATGACCCTTCGGTGCTCAACCAACGAGACACACCGGCCAGAGCCATGCTATATTTTTTTCTGTGTACAGTTAATGACTTTCATTCTTTCTTTTTTTTTTAAATATATTTTATTGATTTTGTACAGAGAGGAAGGGAGAGAGATAGAGAGCTAGAAACATCGATGAGAGAGAGTCATCGATCAGCTGCCTCTTGCACATCCCCTACTGGGGATGTGCCTGCAACCAAGGTACATGCCCTTGACCGGAATCGAACCCAGGTCCCTTCAGTACCCAAGCCGATGCTCTATCCATTGAGCCAAACCGGTTTTGGCGACTTTCATTCTTTTGTCTGTCTTTTCTCAGTCCTTCACTGCCCCCACTCAGGTTCACCCTTGGCTGTGCTGGTGTGGCACAGTCTGATCCCCCTAACTGCCCATCTGCTCTCTCCTCCTGGCCTGACCCCCCTAACTGCCCATCTGCTCTCCCCTCCTGGCCTGACCCCCCTAACTGCCTATCTGCTCTCTCCTCCTGGCCTGATCCCCCTAACTGCCTATCTGCTCTCTCCTCCTGGCCTGATCCCCCTAACTGCCCATCTGTTCTCCGCACCTTCAGACCCCAGCACAGGAGTGCTGAGAGCTCTCTGCAGAGGACCCATTTCTGTCCTGATGTCCCCCCCCCCCCGCCCCCCGGGCAGTACCGAGGGCTTGCACATGCCTTCACGGGGAGGAGGGGGGGTGCCTCCTGCAGCAGGCTCATGTCCTGTGGTGCAAGTTCCCGCCCCCATCCCCACCACCAGCTCCTGTGCGCTCGCAGCCTGGTGGGGACTGTGACACAGTTAGCATATTACCTCTTTCTTATATAGACGGCCTTTATTATGTTGAGGTACTTTCCTTCTATTCCTATTTTTTTGAGTGTTTTAATCATAAATGGATGTTGCATGTTATCAAATGCTTTTTCTGTATCTTTTGATAAGATCACATAAACTTTATCCTTCCTTTGGTTGATGTGGTGTATCACATTGATTGACTTGTGTGTGTTGAACCATCCTGGTGCCCCTGGAATGAACCCCACTTGGTTGTGACGTATGAAATGGTGAATGTACTGTTGTATCAGATTTCCTAGTGATTAGCTTAGGATTTTTGCATCTGTATTCATCAGAGACATTGATCTATAGTTTTCTTTTTTTGTCTTATCTTTGCCATGCTTTGGTATCAGGGTTATATTGGCCTCATAGAATGTGTTAGGAAGTATTGCCTCCTCTTCAATTTTTTGATGAGTTTGAGAAGGATAGCTTTAAACCTTCTTTGAACATTTGGTAGAATTGTTGGTAGAACATTTGGTTTCTCGCTCTCTCAAATCAACCAATACTTTTCATAAAAGTCTTTTTCTGATATCTGCCTCTCTCACAGGCAGTCTCGGTTGCCTGATTCCCCCCTCTAGCATATGGGTCCTGTTTCCCGTTTATTGTGTGTGTGTGTTTTTTTTCTTAAATACGTTTTTATTGATTTCAGGGAAGAAGGGAGAGGGAGAGAGAGATAGAAACATCAATGATGACAGGGAATCATTGATCAGTTGCCTCTTGCACACCCCCTGCTGGGGATGGAGAACCCCAGCCCAGGCATGTGCCCTTGACCGGAACCGAACCTGGGACTCTTTAGTCTGCAGGCCGATTCTCTATCCATTGAGCCAGACCAGCTAGGGCTGGTGTGTGTGTGTGTGTGTGTGTGTGTGTGTGTGTGTGTGTGTGTGTGTTTGCATGTCACAAACATATACTGATTGGTGAGAAATTGGCATTTCAGATAAAAATTGTGGCAACGAAGGGAGTGAGTTTCCCTATGCTGGGGCTTTTATTTTTGTTTTCTTGTTTATTTGTTTAGGGGTGTTTTAGGAAAGCCGCTCCAGCCGCTCCAGCCGCAGGGTGCAGCCTCTGTGTGTTTCTCGGGGAGACCCCGCACTAGGTGGGCACCCACTCCCCCGGACGGGCTAATTTGGGAAGGCTTCTGGCCTTCCCTGGCCACACCCACCTACGCTCCGTTTTCTGGGAGATCTCTACTGGGTTTTTAACCATGCCCTGGGCATGACCTGCTCTACACACTAACCGCCCCTCCCTGCTGCTTGGAAGGCTGTGTGGGCTCCATGTGATTTCAGCTCTGACCCCAGAGGCTCCACGTCCTTTGCTTTCCTGCCAGCGAGCGTAGCCAGCAGCTCGGCCTGACGCTGGGATCTCTGGGTTGCCTGTCTCAGGAAGCTCACGCTCCTTGAGGACACCTCGAGGCTCGAACTCCTCAGTCTCTGCTTCCAGTGAGGGCAGTTCCTTCGGCAGCGAGCAGGGGCTGTTTCATGACTGTTGTTTTTTTTTGTGTGTTTTTTTAAAATATGTATTTTGTTGATTTTTTACAGAGAGGAAGAGAGAGGGATAAAGAGTTAGAAACATCGATAAAAGAGAAGCATCAATCAGCTGCCTCTTGCACACCCCTATTGGGGATGTGCCCGCAACCAAGGTACATGCCTTTGACTGGAATCGAACCCGGGACCTTTCAGTCCACAGGCCAACGCTCTACCCACTGAGCCAAACCGGTTTCGGCTCATGGCTGGTTTTTATTGCGGGGGTGGAAAAGCTTCCTTCTGCCTTCAGTGTTCCTGTGGCTGATCTCATAACCAAATAGACAGGAGGCAGCTAACCAGGAAAAATAAGCGCATTCAGCACATACATATGTTTGGGAACCCTGCAGGCATGCAGGAGAGATTCAGAGACAGACAGGGAACATGGGTATGTGAGTCCTTCTGAACCAGGGATGAGGCAATGCACCTCGGGGCTTCGGAGTCCTTGTGTGGCGGGCAGTTAGACAGACAGAGCAGAGCGAGGACGGGCAGGAACAGAAGGTCACAGGTAGAAGCCCAGCGCCTGGCAAAGGACAGTCAGCTGCAGGGAGGGACCCTGCCCCCACCCCAGGCGACCTTTCCTCTCCAGAGATGACATCTAGGTCTCAACTGTACTCAGCCCCAGGCCCAGAAAAACAGCAAAACCAGATGAGCAGCCCCATGCTGACCTCACACCCAGCTGCCCCGGATGACGACCCCCCTGCCATGGTGCCAATCAATCCATCAATCATCAATCAGTGGAGACCCCTACCCTGCGAGGACACACCTGGGAAGCTGATGAATATTCGATTGTGATCGCTCCCTAAAATCTCCATCCTTAAAATCCTTAGGCCCTAGCTGGGTTGCCCAGTGGTTAGAGTCTCGCCCAGAGGACTGGAGGGTCTCAGGTTTGATTCTGGTCAATGACACATACCTTGGTTGCCACTCAATCCCCAGCATGTGAGAGGCAACCAATTAATGTCTCTCTCACATCGATGTTTCTCTCTCTGTCTCTTCCCCTCTCGTTCACTCTCTAAAACTCAATGGGGAAAATATCCTTGGGTGAGGATTAACAAAAAACAAAAACAAAAACAAACAAAAAACCCTTAGGATGGTGAACCCAGTGCACTCTCCACTCTCTCCCTCCCACCCCCTCAGCCCAGGAGCACCCATGCCTTTCCCTTCCCCTCCCCCACCCCCTTCCTCACTTCTAAGCTCCAAGGGCCCTTCCTCTGCCGCTATAACTTGTTCCCTAAGCCCATTTCTTCTATTAATTACTTCTACCTCCATGATTTCATAAATAAATGTTCCTTATAGCTTGAGTCTTGGCTCTGAATTCAAGAACCAAAGCTGCTGAATGCAGGTCTGGTCTGAACCACCGATCTGACACCTGGTGCCATTCCTGCTGCCCCCACAATGGCAGGAAAACAAGAGGAGGAGATGAAATTTAAAAATATATATATTTTTAAACCTTTAAAATATTTTTATTGATTTCAGAGAGGAAGGGAGAAGGAGAGAGAGAAAAACATCAATGATGAGAATCACTGATCACTGCCTCCTACACGCCCTCTACTGGGGATCTAGCCCACAACACAGGCATGTGCCCTTGACCAGAATTGCCCCAGGGCAACACTCTAGCCACTGAACCAAACCAGCTGGGGAATAAAATATTTTTTAAAAGCATTGAGAAAAAGTAGAGTAGATGCTGAGTAAATAGAAGCTTGCCCTGCCCTGTAGGCAGGTCAAAACAGTAATCTCTGACAGTCTCTTATTATGGGCAAGGCCCCTGATTCAAGTTCTCTTGGGTAGCTGGGGAGTTGAGGGAGGGGCACAGAGTTTCTGGGAGAGCCTGCAGCTAAAGTAGCTCAGAGCAGTCTGCACACACAGGAGCACGTCTTGGTTGGCTGGTTCTGAGCCTGCACGCTCTCCCAGGCAAACGCCTGAGCCTGAGCCGGGGGGAGGACACGGCACACTGCTTACAGGCGAAGTGGAAGAGGAAAGTGAGACAGAGCTGAGCGCACTGCCAGCAGGACACAGGACACGGAAGCCGCCTCCCTGGAGATCACAGCGAGGCCTCAGCTGCATGTCAGCTCCAGGCCCAGAAGAGCAGCGAATCCAGGGGCGGCACCAGGGCCAGCAGCCGTGACCAGCGACCCCTGCCCTGGCGCCTACCAGTCCGTGGAGACCCCGACCCTGAAGGGACAGCCCTGGAAAGCTGGTGAATATTTAAGACCCTCCCCTGGGACCTCCCCTAAAACCCCCACCTCCTGGGGAGAGAGAGAAAAGCCTCAGGACAAAGGGCCTGGCAAGTGCTGTGCCTCTTCTCCCCCCAAACACGCTTCTCCTGGATTCTAAGGCCCAGGGAGCAAGGGCAGTGGCCGCTCATTCTGCACTGACCCCAGCCCTGTCCACAGGACCCCCTTTTCTCCAACTTCTCAGAGAGCCCCAGCAGCCCAGTGAGGCCCCCCCCCTCCCCCCCCGTCCCAGCTCTCCTGCTGCCTCTGCCCGGCCCTTCCTGTCTCCAGTCAGCATCCGGCAAAGTCACCTGGACTCACGGGTGAAATCTTCCCGGCACCACGGCAGCCACACATGCGGGCCCCGGGCAGACTCGTTCAGAGCCGGTCCCTTTCCCCCTTTTAAAAATATGTTTTCACCGATTTCAGAGAAGTAGGGACAGGGAGAGATAGAAACATCAACGATGAGAGAAAACCATTGATTGGTGCCTCCTGCACGCTTTCTACAGGGGATCAAGCCTGAAACCCGTGCATATGCCCTGACTGGGGATCGAACCTGGGACCTCTTGGCTCTTGGGACAACGCTCAGCCTCTGAGCCACCGAGCTGGGCGCAGGTCCCCTCTTTGGGAACATTGTCTGGCCACTGAAATGGCACCCCCTGTGGCAGCACTGGAGCCTGCAGGTGCTTTGCCCTTTCTCCTTCCCCTCCCCCCCCCCCCCCCCCCCTTCCCTCAGGGATGCCACCTTCACCGGCTCTGGAGTCTTTTCCAGCCAGAACTCAAGTGCCCAGGCTGCTGAACCAAGGCCCGGCCTGACCCCTGGGCCAACCTCTGTGCCAGCATGATGGTGTGATGCTTGGACTGCGTCCTCACCGCCATGGCCTGAAGGACTGACTGTTTCCTTCCTTCTCGCACCTTCCTGTCGTCCGGGTTTCCCTTTCTCTGTGGGCTGCCGCTCTCCCCGCAGGATGAGCGTGTAAGAGCCCTGAGGGCGCTCGCCACTGAAGGCTCCGGGCCGGGTAAGTCCGTCATGGACCAGAGAGGTCTGAACCTGGCGCCCACGACCGCAAGTCATGCCCATGGACCCAGGAGGCCTGAACCCAGCCAGGCTCTGCCCCGGCTCTTCTCTGCCAGGCTCTGCCCGGCTCTCCTCTGCCAGGCTCTGCCCGGCTCTCTTCTGCCAGGCGATAGTGCAAGGAGAGGGAGGGGCCTTGCTTTGGGGCTGGAAAGACGCTCTTTTCTTCCCTTTTCTTTCTGGGTCTGAGGTTGAATTCGGGTTGACTTTCTTTGAGTTGTTTTTTTAAAAATCCTCAAGGTGGAGCTAACGGTTAAGGGCTGAGAGACCTAGGCTGTAGGTAAGAGTTGGGATAACTAAGAACAGGAGAAAAGAATGGATAGATGTTTTCTAACTCTGGCTTTTCAATCGGAATTGCTTTCTGAGGGTCTGAACAAAGCCTCCTGCTGGAAAATGAGAGCCTAGACTCACTGAGCTCTCACAATCTTGGACATTCTTAGGCAAATAGGAATCTGTGTGTCAGAGGGAATGCAAGAACCCCATAGGGAATTCCAACGCATCTGTAGTTAAGTATTTGGCTCAACTGTAACTAAATATACATCGATGTGTATGTTTCGTGCTCTGAGTCCTCTCGGCTGCATTAGACAGCCTGGGAGAGAAACGCAGACACATAAGAGGATTTGAGATGCCCCTTGGAGCTCAGCCTACAAGTAGTACCCTTCCATTTGTTCAGACTCTACAGATCCCAACATAAAACCAAAATTGGCTTGGGAAATCCTGCCTCCAAGGCTGGAAACACCCAGCCCCAAGCCCGTTCACTCCGGAAGCTATACAATTAATAGGAAGCTTTACTTGCAAGTATTTACAGAAACTGGAAGTGGTATCCACTTCAGATGGCCAAAATGTAGCTCTTTTGATGCCTAAATTAATTTTTGCATGCAAAATTAGAAAAAGCTGGCTCTAAAATTAAACTAAATGAAAGGGAAGATGGTCTTAATTGCCTTAATTGTCTTAATTAGAAGCTCCTAGCAGAAGCACAGGTAAATTACACAGTAGAAAACCAGAGAAACTAACCTCAGGCAGAGGACAGCTGTTGATTGCATACATTCCTTGTGTTTGGGGGAGGGGGAGCGGGCTGTGGGGGAGGGGTGGCACCCAGGGGAGAGGTTTGGATATGGTGGAGGGTTTTAGTAGGCAAGGGGGAGGTGATGTGCCCTTGGAGATGTGGAGGGAGGCGATCCTCTGTGTGTTTTCTCTCTTTCTTTTTAATATATTTTTATTGATTTCAGAGAGGAAGGGAGAGGGAGAGATAGAACATCAATGATGAGAGACAACCATTCATTGGCTGCCTCCTGCACACCCCCTCCTTGGGATGAGTCCACAACCCCGACATGTGCCCTTGACCTGGGGTCCTTCAGTCCGCAGGCCCACGTTCTACCCACTGAACCACACCGGCTAAGGCGTCTGTGTGTTTTCTTAATTCTCAGTGGGGAGTGGGCTGCCCTTCAGGCCACTGGCCTGCTTTCTGCTTCCCCTGGGGCCTGGACTGGGCCTGCCTCCCGGGCTGGTCAGAGTTCTGAGCCTGCGGGGTTCTGCACTGCCTCTCGGGTCTGGCTCTTCTCCCAGGTTTTCCCGGGCTGGACCCCGCCCTGACGGGTCATCCTTTGGTTTCAGCCGTGGAAGTGCAGGGAAAGGGTCCCCTCCTTTCCCCCGGGCTCTGTGCCCGCCTCGGTTCCTGCCGGCCTGGAGGATTAGGACTGAGGCTGAGGGCACAGCGGCCCGGGTGTGTGAGTAAACATGTAAATGCTGCGGCTGCCTAGTGTGAAATGAATGTTACTAATTTATTAGTTCCTAGGACGAATAATGTTTACTTTTTAGTTTTCTTTATATTTAGGACACAGAATATTTAAAAATCAGCAATATTTAAACAGTCATAAGAATAATAATTATTGCCGAAACCGGTTTGGCTCAATGGATAGAGAGTCGGCTTGGGGACTGAGAGGTCCCCGGTCGATTCCGGTCAAGGGCATGTACCTTGGTTGCGGGCATATCCCCAGTAGGGGGTGTGCAAGAGGCAGCTGATCGATGACTCTCTCTCATCGATGTTTCTAGCTCTCTATCTCTCTCCCTTCCTTTCTGTACAAAATCAATAAAAATATATTTAAAAAATAAATAAATAAAAGAATAATAATTATTTTAAATTCATTTAGTCCCATGACTATTTTTGTTTATTCTGATTATTTGCCAGTAACTTTTATGAATTCAATTATTTCTTAAAGTTCTACCTTCAATCTTCATCCAGTTCAAAGATCTGACCTGGTTAGCCCTGGCTGGTTTTGCTCAGAGGATAGAGCTTTGGACTGAAGGGCCCTGGGGTCCATTCCGGTCAAGGGCACATGCCCAGGTTGCAGACTCGATCCCCAGTAGGGGGCATGGAGGAAGCAGCTGGTCAATGATTCGCTCTCATCATTGATGTTTCTAACTATCTCTCTCCCTTCCTCTCTGTACAAAACCTTGGTTGTGGGCATATCCCCAGTAGGGGGTGTTCAAGAGGCAGCTGATCAATGGTTGTGGGCATATCCTTGGTTGTGGGCAAAACCTTGGTTGTGGGCATATCCCCAGTAGGGGGTGTTCAAGAGGCAGCTGATCAATGACTCTCTCTCATCGATGTTTCTAACTATCTCTCTCCCTTCCTCTCTGTACAAAATCAATAAAATATATTTAAAAAAATAAAAATTAAAAAAAATAAAGTTAAAAAAAAAAGAAAGAAAGAAAGTAATTCACAAACTCCCAATGTATGGAACTCAAGCATCTGGAGTATCATTGCCAGACGCCCCCACGGGGAACCATCCCTCTTGGCTTGCCTGGTGTCCCTGACTGGACACTTGCTACCCCTGGGAGCTTCCTGTTAGGACTTGGCTCTGAATCTCTTTTTTTTTTTTTTTTTTTAGAGAATGAGCACTTTATTTAAAAAAAATATTTTATTGATTTTTACAGAGAGGGAGGAAGAGAGATAGAGAATTAGAAACATCAATGAGAGAGAAACATCAATCAGGTGCCTCCTGTACACTCCCTACTGGGGTTGTGCCTGAAACCAAGGTACATGCCCTTGACTGGAACCAAACCAGGGACCCTTGAGTTCGAAGGCCAACGCTCTATCCACTGAGCCAAACAGGGTAGGGCTTGGCTCTGAATCTTTGTAAGTTCCTTTCGGAGTTGACTGAAATTTCTAAAACATCTATTTCAATAAATTACATGTATAAAAAGAACCAAAATGGTGGTGTAGGTAATCCCATGTACTCTCTGTCTCTAACAAGCACATCAAAATTACAACTAAAATACAGACAACCAACATTCAGAACTGCCTGAAAGCTGGCTGAATGCAAGTCCCACAACGAGAGAAGCAAAGAAGAAAGCACACTGAGCCTGGTGGGAGGGGTGGAGGTGCGGAATGGGCTGGTCCGACACCTACATGTACCGTTTTTTAATCGGAAGGAAGATAGAACATCTCTTCAGAGGCCATCCGTGAGGAGCAAGGGGTCCAAGACCCCAGCCCAGGGTCCCAAAGCTGTGAAGAGAAGTCCCCACAACGATTGGCTGTAAAAGTCAGTGGGGATTGTGGCTGAGTGACATCGAGGCTGCTGGAAACCCAGGCGTTCCACTTAAAGGGCCAGTGCATAAACTTACTCAGACTCCCAGCACTGGGTGGCTTTGGGGGACCCAGAAACATTTGTGGAGGAACTGGATTGTCTGACATTGGGCAGGGGCAGCTTTCTCCCAGACAGGGGTGCTCACAGGGGTCATTGTTCCTGTGCTGGGACCTTCTCTGTCACAGGGCTGACTGGCAGCCATATGTGAATCTCCATCAGCCTGGAGCACACTGTTTGCTCTGCCCTGGGATTCCCTGAGACCCTACCTTATCCAATTTGTAGCCCCACCCAAGCTGTTTGCAGCAGCTTTTCCATACGAATGTCCTGGCTTAGACTTCACACTGAGCTAAAATCTGTCAAACGAGCTGCAGATGGTGACAGGGTACTTCAAACATATCAATAAGAGGCCCAAGACCTGGCACTAGTACCAGCCTGCCTGGCTTCATAGCTGGCCTTGCCTGGGTACCTTCAAGCCCAATAGAAGTAGCAGCCATCTGCAGATCTCTCTGTAGCTCCTGCTGGGTGGCCCCAGGCAGTGGTTGACTGTACTTTTGTGGAGGCCCTAGAGCCAGTGCACCCAGTAGACAGCTTCAGACCATAGCAAATTACAACTTTACACACCCACAAGCGACACACTAAAGAGGCAGACTCAGTGAGCACCAAAGCCCCACTGAAGCAAGTCCCAGTAGGGAGTGTACAGGAGGCACCTGATTGATGTTTCTCTCTCATTGATGTTTTTAACTCTCTATCTCTCTTCCTTCCTCTCTGTAAAAAAATCAATAATATATATATATATATATATATATATATATATATATATATATATATATATATATATTTAAAATAAAGTGCTCATTCTCTAAAAAAAAAAAAAAAAAGATTCAGAGCCAAGTCCTAACAGGAAGCTCCCAGGGGTAGCAAGTGTCCACAACTCTTCCATTGTAATTGTAGCTGGTCCTCACAGCCAATTGGCCCAGAGGTTAATTCCTCCCAGTGATGCCAACAGCAATCCAAGGCTCAACTACAATATTGTGCACACAGCCCACACAGGGGCACAGCTAGAGTGCCCAGCTCAGGTCACTGGGGAGGCTGAGCCACTGGGCCCTACAGAACACCTGCTACACAAGGTCACTACACAATTCCAAGAGACATAGCAGCTCTACCTAATACATAGAAACAAACACTGAGAAGCAACCAAAATGTGGAGACAAAGAAATGAAAGAAATGGAAGCAATCAAACTACTGATATAGAATTCAAAGCCATGGTTATAAGGTTACTCAGGGGTCTTCATGAGATTTTTAAAGATCTTAGTGAGAATATCAAAGACATGAAAAAGGACCAGTCAGAATTTAAGCACACACTAACTGAAATAAAGAATAATTTACAGGGATTCAACAGTAGAGTGGAGGAGTGTGAAAATAAAATAAATTATTTGGAATATGAGGAAGCAATAAATAAATAAATAAATAAACAAAATAAAAAATATGAAGATAGTATAAGGAGCCTCTGGGACAACTTCAAGCACAACAGCATTTGCATTATGGGGGAGCCATAAGGAAAAGAGAAAGAGCAAGATATTGAAAACCCTTTTAAAGAAATAATGACCGAAAACTTTCCCTACCTGGTGAAAGAAATAGACTTACAAGTCCAGGAAGCACAGAGAGTCCCAAACATGAGGGACCCAGAGAGGCCCACACCAAGACACATCATACTTAAAATGCCAGGAGTTAAAGACAAAAAGAGAATCTTAGAAGTGGCAAGAGAAAAGCAGTTAGTTACCTACAAGGGAGCACCCATACAACTGCTGATTTCTCAACAGAAACTTTGCAGGCCAGAAGGGAGTGGCAAGAAATATTCAAAATGATAAATAGTAAGGACCTACAACCAAGTTTACCCAGCAAAGCTCTCATTTAGAATTGATGGTCAGATAAAGAGCTTCACAAACAAGAAAAAGCTAAAGAAGTTCATTACCACCAAACCAGTAAAACATGAAATGAAGAGAAAGAAAAAAGAAGAAGAAGAAGAAGAAGAAGAAGAAGAAGAAGAAGAAGCAGCAGCAGCATATGAAGAATAAAATGGCAACAAATACATATCTATCAATAATTGACTCTAAAAATAAAATTAAATGACCAAGAAATCTAATAGATAAAATAAACTGGTGGATAAAATAGAATCAGAGGCATGGAAGCATGGAACAGATTGACAAATCTCAGAGGAAAGAGATTAACCAAAGATCTTACTTACAGACACAGGCAGTAGGGTGGTAAAGGCCTACTGCCTGTGTAGTAGGGGTGGTACTGGGTGGAGGGGGGCAATGGGGGGAAAAAAGGGGAACATCTGTAATAGTTTCAACAATAAAGATTTAATATATATATACACAAATAGAGCATAACTATTATTAATTTTTATTTGACAAAGCTTCCATGTAATTTCAAGTATAATAAATAGGCCTAATTTAGTTTAAGGATGTTTCTTTTATGAGAGAGAATAAATCCTTGAGGTATTCCAGGATCCATAGGAATGACTCAAAGTCATCTCTCAGTTAAAAAAGTCTCTTAAAATTTAAATTTTGGGAAGATTATCAAATATACTTATCCAAAGATTATATCATAAACTCTTTATAAATCTAAATAAAAATATATTTTATGGTAATAACTCTACTAGTAAAAGACATTAATAAAGTTAAACCAGTTTTAATATTAAATATTTTGTCTAGACCACAGAATTCTGCTTAATTTATATAAGTATTTCATCTTTTTTTATTAGGCCAATAAAATATTATATCCTAGTAATGCCATCTGGAGGCTGAAGCACCACATATAATACACAAATACATACACATAAAGACCATAACATCATTTGAAACATTAATTTTTGCAGAGAAAACACATTTTTAATAAAGTTAAAACTTTCACAAATTTTTATAACCTCCACAATTTTATAAAACTTCCTCCAGTTTTCAAACCTTCTTATCCATTCAGAAATAACTGTCCTTAGAACAAGTTACTTTCTTCCTTTTCCTTCAAAAATGAATCTCCATACTTAGGCCTTCTGTTATTACAAACATATAATTCCTCCCAACTTGAACTTGAACTTTTAATTCGTAGAAGCCTCAATTTTCAATAATAACCAAAATAAAATAAAATAAAATTGCCAGCATCTCTTAGATTGACGTTTACGAACACAGTTTAAACACATTGGGAACCTCACTTTCAAGAAACACACCATCAACAAAGCACAAGACATTACGTCAGCAGACTTCCTGCAATCAAGACAAAAGTGGGTGAGCTTAGACTTACCTAGCAATCAGTGTTTCAGTATTTCATGTTATTTCAAAGTATCTGTAAATTCAACAACTTTAATGAAAATTCACTCATTTATAAGGGAATAGTTGAAATAAGTTAAAGTGAGATAAAAATGGCCCAGACGAGTTCTTGGTGTTTGCATTTCAGAGGTCCCGGGACTTTGGTTCCTGAGAGCCAATCATCTCTAAGCATTCTGAGCTGAACAAGTGCGGTTTGGGGACAGGGAGAAGGATGCAGTGGGCTTTGATATTCTGGAGCCACACATCTCTGACTGTAAAGACTGCACTGTAGCCCTAGCCGGTTTGACTCAGTGAATAGAGCATTGGCCTGCGGACTGAACGGTCCTCGGTTCGATTCTGATCTAGGGGACATGCCCAGGTTGTGGGCTCGATTCCCAGAGGGGGGCAGGAGGCAGCCAATAAATGATTCTCATCGTTGATGCTTCTAGCTCTCTCTCCCTCCTTCTTCCTCTCTGAAATCAATAAAAATACATTTTTTAAAAGACTGCATTGTAAAACAAGGACAGTATTTCTTTTTTAATTCCTCAAGGATTTGCAAATGTTGGCAAAGGACTGACAGATTCATTCACCCGTTTTGGAAATGCTTTTCTGAGTACGTTTTCCTCTGAGGCTCTGTAGCCATTACAGAGAGATCTCGTTTACAGGTAGCACAGAGCGGAGGGCCGTTTCGGAGAGACATAGGGCTTGCTGCGTGTGTGGAGAAGACACACCGGTCTCAGAAGGCCTCACTCTCGGCTCACTTCCTGGGAATGGGAAACAGGGCTGGTTGCAGGGTAGCATCACACTTAATGGTGCCATTCACTGACCAAACCTCTCCACGGTCCACTTAGAGGGGGGCCAGCTTATGCTGCAAAAGATTAACCCTTTTCTTAAGTGACCCTGCATTAAATTTCTCCTGATTGCAGAGTATGTACCCCAAAAAGGGGACTCCGAGGCCCTGCGGCCTGGTTCCCCATCCACAGAGGCGTGTGCAGCAAGCTGACTGTTAGGCATCTCTGCCCGACTCTGGGCGGTTTGGGCCACTCAGAGAGGGTGGGTCCCTGCTAAGCCTCCTCTCAGGCTCACGTGGAAGTTAATCAGGAAGAAAAGGTGGTTAGCAAACGTTCGGTCAGCCTCATGATAGTTTCCTTCTGGGAGGTTTCATTTTAAAAATCATCATATTTTCCCCTTTTGGTTCAGTATCTGATTCATTTAGTTCTAAATACATATTACCCCTCACACACACACACACACACACACAAACACACACACACACACACACACACACACACACACACACACACATCACTGATTTAAGAAAAAAATCTCTCCAGGTCAGGTGAATTGGGGCTGATTTGACCGGTGAAATGTATGTTGCCCTATTTGAAAGGGGACAAGCTCTGATTTTAAAACAGCCATTGGTTGCTTAGATACCCTACCATTTGCACAGAAGCTTTACTCCGAGAGAGAGGAAAACGTAGTTGGTCCAGATAAGAACAGATAAAGTAGTCACAGTATCTGCAAGGGCCTTCGTAACTTCCCCTTTCATCCCAATTCCAGTTTCTCCTGAAGTATGAGTGAGGAGAGGGGAGACACCCTCTCACAGTCTTCGGAGCATCCCTATGCTCGTTTTCCTCTTAGTAAATCCCATTTCCGCTTTCTACGTACACTCTTTCTTAGGAGGCAAAAACAGACTCTACAGCTTCACAGCAGCCTCACTGAGTAATTCTGCTGCCTGGCTCTTAGAAACGAGTAGGTGTGTTAATTGGAACAGGTCAGAATAGCCAGGATTACAGTTCTAACAGTTAAATTTCTTTGTGAACCGGTCAGGATCCCGGATAAAGTTGGGAACAATTGCTGGTCTCTCTCTAGCTATTTACCCTCTGGTTGGGGGAAAGTATAAACCATTCACTCTTTTTAATATTCTTCCAGTTTTTTTTTTATTTCAAGAAAAACAATCTTAAATATAATGATGTTGCATGCAATAAACATCAATTATCCAATAATAATTACCTTACATGTAATAATATTACATGCAATAAGCATTAATATTTCAAGAATAAAAGGATTTTAGGTATAATTTTAATACCAAAACTGTACCAACATAGTATGATATCACAAAAGTTATAGGAAATATTAAAAATCTGCAAATAACAGAATTACTTCTATTATATTCTAGTATATTTTCCCCCCTCTGGCTCTAATTTTGTTAATCAGTTTATGTTGTTCATTATATTCCACAAGTTAGTGAGATTGTGTGATATTTATCTTCCTCCGACTGGGTTATTTCGATTAGCATGATTCTTTTAAAGTGTATTTTGTTGGATATGAGTATTGTTACTCCAGCTTTTTTTTCTTTTCCTTTTGCGTGGAAAATTTTTTTTCATCCCTTCACTTTCATCCTGTGTGTGTCTTGTCCTGAGGTGGGTCTCCTGTAGACAGCATATAGTTGGGTCATATTTTTGTATCCATTCAGCTACCTATGCCTTTTGACTGGAGCGTTTAATCCATTTACACTTAGGGTTATTAATGAGAAGTACTTATTTACTAGCATTTTAATTCTGTATGAATAGGTTTATCTCTCTGTTTCTTCTCAGCTATTCCTTACAGCAATCCATTTAGCATTTCTTGTAGTGCTGGCTTGGTGGTGATGAACTCCGTTTGCCTTTTTTGTTGTTGGGGAAGCACTTTATTTGAAAGTCTATTTTGAATGCTAGCCTTGCTGGATATATTATAGTAATCTTGGTCTCAGATCCTTGCTTTCCATTCCCTTCTGGCCTGAAGAGTTTCTGATGAGAAATCAGGTGTCAGCCTTCTGGGAACTCCTTTGTAGGTAACAGTTTTCTTTCCTCTTGCTGCCTTTAAGATTCTCTCTTTGTCTTTAATTTTTGGCATTTTAATTATGATGTGTCTGGGCGTGGGTCTATTTGGGTCCTAATTGTTTGGGGTTCTCTGTGCCTTCTGAACTTGTGTGATTTTTTTCCTTTACCAGGTTAGGGAAGTTTTCTACCATTATTTCTTCAAATACCTTCTCTATGCTGCTCTCCCTTTCTGCCTCTTCTGGCACACCTGCCTTTTTAATATTGTTATGTTTTACATTGTTCCATGGCTCCCTTAAGCTTTCCTCCTGTTTTTAATTGTTTTTTTTTTCTTTTTTCTTTTTGGTTCTCCAATTGAGTGATAGTTTAACTCTGTCTTCTAATTCACTGATTCAATCCTCAGCTTCCCCTAATCTGCTGTGTATTCTTTCCAATGTGTTCTTTATTTGTGTTATGTCATTCTTTATCTCAGACTGTTCTTTTTTCATAGTCACTATATCTTTTTTCATACTGTTGAACATTTTTAACATTACTCTGAACTTTGTTTCAGATACATTTCTCATTTCTGCTTCATTTATTTTTTCTTCTGGAGAATTTGGTAGCCCTCTCATTTGGGGGTTGTTTCCTCATTTTGGTTGTCTGTTTGGGTTTGTGACCATGTGTTAGGTAGATTCTCTATACCTCTCAATCAGTGTTAAAGGCTTTTTCTGATTAATTGGATCAGGCAAAGACTCAAAGCCTCCAGAGACTGCCTCTGTCTATAGCCTAATAGGATACTGACTTGAATTGCCCCCAGGCAATCATCCTCAGGTGTGACAAGAGTGTTTTTAAACAGCATCGGACAGTTGCTTCTGCCTGGAGGCTAATTGTTACTTTTAATCTCTTAAAGGGCCTCAGGACAAGATGTTTTCTAATAGGGTGTGTCAACTGTTTCCCCCAGGCAAGGCAGATGTCTATGTGGGAAAGATGTGAGGGAATAACTCATCCCAGAAACTTGGTGTATCTGCCATCTGAGCTCTATCCCCGGAGTCCCCAGTCCTGGGTTCTGCTGTCACAGCTCCCATCCACTTCACCCTCCCTCTCTCAGAGCAGAAGGTGGGTGTCTGTGCATTGGCCCTTTAAGAGGGTGCTTGAATTTTCAGCTGCCACCCCCTGGCAGATAGCACCCCACTGCTTTTCATAGCTAGATGTTATGTGGGAATTCTCCTCAGCTTGGTGCTCTCTGCTGGGGAGCCCAGCTTGGGGATCAGATCCCAGAGTTCTCAGTGGCACCCCCCGCAGCTGAGATATCTCTCCCGGACTTCAGCTGCCGTCTGTGGGAGCCCAGCCAGCCCCTTCGCCTCCACCCCTCCTACCGGTCTCTATGCGGTCTCCACCTTCGGTCCCTGGGATCAGGGTTCTCTCCTGTGAGTTTTTGTTGATTATTCAGGAAGCCCTTCAGCATTTTATTGTATTCCAGCTTGTTCCTGGGAGCATGTCCGTGCAGCGTCCTCCTACTCCGCCGCCATTTTTCACACCATTCACTCTTAAGTATTCTTGGTTACAAAAGAATTTTGTAATTCACTAGATGGCTGTAAACTACTTGGCTATTTAACTCTCTCTTAGTTTTCCTGTTCTGCTTGACCTAGCTTACTAGCCTGTCACAGGGAGAGGCCCATTTTCTTGGTCTGGGGGAGGGGCTGTGCTCTTGGTCTGGGGGAGGGGCTTGTGCTCTTGGTCTGGGGGAGGGGCTTGTGCTCTTGGTCTGGGGGAGGGGCCCTGTGTTCTTGGTCTGGGGGAGGGATCCTGTGCTCTTGGTCTGGGGGAGGGGGCCCTGTGCTCTTGGTCTGGAGGAGGGGCCCTGTGTTCTTGGTCTGGGGGAGGGGCTTGTGCTCTTGGTCTGGGGGAGGGGCCCTGTGTTCTTGGTCTGGGGGAGGGGCTTGTGCTCTTGGTCTGGGGGAGGGGCCCTGTGTTCTTGGTCTGGGGGAGGGGCTTGTGCTCTTGGTCTGGGGGAGGGACCCTGTGCTCTTGGTCTGGGGGAGGGACCCTGTGCTCTTGGTCTGGAGGAGGGGCTTGTGCTCTTGGTCTGGGGGAGGGATCCTGTGCTCTTGGTCTGGGGGAGGGATCCTGTGCTCTTGGTCTGGGGGATGGGCCCTGTGCTCTTGGTCTGGGGGAGGGGCTATATGTTCTTGGTTGCAGAAATTTGGAATAGAGTCTCTACTTCACTAAGCAAGGAGGAAGGCCAAGGGAGGGAGAAGTCTGGATTTAAATAACATAAACTTGCTTTTCTTACTAAAGTTGATCAATGTTCTTGAATGGATGCTTCTTCATTTTCTGTTCACAATGTAGATGCATTAAATATTTGCTTGAGCTGGCTGGGGCATTGCCAGTTTGATTCTCAGTCTTGGTTGCAGGCTCAATTCTTCTCCCTTCCCCTCTCTAAAATCAATAAAAACATATTTTTTTAAAAATATATTTGCTTGTTTTCCAATTTTCACTAGTTTTATGGGAAGTGGATCAATGTTGCCACTCATGCTCACCACGCTGAAGGTTGATCTAGAGGAAGAGGTTTATTTTCCTGGTTTTATGTGCACAAATCTTTCATAGAGGCAGGCACAGAACAGAGGCTCAGTGCATAGTTCCTGAATGTGTGAGCAGCAGGAAACAGCTTGATTCTTTCCATTTTTAAAAATCCTCACTTGAAGATATTTTTTCAAGTGATATCTTTTAGAGAGAGTGGAAGGGAGGGAGGAGAGGAAGAGAGAGAGAAACATCGATGTGAGAGAAACACATTGAAAGGTTGCCTCTCCCAAGCTCCCAACCAGGGCTGAAATCGAACCTGCAACGGAAGTATGTGCCCTTGACCAGGAATCAAACCCGAGACCCTTCAGTCTGAGGACCAATGCTCCAGACACTGAGCCATTTACTTATTAAAGTGTCCCTGACAGATGCTTCTTTCTCTGCCCCAGGACGAAAACTCCAGGATGTTTCAATCAACCTCGGATGACAAGAAGTCCCCCACCAGCCTCTAAGTGTGTAAGGGTGTAGTCCCATCTGATCATCACAGAACTTCTACCTGACACCTGCCCCTTTGCCTCAGTGTAGGGCCTGGACTAGGAGGTCGTGGTCAGCTTCTTCTCTGTCATCTCCTAGTCTCAGGCTGCCATCTTTGACAATCACCCCCTTGGGATCAGCCCCACAGAGGGGTCTGTTCGCTGTGGTGCGGTAACAAGTCGCCACAAGCTTTAGTGATTTTAACAACAAAATTATTCTCTGTGTTCTTGGAGGCCCGAAGTCCAAAGCACGTGGCTGGGCTGAAGGTGAGGCATGGAGCGCTGCCCTCCGGAGCCTCCAGGGAGGCCACCCTGTGTTTCCCCATCTTTGAACCAGCAGTCACATCGCCTTCTGTTATCAGAAAGGGGCCCTGGCCCTGAGGGGTCTGCCGAGAGCCGGCCTCAGAGTGTGGGTTCTGGACTTCACGCAGGAGTGATTTCCCATCGCGAGTCCAGGGAATGTTAGAGGACGTGTATCAGAGCTGGGACCTCCAACAAGGAAGGGCGGGGGACGAGCCTGGCGGGGCTGCTTGGGCTCACTAAGAAGTCAGAGGAAAGGGGCTTTGGGGCAGGGTTCAGGGGGCAGTCTGAGACCAACTGCCCTGCCATTGCTGCCCTGGTCGCAAGCCTTGTGGGGTCCCCTCGAGCTTAGGAAGTGCAGGCTGGTGGGGAACAAAGGGGGGATGGGAGTGCTAGGACCTTTGTTTGGAGGGTTTTAAAAGCTGGGAGTTTAGGGGAGGTTTTAGGGGAGAATCAATACAACATTGGTCAGCTTTATGCTGATGTACCAAAACGAGAATTCGTCTCTTCATTTGTCCTTGGGTGTGGCTGGCAAATGGCACTCCCTAGATTTCTGCTGTCTCCTGGAGTAGGGTGATGTAAGCTCTTACCCTCTGAAGAAGTGCAAGCCATTTACTCTTAAGTGCCCTTGGTTTAGGGAAAATGGAATTTACTAAATGGCTGCAAACTGCTCTCACTACTTCCACCTCCTTCTTTCTCTTAAAAAGAATTATTGGTTTCAGAAAGTAAAGGAGAGAGAGAGAGAGAGAGAGAGAGAGAGAGAGAGAGAGAGAGAGAGAGAGAGAGAGACTGAAACATCAATGATTAGAGAGAATCATTGATCAGCTGCCTCCTGTACACCCTGAATTGTGGTTCAGGCACGCAACTTGGGCTTGTGCCCTGTCCGGGAATCGAACCGTGACCTCCTGGTTCACAAGCTGAGACTATGGCTGGCACTTGGGTGTGGGTGGCTGGTCGTTGTATCTGGTCCTCACGGCATTGCTTCATTTGGCTTCACAGCTTTTCTGGGCCTGGAGCTGAAACACAGCTGAGGCCTTGGCGTTGTCTCTAATTTGACTGAAACTCTGTCTTTGCGGCTTTGTTCCTAAGATTACTTAATGCTGACCAGAACCTCACTGTCCTTGGGTTTTAATGATGAAGGGAATGGATGTGCAAGGAGGAGGCAGGAGAGTCAGGTGCTGGGTGAAGCCAGTTTTATTTTAAATATATATATATATATTTATTGATTTCAGAGAGGAAGGGAGAGGGAGAGATAGAAACATCAATGATGACAGAGAATCATTGATTGGTTGCCTCCTGGAGATCAAGGATACCAGGGATCAAGCCTGCAACCCAGGCATGTTCCCTGACTGTAATTGAACCGTGACCACCAGGTTCAGAAGTTGAGACTCAAACACTGAGCATGCTGGCTGGGTGAGGCCAGTGTCAATCAAAGGAAAGAGGAGAAAAGTTCATATTAAAGAAATGGGGTTCCTATGTGGCTACCCCCTATGGCTCTTTTGGCTGGTCTGATACTCTCATAGACATGAGACAGCCGGAGACCCTACATGAACAAGGGAAGAGGGAACTTGGGTGCATAAGATCCTGAGCTAGGGATGAGCTAATGCACTCAGCGCTTCATTGCAGGATGGTAAGAGCAGATATTAGTAAATAGTGGTTACCCTGCCATGTAGGGGGATCAAAAGGAGATTATTCTTGATAATCTCTTATTATGGACAAAGCTCCTATTTCAAGTTCTTCTAGGCAGCTAAAGGAAGGAGCAAAGTTTTTCTTGAACCTGTTACTAAACCTGCCTTGGGCTCAAAGTAATCTGCATATCACTGAGGCACATCTTGGGGTGAGCCGTTCTGGATCCCCATGTGAGAAATGCTTACCTGTCCAATTTCAAATAACAGACTCAGAGACAAATATGAGAGAGAGAGAGAGAGAGAGAGAGAGAGAGAGAGAGAGAGAGACTTTTAATATGGTCTTACAAGAGTGGTGTCCAGCTGGACAGGCACACACGGAGCAGCCAGGACAGGCTGTTCAGCCACAGGAGGTGAGAGTCCCTCCTCCGGTCCCCAGTGGCTGAGTACTGTGGGGTTAATAGTTTTCCTCATTGGCGCCTGGGTCTGTTGTCTGCTACTGGTTATTGAAAACAATGGGCCAAGGCCTTTTCTAGTTGCCTTCACTGCCCTTTGTCTAGGTGAATCTTCCTTAAATGTGCTGCTGGTCATGGACAGTTCTTTGTTCTTACACCCTCCCCGCCTCCCCGTATTCTGTTTGCCCCGGGAAAGTTCAGCAACCGTTTCCATTAAAAGTTGACTTTGCTGAGGATGGATCACAGAGGATTATTTCCTATAAATTCCCTCCTCTTCTTCTTCTTGTACTAATCGATCCTGTCTCCATTAGCTGTTCTAAAACCTGTTGGCTTTCTCAGAGGAAGGGAGAGCGAGAGTCTGCACAGGTCCCTCCACTGCCAGCGTCAGAGCAGGTGGAGTGGTGAGAAGCAGGTCTCGGGGTCCCGTCCATTTCTCCTCCGGTTGGCCCATCGTCTTTGCTCTGCTCATGTCTGCCTAACTGCCACCACGTCCCCTCAAGGACCTTAACTTTGAATTCTTTCAGGGAAAAGGGCCGTAGTGTCACTTCAGAAACCACGTCATGCTGCAGAGGGACGAAGGTTTTCTTTCAGAGACAGGAGATCCTTGCTCTCTGTCAGTGGGACAATGAGGCCTGGGCTCAGAAGGAGTCTAGAGGTGGTATTCCTGAGTATAAATAGGGCTTCTTACCTGGTGGAGACAAACTGTGTTATAAAATTTCAAAATTAGAACAGCAAGAATTATGACAAATGGTCTGGTGGAAGAAAAAGAACATTTCAGTTCTAATAATTCCCTATCCTATATAATAAAAGGCTAATGTGCAAATAGACAGAACGGTGGAACAACCAGAACAACTGAACAACTGGTCGCTATGACATGTGCTGACCACTAGGGGCTGTGTGCAGAACATGGCGGGTGTTGGCTACAGCGGGATGGTGGAGCAGGTGAGCGGGGTGCCAGACCATAGCGGGGCACTGGTCGCTGTCATTGGGGTGAACCTCTGGTGGTTACTGAAAATTCTTTGCTCCCATGAGCCACGGTCCTGCCCGGTGCTCGTGCTGGCCCCAACCGCTCTGCACCATCAGTGAGTGCAAGTGGGGCCGGGGGCTGCCAGTGTGTGGGAGCAGTGGTGGGGAGCAGGGCTGCTGGCAGACAGGGGACCTGGGATGGGGGGCCGTGGTGGGAGGGGCATGGAGGATGGGCGGAGAACCCATCCCTGTGCCTACCGAAGCATCATGGCCCACAGTTCCTTTCAAAGTGCACGAATTTGAAATATAATTTTTCTCCCTAAAATCGCCCTCATTTTTATTAAAGAGCCAAATTAAGACCAATTTATTTATTGCATTGTCTAGTTTCAATTTGGCCTGATTGTTTGCATGAAAACTAAAAGAATAGTAATTGATTGTATAGGCTCTTTAAAAATCTGCTTTGCTGGAATTTCATGATTGAGCCTTAATCAGACCCTTAGGGCAGAGAATCTGAGCTACCTAGCTCCAATTGGGCTTGCCTGCAATGCCTGCAGACTTGGGCGAATTCCTCAAGTTCTTAAGGTTCCCAAAATGTCTTGAGGTTTCTCCTTGCCATCTCTCAGGAAAACAACCTTCGTTCCTTACCTGGAAAGACTGCCATGAGCCATGTGACCAAGCAGGCACCAGGGTTTCTCCATGGGGCTCTTATTGGCTTCAAGTCTGCGGGTGACACCCAGACCCAGGCATAATTCTCTTAGACACGACACGCCAGTCAGTCTTGGTTAATAAACCACTGTTGGAAAGTGGTCTTATTGAACGCATGCACAGGAATGTAATGCCGCGATTCACTCATTAAGAATTGCCAAATTCTGGAGGCATAAGTAGGGATAAAAATACATAATTTGCCAAACTGCTTTAAGAAAACAGTTTCCTTATGTCTGAAAAGCAAAAAGATTAAGAATCAGCAATGCTGTGGCCAATGGGAGGTGGCGTTGTTGGCGGCACTGCGGTGCTGTCCCACGAGCGAGCAAAGCCACGCCGCAGCCGCCGCCACCGCTGCTGCAGAGCCTAAGACCATTGGAAAACATTTAAGATATTTACATTACGATTCATAACAGTAGCAAAATTACAGTTATGAAGTATCAACGAAAATAATGTTATGGTTGGGGGGACACCACAACATGAGGAACTGTGTTAAAGGGTTGCAGCATTAGAAAGGTTGAGAACCGCTGCCTAGATTCTTTATATGGGGCAAATTCAAATTAATATTTCAATATCCTATTATTTCATAATACCTAGATATTTATTAACTTTTACTATTTAACCCAGCAAACTTCAAAGTTTTGTTACCAAAGAATTTGGAAAAAATGTTTAGGCATATATAACTATCACTGAAAAAGCTTTATCATATACCCTTCAATGTTGTTATATTTATTTTGCCTTAACAATTTTGATATTTTAAAGCCAATTTCTATTACCCAAGGAATTTTCTTGGCAAATTTTGTAACAGGGTAACTCACCAGTTTCCAGTGGCTCTAATGTGAAAGTATGACTTTATTTCATTTTTCTATACAAAATGGGAGTAGCCCTCACTGCTATTTCTGCAGCTGCTGGAGGGCACTTCTGCAGACCTGGTCCTCCTAGGAAAAGACTTGGGGGGTTTAGAAGGTTTCATTTCCCATACTAGAGGCCCAGTGCACGAAATTCAGGCACAGGTAGGGTCCCTAGGCCTGGCCAGTGATCAGGGCCAATCAGGTTCCCCTGCCTCCCTGCTGCCTCCTTCTCTTGCTGCCTGTGTGCCACTACCATGCAGTCCCCCTCTCTCGCCTCCCCTGCCTCCCTGTCTCCCCACCTCCTCCTTCCCTCTCTCCCTCAGTGCCCCACTGCTGCAGCACACCTCATAATGAGCTGTGGAACTCCATCCTCCTGGTCGAACTCCTGAGGGACACTTTGCATGTTAGCCTTTTATCTATAGAGAGATATTTTTCTTTCTGAGTAGACTAACTATGAAATCTTGCACATAAGAAGAGGTCTCAAAAACAGAAACAATCAACATAATTTGATGAAGAAGAATAGATCCACAGACAAATGGCAGGGAAGGGGAGCCGTTTAAGAGCAACCAAAGGACTTGTATGCATGCATATTAGCATAATCAATGGACACAGACACTGGGGCGGTGGGGGCTTGCCTCGGATGGAAATGGCTGGGGTGGGGGTCCAATTGGGGAAAAAGAAGACTTATGTAAAACTTTAGATAGAAACACACACACACACACACACACACACAAAAAAAAAAACACACAAAACACAAAAACAAAAACAAAAAAAAAAACAGAAACAAAAACCCCTTCAGTAAATAAATGAGTACTTTCAAAAGGATGAACTGGGACATTAGCCTTAGAATCTTATCTCACACTAACCCAGCACAGCAAATGGCCTTTGATTCTGAGTGGCACAAAGCCCAAACAGCAGAGACAGAGGACTCTCTATCTCTATATATAAAAAGCCAGCAACCAGAATGTCATAACAATGCCCACTTGGCCAGCGAACCTGCCTGATCAGGGGCGGGGCCAGCCAGCCAACCCCCTGCAGCCCCTCCCCCTAGCTGGCCCCACCCCTGATGGGCCCCCACCACCCCTATTGGCCCACAGCCCCTCCCCCATCTGGCCCCATCCCTCATTGCTCCCTGTATCCCAAAAGGGAGTGGGGCCAGCTGGCCAACCTCCTGCAGCCCCTCCCCCTGCCCAGTCCCTCCCCAGATTGGCCCCCCAAAGCCAATCAGGGGTGGGGCTCACCGGCCAATTGCCCGAAGCTCCTCCCCCAGCCAGCCCAATGGGGCCAGGCCAGCTGGACCCCACCCATGCATGAATCCATGCACTGGGCCTCTAGTGTTCATAAACCTGGGAAGAGCAAACTAAGTCCCCCAAAGATAAGAAAGTAATCAAAGAACATCAGTAACCAAGTTACATTACAGACACGAACTTCGCTAGCTAAGCGTTTCCAATGGCTGATGCCCTGAGAGGGAGAGCAGGAAGGGTCCCAAGATTAAGAACTCTCGGCAGCTGCTGGGAAGTTTCTGTAATCCCTGCCACGGGCTCAGCTGGGCCCCTCCAAGCGAGCTGTGCCCCATTTTTAAACACAAAACATCAGCAGAGACGCTCCTGTGTACAACACTTATAGGCGCCCACAACCCATAGACAAAGCTTCACACCGTGTCCTTGTCTGTCCGGCCACAGAACCGCAGAACCACAGAACCACAGAACGCCTGCATAAAACCCACCGCACAGAGCACTGTCTCTCGGCCCAGAGGGTCAGGCTAAGGGCCTGGAGACCAGGCCAAGGACTGCCGGGTGTCTAGCCACCTGGAGCTGACCAGCTCGTCCAGTCTTTGTCTGAATCAAAGTTGGGCCAAAAGGCTGAAGGTCTACAAATTGGGTCTTTAGGCCATTATAAAACAACAATATCCAATCATTTTTTTGTTTCTCTTTGTTTCTGGTTCGGGGACTCCCCGCCAACCCCAGAATCTCGGTGTTCTCCGCAGTGAGAATATCTAAGGGAGCTTCTTGGCTCCACTTTCCTAGGTTCCCCTGGGCCTAGAATTCTTTCTTTTTTAAAATTATTATTATTTAATATATTTTATTGATTTTTTACAGAGAGGAAGGGAGAGAGATAGAGAGTTAGAAACATTGATGAGAGAGAAACAGCGATTGGCTGCCTCCTGCACACTCCCTACTAGGTATGTGCCCTCAACCAAGGAACATGGCCTTGACCGGAATCGAACCTGGGACCCTTGAATCTGCAGGCCAACGCTCTATCCACTGAGCCCAACGGTTAGGGCAAGGCCTAGAATTCTTGTTTCCCATCCTCAGGAAGTCCCTGTGACTATTCTACGTGCTCCAAGCCCCCTTTGTTGGAGATGTCTTGCACACCCAAGATCCGCTTTAACCACCTCTGGCCGTTTCCCTTGCCGGAGAACGGAACCACAGGTTAGGACTCTGCACTCACTTTGTGTCCAGGACACATCTCAGTCACACACCCACCTCCCAGGACACCCGCTGCCGATGCGGTGCTTACCATAGTCCAGTGTCCTGCCTTGGCCCACGCGTGAGGTTGCTGCTTGCCCCGGTGCCTGTCCTTTGTCCCTTGTGTTGGGTTTGCCGTCTTCTGAGAAACAGTCGGGCTCATCTCTGGCCTCTGAGAAGAGACGGGGTCTCAGGCAGAGTAGGCCCCCCAAAATCAGGTGAGGTTTCCTGCTCAACTGGGGCCCTGCTCTGCACAGGCACAGAAACCCTGGCTGATTGTCCCCCAACAAAGGTTTGCTGCTCACACCCCCAAATTGTGAGAAATGCTCACCTGACCAAATTCAAATAACAGACTCAGAGACATGAAATATGGCAAAAATGAGATTTTTAATATGGTCTTACAAGAGTGGTGTCCAGCTGGACAGGCACACACGGAGCAGCCAGGACAGGCTGTTCAGCCACAGGAGGTGAGAGTCCCTCCTCCGGTCCCCAGTGGCTGAGTACTGTGGGGTTAATAGTTTTCCTCATTGGCGCCTGGGTCTGTTGTCTGCTATTGGTTATTGAAAACAATGGGCCAAGGCCTTTTCTAGTTGCCTCCACCGCCCTTTGTCTAGGTGAATCTTCCTTAAATGTGCTGCTGGTCATGGACAGTTCTTTGTTCTTACACCCTCCCCGCTTCCCCGTATTCTGTTTGCCCCGGGAAAAGTTCAGCAACCGTGTCCATTAAAAGTTGACTTTGTGGCCGAAACCGGTTTGGCTCAGTGGATAGAGCGTCGGCCTGCAGACTGAAGTGTCCCCAGTTCGAATCCAGTCAGGGGCATGTGCCTTGGTTGCAGGCACATCCCTGGGGATCAGTGGGGGGTGTGCAGGAGGTGGCTGATGGATGTTTCTCTCTTGTTGATGTTTCTAGCTCTCTATCCCCCTCCCTTCCTCTTTGAAATAAATCAATAAAGTATATTTTAAAATAAATATAAAAATTATAATAAAAGTTGACTTTGCTGAGGATGGATTGCAGAGGCCTATTTCCTACATCCGCATCAGCTGAGGGGTATTTTGGGTTCAGGGGGTTAAGCCTCCAATATCTGGGCTGATAGTGAGTCGTCATATAGGCTAGGCTAGGGTCTAAGTGTTGCTGGAAAGGGACAGGGCCAGAGCACCTGCCTCATGCCAGCCTGTTGCGTGTGTGCTGTTGATTTTTTGCAGGAAAGAGTCACGTTTATTAAAGCTGGGACATGAGACAGGAAGGGCCTGGTTTAAAAGGAGCAGCAGGAGCGCTGAGGCGCGGCGGGCTGTTGGGCTGCAGAGACATTATGGGGAAGAAGTGAGCCAGGAGGAGCTGCTGTGCGCTCACTGGAGAATCAGAGGAAAGGGGCCTTGGGGCTTCCCTGGTTGCAAGAATCCCTTAGAGCGTAGGGGGAGGGGAGGGGAAAGGAGGGAAAGGGCGGGCTGCCCCTTTGGGTCTTTGTCCGGAGGGTGTTAAAGGCTGTGGGTCTAGGGGAGGTCTCAGGGGAGGATCTCAATTCCAGGTGTGTCTTTGCAGGGCCGGGGTCTCCCCTGATTGGACAGCTCCAGGGCAGGGGGTCGTTAGTCCCCCAGCCGGTCCTGGCATTTTCCTCCTGGGTTTGCTGCTTTCCTGGGCCTGGAGCTGAAACACCACCGAGGCCTCCATGTTGTCTCTGGGGAGGACAGGTCAGGGGTCCAGCTCGCTTGACCAGCTGTGCTAGGGAGGAGGCCCCGGGGCGAGGTCCACACCAGCTTTGCCCCCCCGGGGCACTGAGCTTCCTGCCCGGTGACCTGCTGTGTCTGCTGTGGATCGCCGGCCAGTTTGTTCAGCTCTGTCTCAGTCCCCCCAGCCCACTTGCCAGGGACTTGCCTAGCTTCCTACTGTCCTGCCTCCTCAGGACAGAGCCGGTCTGGGCAGCTGGTTCTGCTGTGCCCAGCGCTGGCTCTCGTGTGGCAGTTCTGGCAGGTCTCCCCGGGATCCCAGCTGCAGCTCCCGCTGAGGCTTGATATGCTCCCAGCTGCCAGCCCTGTGCCCCCTCATCCTAGGCGCCAGCATCCACCCTCCAGGGTCCTCACAATCAAGTCCTGTTCGCAGGCTCCTGCTCTCTCTCAGAATCAGGCTGATTGCCCCCCAACAAAGGTTTGCTGCTCACACCCCCTCCCCCCATGTTTTTTAATTATTTTATTTTTTAAAATATATTTTTATTGATTTCAGAGAGGAAGGGAAAGGGAGAGAGAAATAGCAACATCAACGATGAGAGAGAATCATTGATCAGCTGCCTCCTGCACACCCCACACTGGGGATCGAGTCCACAACCAGGCCATGGGCCCTGCCTGGGAATCAAACTGTGACCTCCTGGTTCATAGGTTGACTCTCTACCACTGAGCCACACCAGCTGGGCTCCATTGATTTTTAGAGAGATTGTAAGGGAGAGAGGGAGGGGAAGGAGAGAGAGAAACATCAATTGATTGCCTCCCACATGTATCCCAACTGGGGTCGGGGGATCAAACATGCAACCGAGGTATGTGCCCTTGACTGGGATTTGAACCCAAGGCCCTTCGGTGAGGCCAATGGTCTAACCACTGAGCCACATGGGCCAGAGGCCCCACACAGCTCTCTTGACTCTCTTGGCAAAAAGCAGCCCAGGCAGAGGCCATGTGGCACAGGGACTATGGCAGAGGCCTGGGCTCAGACGGATGTGGATTTGAATTCCAGTCCTGTCACTTACCAGTCCAGGCCCTTGGGAGAGCTACTCACCGGTTCGTGCGCAGCTCGGCCCAGAACAAGCGCTTTGACAAGCAGAACAGACCGGCCGCCTGGCCCACAAGCCCCGAGGACAGGTGCTCACCCTCAGAAAGCGAGCCTGCCCCACTTTGCCTCCAGACCCCTCGGATTGGAGTGGAGTGATCCCAACCCCTCCCCCAGCTGTACCATTCTGAGGCTGAAACCTCAGCTGACACCCAGCCGGAAAGAGCCCCGTTATCACATCCTGTCACTCTGGGTCTGGGGCCAGCGGAAGACAGGGAGGGGCTGGAGGAGGGGTGCAGTGGCTCCAGGACGGCCGGGCCGGGCCTGGGCAGCTCCCCGCCTGGGCAGCTCCCCGATGCCATCCCAAGTGTCCCATGTGGCCACGGAACTCCCTCCAGCTGCCTCCTGGTCATGTGACAAGTTCCCGTTGTCCCTGGAGAACTTCCTCACTTCCAGGCTCATCCAGGGCTCCCTGCCCGCCCGGGAACCAGCCATCTCTCCACAGAGACTGAGGATGGTCTTTCTGGTGGAGGATGGTGCTAGGAAACTAGGAGGGAGCGGGGCTGGTGCTTCTTACTGTGGAGGTGTCATTGCTTCTAGACGCTCTCTGCAGACCCAGCCAGAAGGGGGAAAATGTATATATATGTGTGTATATATATACACACTCACATATGTACAGGTGTCCACTCAACACACACACACATTATATATACAGGTATCCACTCAGTTAATATAAACATACTCATTTTATATACAAACCCATTCTGAATATTATACAGGGCATCCTCCAAAAATGTATACGCACGTTAGCAGCTGGTAGCTCAATAAACTCTGCCTTTATAATTATTCTAAGTGCCTGGTTGGTGTGTTCAATGCAGGTCACAGTTCAGTTCCGGGGCAGGGCAGGACATGTGCCTGGGGTGGCGGGTTTGACCCATCATTGATGTTTCTGTCTTTCCCTCTCCCTTCCTCTCTTTGAAATCGATTAAAAATATATTTTTTTTAAATAGAGGGAAGGTGAGTAACAAAGTGAGTCTGGAGAGGTGTGAAGTGGTCCCGGGGGTGTGAGGTGTCGGGGGTGTGAGGTGTCCGGGGTGTGAGGTGTGGGGGGTGTGAGGTGTGGGGGGTGTGAGGTATCGGGGTGTGTGAGGTGTCCAGGGGGTGTGAGGTGTGGGGGGTGTGAGGTGTCCGGGGTGTGAGGTGTCCGGGAGGTTTGAGGTGTGGGGGGTGTGAGGTGTGGGGGGGGTGACGTGTGGGGAGGGTAAGGTATGGGGGGGTGTGAGGTGTGGGGGGGTGATGTGTGGGGAGGGTAAGGTATGGGGGTGTGAGGTGTGGGGGGTGTGAGGTGAGGGGGGTGTGATGTGTGGGGTGTGTGAGGTATCGGGGGGTGTGAGTTTCCGGGGGGTGTGAGGTGTCCGGGGGGTGTGAGGTGTGGGGGTTGTGAGGTGTGGGGGGTGTGAGGTGTGGGGGGTGTGAGGTATTGGGGGGTGTGAGTTTCCGGGGGGGTGTGAGGTGTCAGGGGTGTGAGGTGTGGGGGGTGTGAGGTATCGGGGGGTGTGAGGTGTCCAGGGGGTGTGAGGTGTGGGGGGTGTGAGGTGTCTGGGGTGTGAGGTGTCCAGAGGGTGTGAGGTGTGGGGGTTGTGAGGTGTGGTGGGTGTGAGGTGTCTGGGGTGTTAGGTGTCCGGGAGGTGTGAGGTGTGGGGGGTGTGAGGTGTGGGGGGTGTGAGGTGTGTGGGGGGGTGAGAGGTGGGGAGTGTGAGGTATCAGGGGGTGTGAGGTGTTGGGTGTGTGAGGTGTGGGGGGTGTGAGGTGTGGGGGGGGTGATATGTGGGGTGTGTGAGGTATTGGGGAGGGGTGTGAGGTCTGGGGGGTGTGAGGTGTGGGGGGTGTGAGGTATTGGGGGGTGTGAGTTTCCGGGGGGTGTGAGGTGTGGGGGGGTGAGGTCTGGGGAGTGTGAGGTATCGTGGGGTGTGAGTTTCCGGGGGGTGTGAGGTGTTGGGGGTGTGAGGTGTTGGGGTGTGAGGGGGTGTGAGGTATCGGGGGGTGTGGGGTGTCCGGGGTGGGTGAGGTGTCTGGGGGTGTGAGGTGTCGGGGGTGTGAGGTGTGGGGGGTGTGAGGTGTGGGGTGTGTGAGGTATCGGGGGGTATGAGGTCTGGGGGGTGTGAGGTGTTGGGGTGTGAGGGGGTGTGAGGTGTTGGGGTGTGAGGGGGTGTGAGGTATCGGGGGGTGTGGGGTGTCCGGGGTGGGTGAGGTGTCTGGGGGTGTGAGGTGTCGGGGGTGTGAGGTGTGGGGGGTGTGAGGTGTGGGGTGTGTGAGGTATCGGGGGGTATGAGGTCTGGGGGGTGTGAGGTGTTGGGGTGTGAGGGGGTGTGAGGTGTCGGGGTGTGAGGGGGTGTGAGGTGTCGGGGGTGTGAGGGGGTGTGAGGTGTCCGGGTGTGAGGGGGTGTGAGTTGTCCGGGGGTGTGAGGGGGTGTGAGGTGTCGGGGTGTGAGGGGGTGTGAGGTGTTCGTGGGTGTGAGGGGATGTGAGGTGTCAGGGTGTGAGGGGGTGTGAGGTGTTCGTGGGTGTGAGGGGATGTGAGGTGTCGGGGTGTGAGGGGGTGTGAGTTGTCCGGGGGTGTGAGGGGGTGTGAGGTGTCGGGGTGTGAGGGGGTGTGAGGTGTCGGGGTGTGAGGGGGTGTGAGTTGTCCGGGGGTGTGAGGGGGTGTGAGGTGTCGGGGTGTGAGGGGGTGTGAGGTGTCGGGGTGTGAGGGGGTGTGAGGTGTTGGGGTGTGAGGGGGTGTGAGGTGTCAGGGTGTGAGGGGGTGTGAGGTGTTCGTGGGTGTGAGGGGATGTGAGGTGTCGGGGTGTGAGGGGGTGTGAGTTGTCCGGGGGTGTGAGGGGGTGTGAGGTGTTGGGGTGTGAGGGGGTGTGAGGTGTCGGGGTGTGAGGGGGTGTGAGGTGTCGGGGTGTGAGGTGTGAGGGGATGTGAGGTGTCAGGGTGTGAGGGGGTGTGAGGTGTTCGTGGGTGTGAGGGGATGTGAGGTGTCGGGGTGTGAGGGGGTGTGAGGTGTTGGGGTGTGAGGGGGTGTGAGGTGTTCGTGGGTGTGAGGGGATGTGAGGTGTCGGGGTGTGAGGGGGTGTGAGTTGTCCGGGGGTGTGAGGGGGTGTGAGGTGTTGGGGTGTGAGGGGGTGTGAGGTGTCGGGGTGTGAGGGGGTGTGAGGTGTCGGGGTGTGAGGTGTGAGGGGATGTGAGGTGTCAGGGTGTGAGGGGGTGTGAGGTGTTCGTGGGTGTGAGGGGATGTGAGGTGTCGGGGTGTGAGGGGGTGTGAGGTGTCGGGGTGTGAGGGGGTGTGAGTTGTCCGGGGGGTGTGAGGTGTGAGGGGGTGTGAGGTGTCGGGGTGTGAGGGGGTGTGAGGTGTCGGGGTGTGAGGGGGTGTGAGGTGTCGGGGTGTGAGGGGGTGTGAGGTGTCGGGGTGTGAGGGGGTGTGAGGTGTCGGGGTGTGAGGGGGTGTGAGGTGTCGGGGTGTGAGGGGATGTGAGGTGTCGGGGTGTGAGGGGGTGTGAGGTGTCGGGGTGTGAGGGGATGTGAGGTGTCGGGGTGTGAGGGGGTGTGAGGTGTCCGGGGGTGTGAGTGTCCGGGGGTGTGAGGTGTCCGGGGGTGTGAGTGTCCGGGGGTGTGAGGTGTCCGGGGGTGTGAGTGTCCGGGGGTGTGAGGTGTCCGGGGGTGTGAGTGTCCGGGGGTGTGAGGTGTCCGGGGGTGTGAGGTGTCGGGGTGTGAGGTGTCCTTGGGTGTGAGGGGGTGTGAGGTGTCGGGGTGTGAGGGGGTGTGAGGTGTCCGGGGGTGTGAGTGTCCGGGGGTGTGAGTGTCCGGGGGTGTGAGGTGTCGGGGTGTGAGGGGGTGTGAGGTGTCCGGGGGTGTGAGTGTCCGGGGGTGTGAGGTGTCGGGGTGTGGGGTGTCCGAGGGTGTGAGGGGGTGTGAGGTGTCGGGGTGTGAGTGTCCGGGGGTGTGAGGTGTCGGGGTGTGAGGGGGTGTGAGGTGTCCGGGGGTGTGAGTGTCCGGGGGTGTGAGGTGTTGGGGTGTGAGCGGGTGTGAGTGTCCGGGGGTGTGAGGTGTCCGGGGGTGTGAGGTGTCGGGGTGTGAGCGGGTGTGTGTCCGGGGGTGTGAGGTGTCCTGGGGTGTGAGGTGTCCGGGGGAGTGGGGTGTGGGGAGTGGGGTGTGGGGTGTGCGGTGTGGGGTGTGGGGTGTGGGGTGTGCGGTGTGGGGTGTGGGGTGTGGGGTGTGGGGTGTGGGGTGTGGGGTGTGCGGAGTGGGGAGTGGGGAGTGGGGTGTGGGGTGTGGGGTGTGCGGAGTGGGGAGTGGGGTGTGGGGTGTGCGGTGTGCGGAGTGGGGAGTGGGGAGTGGGGTGTGGGGTGTGGGGTGTGGGGTGTGGGGTGTGGGGTGTGCGGTGTGCGGAGTGGGGAGTGGGGTGTGGGGTGTGGGGTGTGGGGAGTGGGGAGTGGGGTGTGGGGTGTGGGGTGTGGGGTGTGGGGTGTGCGGAGTGGGGAGTGGGGTGTGGGGTGTGGGGTGTGCGGTGTGCGGAGTGGGGAGTGGGGTGTGGGGTGTGGGGTGTGGGGTGGGAGGGGTCGGAGGGGGTGCGGTGGTGCTGTGGAAGGGCCTGGACAGCCAGGAGAGCAGCTTGGAGCGGATGGATCCAGCCCCTCCCCCTGCACCTTCCTGAGAATGTGAAACCTCAGCGGACACTGACCGGACAGAGCCCCTTATCACACGGGCACTGGGAGCCACGCAGGCATGCGCTCAGGAGACGTGGCAGGCGGATGGCAGAGCGGTGGGTGGTTGGGGCCGCGCAGCACCCTCCGCCGGGACCTCAGTGTTGTCCTCCGTAAATGGGTGCAGGAGAGAGGCCGTCCCCCGGGGCTGCCCAGAGACTCCCCCAGGGGGCTGTGGCTGTGCCTGTGCCGGGGCCCCGCCTCTGGTGACATCCTCTGCTTCCTGTTTCTCCCTGTCGGGGGAGTTTCAGTCTCAGCTTCAAACGCACAAACCCGCCCGCACAGCAGAGGAAGACGGGCCTGGCTGCGAGGAAGCAGGAAGCCGCCGGAGCCGCCGCCGGGCCGGCTCAGGATGGAGTCCGTGGCCCTGTACAGCTTCCAGGCCACCGAGAGCGACGAGCTGGCCTTCAGCAAGGGCGACACGCTCAAGGTAGGGGGTCAGGGTGGCCGCGTGGCCCACGTGGGGCGGGAGGCTGAGAACCGGGGTCCCAGGACAGTCCCTCCTTTGGGGGCCGGCCCAGCTTCTCCAGTCTCCGGAGCCATCTAGGAAGTGGGCGGTGGCTGTGACCCTCCTGTGGGGCCGTGGGGAGGTCCACGGAGACATGAGCGTGGTGTCTGAGGGGTTCCCAGGGAGGAGTTTGAGAAACCTTGGAGAGGTGGTGGTGGTGGTGGGGGAGGAGCAGGGGGAGAGGAGGAAGTCCTGGGAGAGGATGGTGCCGCGGACCTGTGGGTGAGGAGCTGTGATTTCGGGGTTGAGAACCAGCTCCCAGCAGCCCGGAGAAAGAGGTAGGCCCCACCACTGCCACTGCGTCTTGCCTGGCCTTTGTAAGGGACGCCTGCCTGCCAGGGCGGCCGGGCAGAGGGGTCTGTGGGCTCTCTCTGGCTCCTCAGACTGCTCAGGCGCTGGGTTCAGGAGTGGCCGTGCCAGGAGGCAGGTGCCAAGCTGCCATGCCCCTCCCGTCTCGAGTCTCTTCCCAGGCCACCCACCGCCCCCGCCCCGCAGCAGTGGGCATTTGACGAGATGTTCCGCCCTGAGCCTGGGCCCACCTTGGCCCAGCGCTTCCAGCGCGCCCTGTGGCCACCCTGTGGTCGCCAGCCCAGCCCAGCAGCGTGCCCGTGTCCCACTCCAGCTGCCCGAGGGGCAGGCTGGCCCCCCGGTGACTGAGCCGAGGCACAGGGTGCGTGCGACAGGACTTGTTAGAATGAGGTCCAGTTTGAACGTGTGTCCTTGACTCTAGGAACCGTCTGTCCCTGAGGCTGAAGGACTGGGGAGGTTGATGCTCCACACAAGTAACCACGTCCCCTGAGGACCCACCCCCGCCCTGTGCCTGGGTGCGGGCTCCTAGCACACCTGCTGGAGGCCCAGGGCGTGCGGCCCGGTGGGGACGGAGGCAGGCCCAGCACAGGCTGCCGAGGCCGGTCGGCGAGAGCCACGGCGGGCCTGGCTTGCCAACCTAAACCTAGGTGTGAGGACGGAGGACGGGGGCTCAGGGGAGTGGCCAGCAGTGGAGAGGGTGGGGCAGGGGTTCCCAAGGCCACTGTAAAGACTGTAACATCCCCACGCCCTGTCACCCCGATTCCTGTGCCCACCTTTCCCACCGCAGCATTAGTCATTTCCCACCGACCTTTGCTAGAGCGTCAGCCAGTTCCTGTCTGCTTCCGTCGGGTGCTGGCTGCTGAGCTCACGCTGGAGCCGCAGGGCACAGAATTGCGTGGCACACACAGGCTGTCACTAAGACAAGGGACGTGTCGAAGGAAGGAAAGGAGGGAGGAAGGAGGACAGGAGGGAGGGGGAAGGGAGGGAGGCGGAGAGGAAGGACCTAGTGTTAGCGGACACTGGGGTGCCTTCCAGTGGGACCCCCTCCCCCGTGGTGGAGGCCAAGGAAGAGGCCTTAAGCTCATAAAACGGGGGAGGAGTGAACAGGGCCACCTTCTCCTTCGCTCCCTCGACAAGCACTGTGGGGCGACTCTGTCCGGCTCGCTGAGATGTAGCCGGCACATAGGACGGTGCTGGTGGAGCGGTGCAGTGGGACCCGGTGCCCGTCTGTGTGTGCCACGTCCCGCCGTGAGCGGGGAGGGCAGCTCACCGCCTCCCAGCCACACGCTTCCTCCTGAGGACTTTTAAGACCGGCTCCCCTCACTGCTTTCAAACGTGCAGCAGAGTTACTAGCCGTGTCTCCATGCTGCACGCCACATCCCATCACTGATGTATCTTAACCGAGTGCGTGCCTTTGACCCCTTCTCTCTCACAAACACACACACACACACACACACAGGCACACCCGCTGCCTCTGGCACCCAGCAGTGGCTCTCTGCTGAGCCCCCGAGCACCTGCTCGCCCCGGGCACTGTCCTGCGTGCGGAGGGCACAGCGGAGCCCTGCCCTCCTGGGCCTGACAGTCCGGAGGCCGCTGACCCGAGGCCCAGCGGGCTGAGGAGTCGACACGGGAGAGGGAGCACAGCGATCACGGCCGGGAGCAGCGGCGCCTGCGTGAGACCTGGAGGAGGGGCAGGAAGCGGTGTGCCGGCCGGGCTCTGGCGGGGCAGACCTGGAGGCAGGCCGGGGCAGGACCTGCTCACACGGCGGGAGGACTGAAAGGCCAGCCTGCGGCTGAAGGCAGGGAGCGAGGAGGTCGATGAGGCAGCAGGCAGGGGGCAGGAGGCAGGGGGCAGGAGGCAGGGGGCAGGGGGCAGGAGGCAGGGGGCAGGAGGCAGGAGGCAGGGGGCAGGGGGCAGGGGGCAGGAGGCAAGGGGCAGGGGGCAAGGGGGCAGGAGGCAGGGGGCAGGAGGCAGGAGGCAGGGGGCAGGGGGCAGGAGGCAAGGGGCCGGGGGCAGGAGGCAGGAGGCAGGGGGCAGGGGGCAGGGGGCAGGAGGCAGGGGGCAGGAGGCAGGAGGCAGGGGGCAGGGGGCAGGAGGCAAGGGGCAGGGGGCAGGGGGCAGGGGGCAGGGGGCAGGAGGCAGGGGGCAGGGGGCAGGGGGCAGGAGGCAAGGGGCAGGGGGCAGGGAGGCAGGAGGCAGGAGGCAGGAGGCAGGGGCAGGAGGCAGGAGGCAGGGGGCAGGGGGCAGGGGGCAGGGAGGCAGGGGGCAGGGGGCAGGGGGCAGGGGCAGGGGGCAGGGGCAGGGGCAGGGGGCAGGGGCAGGGGGCAGGGTGCAGGGGCAGGGTGCAGGGGGCAGGGGGCGGGGGCAGGGGACAGGGGCAGGGGCAGGGGGCAGGAGGCAAGGGCAGGGGGCAGGGGGCAGGGGGCAGGGGGCAGGGGGCGGGGGCAGGGGACAGGGGCAGGGGCAGGGGGCAGGAGGCAAGGGCAGGGGGCAGGGGGCAGGGGGCAGGGGCAGGGGCAGGAGGCAGGGGCAGGGGGCAGGGGCAGGGGCCAGGGGGCAGGGGGCAGGGGGCAGGGGGCAGGGGGCGGGGGCAGGGGACAGGGGCAGGGGCAGGAGGCAGGGGCAGGGGGCAGGGGCAGGGGCCAGGGGGCAGGGGGCAGGGGGCAGGGGGCAGGGGGCGGGGGCAGGGGACAGGGGCAGGGGCAGGGGCCAGGGGGCAGGGGGCAGGGGGCAGGGGGCGGGGGCAGGGGACAGGGGCAGGGGCAGGGGGCAGGGGGCAGGAGGCAGGAGTGGGGCTGGACTCCTGTGAAGTGAGCTATGCTCAGAAAGGCTTCCTCAGCGATGCTTTAAGGTAACAAAGCCCTGAAGGGTCCCGGGTCCTGTCCAGGCAAGGGCAGGTGCAGGGCGCGAGCGGGAGGCACCTGATCGGTGTTTCTCTCGCACCCACGCTTCTCTTACTCTGTCTCTGAAAATCCATATTGATATGTTATTATTAACTTAATACGTTATTATTAAGATCATATTCAGAGTCTGTGCATTCATCCTTATTTTTTAACATGTTTTCTTCAATACTGTTTATCTTGACTCCTGAGATGTCTGGAGCTCCACCTCGCACTGGGGGGTGGCTTCCTGTGACTATAAACATGTGACTGTCCTGCTTCCTCCCCTGGTGGCTCTTTCGGAGCAGCAGCAGCAGCTGGGCGGGCGCTGGCCCCAGGGCCTGGCCCTTTCAGCCATCCACCCGCTTCTCGAGCGCAGTGTGGACCAGGCCCTGCACAGCCATGCCCACCGTCCCGTTCCACCCCCTCTGCCCCCCACCCTTCTACCCCCGTCCGGCCGCCGGGAGCCAGTGAGCAAATCTGTGCCCTCGCCTTGGAGAAAACCTCGGTGGCATGCTGTCCCGCCTGGACAAAGGGCCTCAAACACTCCCCGGAGCAAAGACCCCTCCTCGATGGGCCGGCATTTCTGGGGCCAAGGTGCCTGCTGCTCTGGCTGGAGGAGGGTGTGGTGGTGGCTGCACCCCATATCTCCAAGGGTAACCTGGTCTCCAAGACCCAGACTCCAGGAGCCTGGGGCCAACTTGGCATTTCCATGGGGAAGGCCAATGGCACCTGGGACCCTCCAGGCAACCCTGCCTGCCTGCTGCCCCACAGCCATTCCCCACAGCCTCAGGCCAAACCCTCAGAACTGTCTCAGTTCTCCCCGTTCTTCGCATATCTAACCACTTCCGGGCCTCTGCCCCACTGGCTGCCTCCTCTGCCCCACTGGCTGCTCCCTCTGTCCCACTAGCTGCTCCCTCTGTCCTGCTGGCTGCTCCCTTTGCCCCACTGGCTGCTCCCTCTGTCCCACTGGCTGCTCCCTCTGCACTGCTGGCTGCTCCCTCTGTCCCATTGGCTGCCTCCTCTGCCCCACTGGCTGCTCCCTCTGCACTGCTGGCTGCTCCCTCTGTCCCACTGGCTGCTCCCTCTGCACTGCTGGCTGCTCCCTCTGTCCCACTGGCTGCTCCCTCTGCACTGCTGGCTGCTCCCTCTGTCCCACTGGCTGCTCCCTCTGCACTGCTGGCTGCACCCTCTGTCCCACTGGCTGCTCCCTCTGCCCCACTGGCTGCTCCCTCTGTCCCATTGGCTGCTCCCTCTGTCCCACTGACTGCTCCCTCTGCCCCACTGGCTGCTCCCTCTGCACTGCTGGCTGCTCTCTGTCCCACTGGCTGCTCCCTCTGTCCCACTGGCTGCTCCCTCTGTCCCACTGGCTGCTCCCTCTGCACTGCTGGCTGCTCCCTCTGCCCCACTGACTGCTCCCTCTGCCCCACTGGCTGCTCCCTCTGCCCCACTGACTGCTCCCTCTGTCCCACTGGCTGCTCCCTCTGTCCCACTGGCTGCTCCCTCTGTCCCACTGGCTGCTCCCTCTGCACTGCTGGCTGCTCCCTCTGTCCCACTGGCTGCTCCCTCTGCACTGCTGGCTGCACCCTCTGTCCCACTGGCTGCTCCCTCTGCCCCACTGGCTGCTCCCTCTGTCCCATTGGCTGCTCCCTCTGTCCCACTGACTGCTCCCTCTGTCCCACTGGCTGCTCCCTCTGCCCCACTGGCTGCTCCCTCTGTCCCACTGGCTGCTCCCTCTGTCCCACTGGCTGCTCCCTCTGCACTGCTGGCTGCTCCCTCTGTCCCATTGGCTGCTCCCTCTGCACTGCTGGCTGCTCCCTCTGCCCCACTGACTGCTCCCTCTGCCCCACTGGCTGCTCCCTCTGCCCCACTGACTGCTCCCTCTGTCCCACTGGCTGCTCCTTCTGTCCCACTGGCTGCTCCCTCTGTCCCACTGGCTGCTCCCTCTGCACTGCTGGCTGCTCCCTCTGTCCCATTGGCTGCTCCCTCTGCACTGCTGGCTGCTCCCTCTGCCCCACTGACTGCTCCCTCTGCCCCACTGGCTGCTCCCTCTGCCCCACTGCTGCTCCCTCTGCACTGCTGGCTACTCCCTCTGCCCCACTGGCTGCTCCCTCTGTCCCATTGGCTGCTCCCTCTGTCCCACTGACTGCTCCCTCTGCCCCACTGACTGCTCCCTCTGCACTGCTGGCTGCTCCCTCTGTCCCACTGGCTGCTCCCTCTGTCCCACTGGCTGCTCCCTCTGCCCCACTGGCTGCTTCCTCTGCACTGCTGGCTGCTCCCTCTGTCCCATTGGCTGCTCCCTCTGCACTGCTGGCTGCTCCCTCTGCCCCACTGACTGCTCCCTCTGCCCCACTGGCTGCTCCCTCTGCCCCACTGCTGCTCCCTCTGCACTGCTGGCTACTCCCTCTGCCCCACTGGCTGCTCTCTCTGTCCCACTGGCTGCTCCCTCTGCCCCACTGGCTACTCCCTCTGCTCTGATGGCTGCTCCCTCTGTCCCATTGGCTGTTCCCTCTGTCCTGGCTGGCTGCTCCCTGTCCCATTGGCTGCTCCCTCTGCCCTGCACACTGTCGCCCACATCTCTCCACATCCGGTGCCTGTATTCAGGGTCTCGGGGAGGTGTTTCTCGGCCACCCCATCTGACCCCTGTTGCAAACCTCCCTGCCCCAGCCCTGCTGCGTCTCAGCCAGCGTCTCAGCTATGGTATGCTGCTGTTCCCAGACCACCTACTGCTACATTCTTACCTCGTTGACTTGTTTCCTTCCTTTCTAAACACTTTCCCCCGTTTTTATTGACTTTATTGGGTGGAACTGTTGAACAATATCGTGCAGGTCTCAGGTCACAGCTCCGCAGCACATCATCTGCACACTGTTCTGTGCTCACCAGCCCAAGGCAAGCCCTGTCCGCCAGCACTTATAGGCCCTCTACCTCCTCCCCACGGCCCCACCTCCTCCACGCCTTCCTTCCTTCCTTTCTCATTACCTTTACCGCCAGGAGGTGAGCTCCCTTCCCTGCTGTGTTGCTGGAGCATCACTCAGTGATGCTCAGGAAACAGCAGGTGAGCAGACAGCAGACTTCCTGTCAGGAAGGGCGAGCAGGAGGGGGGTGCACTGGTGAGAACCAGCCCAGGCAGATGGCCAGTGCCCAGGCACAGGAGGCCCGTGGCCGGGGGAGGGCCCTGCAGGGGAGGCTCAGGAGGAGGCCGTCGCACACAGGAATGCCATGTCTCTGAGGGTCTAGGTAGGGCTTCTGAACCACATTAACAGTAAGAACTCAGCTACTGTCCACAATGAGAACACCTCTGGGTCCTCAGAATGAAGATAACAGAAGGTAGAACAAGATAGCAATCGGATTAAATATTTTACATTCACACGTCTGCAGGACTTGGAGTCCGCAAGGCACGGCCACGCTCGGTGCAGGCGCGGCCGCACCCACTCCCCGGTGATGAACAGGCGGCGTGGCGAGGCGGGCAGACCGCGGGCTAGAGCCCCGGGCTCCAGGCACCTTCCTGGAATCTGTGCTTGAATTTCCTAATAAATTGCAAGACTTGTTTTGTTTTGTTTTCAGCAAAAGTTTTCCTGAGTCAGCCACCTGCTTCCTCTGTCCCGGGGCTGCTGCCCTGCCCCGGCTGCGGGCAGGAAGGAAGGACTCACAGCGCCCGGGGCGGACGAGGGTGCCAGCTGGCCTGGGTCAGGCTCGGGCTGGGCCAGGGAGTCCCTCCAGCGCTCCTGGAAGACCGCCTGTCCGAGCGCTGCCTCAGGCAGCCTGGCCAGTGCCCCTCGGGCAGTGCCCTCCCGGGGAGCTGCTCTCTGCCCCGTATTTCCACTCAGCAACGTCCCCACGAGGACCCAGCCACGTGGGGCCTGCTGCAGGACTAGCAGGAGAGACGCCCTCCCAGGCTTGGGACCGAGACTAACTGGGAGGGAGAGGGAGAGTAACCTGGCGAGCAGGGTCTCCCTGAAGCCAGCTGAGCTGGACCCCAGGCCGGAGTCCTGCCACTGTGTGGCCCTGCCTGCCCCTCCCATCTCGCCCCTCCTGCCTCCCCCGCTGCAGCCTGGCTCGCCCCCTCGGGGGCTGTTTCCCCCCATCTGTGAAGTAGCCCTGGGCTCTGTGACCTCAGACGGTTGTATGGAAATCAGGGCGATTGCCCAGAGAAGGGAGGGCTCTGGGGGCCTGGCCAGCGGGTCCCACAGCCACTTGACTGCTCACCCGCAGCGACTCCCACCCGATTCGGCTGTTTCGGTTCCTCTGGGCCACCTGTGGGTGCGGGGCCTCGGGCTGTGAGCCAGGAGCCAGTGATCCGAGCCGGCCAGGCATCAGTCTCACCCAGCCCAGCACTCTCCTCCCCTTGCTCCCAGGGCCTGAATGCACCGCCTCCTGCTGAGTGGTCACCCCGAATCAGACTGTGAGGGCGGTGTGAGTGCAGGCAACCCGAGGGGGCCCCCCCGCCTCCCGGGACGCTGGCCTTCCCCGGGCTTAGTGCTGGCAGGAACCTGTGGGACCCTGCGCTCCAGGCCAGCCCAGGGCCCAGGCTGCGGGGTCTGGGTGCCTGAGCCTGAGCCTGAGCCCAGCTGCAGCCCCGTCGGGGACAGGGACGCGGTGCCCCTCCTGGGACAGGCTGGCCTGGGCAGGGGCGCAGGACGGAGGAGTCAGGCCTGACCCCCCCCACCTGTGGCAGCCCCCCGTGGAATGCCCAGGACTAACGGGGACCCCGCAGGCGCTGAGCAGGGCTTCTCTCCAGTGGCTGATGTCTCTCCTCCTGCAGATCCTGAACATGGAGGACGACCAGAACTGGTACAAGGCTGAGCTCCGGGGCGCCGAGGGCTTCATTCCCAAGAACTACATCCGGGTCAAGCCCCACCCGTGAGTGGCCATCGCCCCAGCCCTGTAGCTTAAGGCACCCCCACACCCTGCCCTGTACAGCCGAATGTCCCCACCCGCCCAGCCCTGCGAGGTGGGAGTGAGGGGGCAGGGGAGTGTGGCGGGTGTGCCATTTGGGGCATAGGAGAGAGAGCAAGGCATTGGCCAAGTAGAACCTGGATCAGGCCGATGGGGCTTATGTGTGGGGCCCAGGGGTCCCAGGGCTGGACCTGCTGGCCCAGGGAGGACCTAGTCAGGCTCCCAGCATGCGCCCCGGCCCTGAGAATGGCGGGAGCAGGTCCCGCCCAGAACAGGCCTCAGTGGCCAAGACTCTGGAAAGCCCAGCTGCTCACTCAGCCAGTCGCCAGGTCCTGGCCAGCCTGCAGGGCCAGGGCAGAAAGCACAGGGGGCGGAGGCAGCACTGAGCAGCCCCCAGGAGGCATCTGGGGAGAAGTGCAGTGAGTGAGGCTGTGAGGGTGGAGTTAGCTCAGTGGAAAAAGAGAAGGCCGGTCAGGAGGAAGGTGCGAGAAACTGAGGGAGAGCCCGGGGGGGTGGGGGGGGCGGGGGAGGAGAGAGAGAGGAGGTCTGAGCAGGCGAGGGACTCAGTCAGCCGTGGAGGCCAGGGGCACGGCCAGGCTGGCGGGTCGGAGGGGAGGGCTGCAAGCTCGGGTGGGGCCAGAGCGTTCTCTCTTCCTCTGTCTCTGGGTTATTTCCCAAACTACCACAACCTCTGCTTCATGCGCTGGGCCAGGCCCTCGCACCCAGGGCCCCAGCCCGAGCCCAGCCCCTCCCAGGGCTGCAGCCCCCAGCGGACTCCAGGCCTGGGTCCGGGGCTGCCATCTTCCTGGCAGTAAAGGGAGAGCCTGAGGGAGAGACGGTGAGACCCCGCACAGGGCCAGCGGGAACAGGCAGGGTCCTGGCTGTGGGCTGGGGGGTCTCCAGGTGGCAGTGGGACCAGGCAGACCCGAGCCCGAGACCCATAGCTGCTGAGGAGTCCTGAGGGGGGGGGGGGGGTTGTCAAAGGTGTGGCCGGGGGCCAGGCCTGTCGGGCAGGCTGGGGTTGAGGCAAGGATGCTCCAGGCTGTGGGAGCGTGGAGTGTTCCAGTCCGCAGTGACCCTGGGCTCAGCTCTGGCTCTTGTCTGGACAGAGCAGGAAAGGGGTTCAGCCCACAACCCACCAAGGCCATGCCCAATTTTGTCCGTGGCTAACCGCAGCCCTGGCCCCAAAGCGGTGGGGAAACTCCAGCTCTGGGCCTGGCCCAGCCCATCAGGCCTCAGGGTGAGTGGAGGGCGGTGCAGAGGGGGTCAGGTTCCCCTAAAGCCCTGTGCCTCCCCAGGTCCACTTCCCCCTGAGCACCCAGCACCGTGCGCACCTGCCCCGGGTCCCAAGGAAAACTCCCAGAGGAGGAGCATGGCCTGCGGGGCCTCGAAGTTAGAGCAGAAGTTTGCCAGCGAGGACAGCAGGCAGACCTGCGCAAAAGATGCTCAGGGGGGAGGCGCAGGGGGGGAGGCGCAGGGGGAGCAGGCACAAGGGGAGGGAGGCACAAGGGGAGGGAGGTGCAGGGGGATGGCTGGAGCTGGCTCATGACAGCAGCAGCTGCAGGACACCCGCGTGCACTGCGGCACAGACAGGTGGAGAGGGCCAGTGGCTTGCTCAGGTCACTTGGCTGGCAGGAGGCACAGTGATCTGCAGCAGGCTGTGGGCCTGGGCTGTGGGCCTGGGCTGTGCTCCCAGGAAGGGCGGGGGGAGGAGGAAGCCCTTATGAGTAAGTCTGAGGTCAGGGACTTGCTGACCTCAGGGAGAGTCTGAGGTCAGGGACTTACTGTGATCTTCTCTGGCTGTTTCCATGCGGGTGAGCCTTCCATGCTAGGCGCCGGGTGGAGGAGCTGGCGGGGAGAGAACAGGCTCTGGGCAGTGAGGTGGGCTTGTTCAGCCGCCCCAGGGAGGGGCCCGGGACCAGCCGGTGCCCCCTGGTGGGCACACCCTTTGGGGCTGACAGCCGCCCACATGCTGACAGTGACCCTGGGCTGTCAGGGTTTGTGGTTTGTGGTTCTTTGAAGACACCAGGCCCTCAGGACATGCCCATGCGGAGCCCAGTGGGCCTGCACCTGTGTCCTGCTGGGCTTCCCCAGCGCCCTCCATGGCTAGCTCAGCCTCTGGCGGGGGCTGCGTCCAGGACCCCGACTCCAGGGACCCAGGCTGCGCTCCCCGGGAGTGGCCTGGCCATCCACATGCAGTGACCACGTCCCCGCCGCTGCTCCCGGGACGCCCGCTGTCTGGGGCAGCGCTGGGTCGGCACCTCGCTTCTGAGGTGTGGGCTCTCGTGGGGGCAGGGCCTGAGACCAGGGCGGCCAGGGCGTGGCTGTGGAGTGGGAAGGGGCGGGCAGGAGCCGGCGGGTGCGTTAGTGGGACCAGGGCAGCTGGAGAGGCTCAGGCTTTCAGGCGGGCAGGGCTGGGGCTGGCTGTTTGTCCACCTGCGCCTGGTCACCCGCCATCTCTGAGTGTGCCAGGCTCAGCACCGGGCCGAGCGTGCCAGCCCCAGGGAAGTCCTGGGACAGAACCCCAGTGCTGTTGCACCTGCCATCAACCTCGGTGGCCATGGTCCTACCAGGAGACTGGGTGCTCCGGCAACCGTTCCCACCCCTCCCCAACAACGAGGGGCTGAGACCTGGACTCCGAGGGGGGGAGCCAGGCCAGCAGAGGATGGAGTGGGGACAGGAATGGCCTGGAGCCCTGCAGCAGATGGGCAGCCTGAAAGAGAAGCTGGGTCCCAGCCTTTCACTCCCAGACCCTGAGGGTGGTGGGGACCTTGCAAGATTCTAAGCATTAATCAGGCACCTCCTGTATACCCAGTTCTGTTTGGGTAGCAGGAAGAGGGACTTGTACCTGGGAGAAAAGCCAGGTGGCCACAGTCTGTGCATCTGTGAAATGGGTATAGGCTGAGATCCTTCCTCATCAGATCAGAGCTGCTGTTGTTTTTGTCATTGTTTTTATTTTATTTTTTCACTTTTAAGAATCTGTTATTCAGCCCTAGCCAGCTTGGTTCAGTGGATAGAGCATTGGCCTGCGGACTGAAGGGTCCCAGGTTTGATTCCTGGTCAGGGCACATGCCCGGGTTGCGGGCTTAATCCCAGTGTGGGGCGTGCAGGAGGCAGCCGAGCAATGATTCTCTCTCATCACTGATGTTACTATCGATCCCTCTCCCTTCCTCTCTGAAATCAATAAAAAGATATATACATATATATAAAAAAAAAAAAAAAAAAAAGAGTCTACCATCTAAAACGGAAAAGCTCAGCTGGGTTGGCTGGGTTTGATCTCACCGAGGTCTGATGTTTCTGTATCCCTGATGGGATGTGTCTTCCCGGTCTGGTGGGAAGGGATTGGCCCCGGAGCCAGAAGGCTGGGGTGGGTTCCCACCTTCTCCTGCCACAGCACGTAACCTTGGGCTCGTTGCTTCATCTCTGTGCCTCAGGTTCCTCATCTGTAAAATGGGTGCAATGGGACCTCGTGCATTTCGGGACTGCTGTGAGGATGAGCGATGCTGGGCACTGGGCGCAGAGAAGGCGGCCGCCCGCCCCCACTGCCTCACCTGTCCCCTCTCCGCAGGTGGTACTCGGGCCGGATTTCCCGGCAGCTGGCGGAGGAGATTCTGATGAAGCGGAACTACCTGGGAGCCTTCCTGATCCGGGAGAGCGAGAGCTCCCCAGGGGAGTTCTCCATCTCCGTGAAGTGAGTTGTGGCCTGCGGGGGGCAGGCGGGGGGCGGGGGGCGGGGAGGCGGCCCTGAGCTGTGCCCAGGCGCTGGTCAGGCTCGCAGACGGAGGAGGCAGGAACGGCACCCGGAGAGGAGCAGCCAGCAGATGCCCGGCAGCTGACCATCGGGGGTGAGGGGAGGACAGCCCTCCAGGCGTGGCCGGGGCAGTGAGGACGGGCCTCCAGTGCCAGGCTGGGGGTCTGACAAAATTCTACGACCAGGAAGGGCCGAAGATTGGTCCTCAGGGAGGAAGAAGGTGCCGGTGGCTCATGTGATGGGAGCGACTAGGACAGGAGACCCCGGGCAGCAGGGCAGGCCTTCAGGATGTGCTCGGACGGGGGGACCTGACCGGAGCAGGGCCGCCGGGGCGGCCGGCATGTGTGGTTGACGTGGTGCAGGGAAGAACTCACCCGTGAGTCCAGGTGACTTTGCGGGACACTGATTGAAACTGGGCAGTGAGACAGGAAGGGCTGGGACAGAGGCAGCAGGAGAGCCGAAGGGGCGGAGAGGGAGACCTGCTCTGTTCACTAAGGAGTCAGAGAAAAGGGGCCAGGGAGACAGATCACATCGGAGGGTGAGCCGGGACGAGCTGCCGCTGCCCATTGCTCCCTGGTTGCAAGTCTTGTGGGTCCCGTGGAGCGCAGGGGCGCCCACCCGAGGGGAGGGAAGGCGGGGGCGCTCCTGGGAGGGAGAGTGCCGCTGGGTCCCTCCTGAGGGTTTATGGCTGGGCATTTAGGGGAGGTCCCAGGGGAGGGTCTTAGACTATTCACCAGCTTTCCAGGACTGTCCCTTCAGGGTCGGGGTCTCCACGGACTGGTAGGCGCCAGGGCAGGGGTCGCTGGTCACGGCCGCTGGCCCTGGTGCCGCCCCTGGATTCGCTGCTTTTCTGGGCCTGGAGCTGACATGCAGCTGAGGCCTCGCTGTGATCTCCAGGGAGGGGGCTTCCGTGCCCTGTGACCTGCTGGCAGTGCGCTCAGCTCTGTCTCACTTTCCCCTGTTTGTTCACCAAGGAATTTTCCCAGCTCCTTACTGTCCTGCCTCTCATCTGTATGGGGACATGGCAGAGAGGACGGACTCTGGAACCCGGCTGCTGGGTTCAGATTCCGGCTCTGCCACTTCCCGGCTGTGTGACCTTGGACAGGCCTCTCACCCACTCTGTGCTGGTTTCCTCCCATGTATAGTGAGTTATTGCAAGGATGAACTAAGTCGGTGTATCGGGAGCCATTAGAACAGGGCCTGGCATGGAGGCAGATGTCCGGCATGGGGGCAGCCGGGCACAAGGCCACATGGGGTGATGGGGGTCCAGGCTGGAAGGAGTGGGGTGGCGGGGTCAGGCCCTGGTGGTCTCTGTCCTCACATCTCCAGTGTCTGTGAGAGAGGGAATTTCCCTCCCTCCCCCTCTCAGTGCTCCTGGCTGGTCAGACAGTTAAAATGCATGAGATGGACTAACTGCAGAGAAATGATCAGATTCGTTCACATGTGCACAGGTGGGGGCCCCATAAGGAGAGGCGCCTGGAGTCAGACGGGGTTCAGGCTGAAGAGAAAGGAGGGCAGTGGTTTGGGACCTCACGGGCAGGAGGCGCTCATGTGGAGGTGGAGAGCCAAACTCTGGGCGGGGAGGTACCCGCCAGGCCGTGGCTCCCAGCGGCCCGGAGGCGGTGCAGGCCTCGCCGGTCCCTCTATCGTCACGCCCCCCACCCCCTGACCAGTCCCCTGTGCGACGCCATGCCTGGCCCGGGCCTCTCGGTTCTTTTAGGCAAAGGGAGCATCCACGGTTCCCCCGAGTCTTCTGTTTCTTAAAAATAACCAGTGGACATCCCCCAGGGGCCCTCTGAGGGCAGCCTCGCCCCCCCACCCCCGGGCCGGAGGGTCTGGATGCAGAAACTCGGGGCTGGGCCCTGCACCCCCGCTCACTGCGAAGAGGAGATGGCAGTGCCCGTGTGGCCGCCCAGTGGCCTCTGGACACGGTGCCGGGCGGGCCTTTGCATGGCTCCTGGAATTAGCTCCAATCCAAGTCACCAGCAAAGCAGGGTCCAGGGAAGTCACCGGGCGGCTCCCGGAGCCTGGGCAGCGGGAGGTGGGGGCTCTCCCAACCCTCCCCCTCCCCCACCCCCCACGCTCCCTCCTCCACTCACCAGTCAGGCGGCCTCCCCGCAGAGCCTCCCGCACTGACTCTTACGTCGGTGCATGCCGCGGAGCGGGTGCTGTGGAGGCTCACACCCACCTCTCAGCTCCTGGTGTGCCAGGCACGGAGGCGGGCCAGGGAGGGCTCCAACCCGGGTGGGGGGAGGGTCGGCACGCCTGGCCAGGGTGCTCGTGATGAATGAACAATGAACAGGGGGTGGGGGGAATTCAATGACAAGCGCATTCCACATGCTTGAGGAGGAGAGCGTGTGCAAAGGCCTGAAGGGAGGCATGGGCCCGGAGAGCAGGTTGGACCAGGAGACAAGGCAGGGCCTGGAGCCGGCACCGATGGCGGGGAAGGCCTAGGAGCCCCTGGGAGAAGTCCTGACCCCACCGTGAGAGCACAGGACTGCCGCCCTGCTGGCCGGTTTGCGCACCCACCACTCGTGGTGTCCTCCCCCAGGTTTCATCGCTGGGTCAGGGCTCCGGGGGCCGCTCCCACTCCCGGCCCCTCGTCTCTCATGGAGCCTCTCGGTGGTCCTTGCGGGATCGGGCGGCGATCAGAGGAGGAAACAGACTCAGAGAGCCCATGTGGCCAGGCTGTGGCTTTGGGCAGGAACCTGCGGCTGCAGAACCTGGCCCCGTGAGCCTGTTTCCTCACCTGTAACCCGAAGGTCTGCGTAGGGTGACGCCGAGCACAGAGTAGGTGCTTCATACCTGCCAGTGACAGCATCATCATCACACAGCCCTCAGAGGCCGCACGGGGCCCCGAGCCCTGCCCCAGGCCCAGGGCGGCTGGAGAAGGTGGTGGGGAGGTGGGCGCCCCATGCTCGCCTGGCTCCGCTCTGCCCTGCTGGCACCAGAGTCCCACTCTCCCCTGTGCTCCCTCATCGCTAACGGAGAGTCAGCAACAAAGGCCGTCCTGAGGTGGCGGCTGCAGACTCGGCCAGGGCATCCCCTCCCTCGCCGGGCGGCTCCCGGGCCTCTTGCCCCCTGTGTGCTGCCTGCTGCTTGCTCCTGCGGAGCTGTAAGCCGTCAGAGCTGGTTATGGCCTCGGGAGCCTTTACGAGTTTGCAGAGGGCTGTGCCCGCCCTGCAGGAGCGTGCCCGCAGGCTGGGCTGTGGCTGCGCACACTCACTCCGGCCGCCCGGGCTCCTCTCGTCAGTGAGAATCGGTTCCCCAGCGAGGGGTTTGCTTCCTCTTAGGTAGAGGTGCCCGGACTCAGTGTCCAGCCTGCCGGCCCCGGGTCCCTGAGCACCACGGCGTCGCCTGGCCCGGCCCCGGGATGCAGATACAAACAAATAGAGCAAAGCTCCCGTCCTTCGGGCTCTCGTTCCGCTGGGGTAAGGGACGGTAAACGAATGGCTAGTAAATCACAAACTCCTGGGAGGTGATAAAGACCTGCGAAAATGAAGCAGGAACGGTGTGTGTGTGTGTGTGTGTGTGTGTGTGTGTGTGGTTTTATACATGCAAAGACTGGGAGGAATTGACCCCAGAAACAGTTTACAGGTAAAACAAACCAACAACCAAAAGAACCCCTGAAGCTCAGAGAGGAGCAGTGACTTGCCCAGATCACAGAGGAAGGGAAGCAGAGCGGGTGCCCATCGGCCCTGTGCCCTGGCAGACTTATCTCCTCTGCCACCCCCTCCCCAGACCCACCGCCCAGCCAGGTCAGGGCGACGCTGTGCCGTGTCTGCGGCAGGGCAGGCAGCCCCTCCCAGGTCACAGAGGGAAACTGAGGCTGCCGAAGGCCAAGCCTAAAGGAGACCACCGGCGGGCAGTCAGCACCCAGCGCTCTGCCAGGCTGTGCTGTGACCGACCCGGCCCGTCTCATCCTCTGGCTACCACCGCCACCCTTGTGCTGCCGCCGCCGCCACCCAGCCAGAAAAACCCGCCTAGCAGGACTGGCTGCTGCTCGTGTCAGGCCTGACCTGCTCCTTGCGCTTTCCCACTGGCCCAGGTGCCGGCCCAGGAGCCGGCCCAGCCCCTCAGTCCCCTCGGGTCACATGGAGACAAACGCAGCCAGAGCTGCTCAGAGAGGGATGCGCACACCCAGTCACACAGCGGAGACAGCCGCCTGGCACCCACGGCCAGGACACAGGCACGTGCGGCCTAGGCACTGCCCGCCGTCCTGGACCCGCCGCGCTGGGCTCGGAGCCCTCGGCTGCCCTTCCGCTGCTGCTCGGACGGCTCGGACGGCAGGCCGCTGTGCTCAGCCCCTCAGCCAGGGCCTGCCTGCCCCCAGAGGCCGTCCTCTGCGTGCCCACCGCTCCCTGGGCGGGAGAGGGCATCCCGGGGATGGCTTCTCAGGCGCCTGGAAGGATGGCTAGGGCCAAGGCCAGGCAGAAAAGGAGGAAACGGGTTCCTGCCGAGAGTCAGCGGCGAGGCCCAGGAGCCCGGGGCTGGGCGGGAGAGACCGCCTGGTGCGCAGTCCGGGGGTCAGCAGAGGGGGAGACGGGCTGAGCCTCAGGGAGGTGTGTCACCGGTCAGGCTGGGCTGGCCCAGCAGCCCCCTGGCTGCAGGCAGGCCCCCTCTGGCCTGCTGTCCTCACAGGGACAGGCTCTGGGAGGGGTGGGAGAAGGGACGAGACCTGCCCTTCTCTGAGCACTACGCATTGAGGGCTCTTGAACTCTCAGGTTGGAAGGTTCTAGAATTCCTGGGTCTCTTGCCCTTTTCCCACATCTCATCTCTTGTTCTCCACTCCCTGACCCTCCTATATGCTCAGAGAATGCTGCTTGTTTTTAAAATTTTTTATTGATTTTTTTTTTTTTTTTTTTTTTAGAGAGAAAAAGAGGAAGAGGGAGAGACAGAGAGAGTAAGAGAGAGAGAGAACATCAGTGATGAGAGAGGACATCAGCTGGCTGCCTCTTGCATGCCCCTACCTTGGATTGCACCTGTGACCCTGGCATGTGCCCTGACCCGGAATCTAGCCACAGCCTTTCTAAGCCGCACCGGCCAGGGAAGGATACTTGGTTCTGAGTAACTTTCCAGGTAACAAGATAACCTTCAAACACCAAAATGTTCCAAGCTGTGGCCAATGGAGGTTGAGATCTTTTCAGCCCACCACCCCTCGCCTGCCCCCACCCGGAGGAGGGCCATTGTGCTGGCGCCTCCCACGGGTCCAAGGCAGGCTCTGCCTCTGCCCGGCCCTCAGGCCTGCTCCCGGCTCCTCACCCATCGCTCAGAGGGACGGGCGCCAGGAAGTCACCGGCAGCGGCTGCTTCAGGGAGGGTTGTGGCCCCGGCCACTGCAGGTCAGAGGCAGGAGCACCGTCCAGACGTCTGGGGTTCAAGGCCATTGCTCGCACGGTCAGAGCCTCAGCGTTTTGGCCTCAGTTCTGTGGTGGGAACGGACTCGATTGGGGCTGGGCCTGCGGCAGGGCTGTGCGCCTGGAGGCCGAGCCGCAGCTGGCAGCCCGGGAGGCTTCAGCAGGCTGACAGCCATCGCCTGGCCAGCCGCTCTCATTGGCTCCCCCGCAGGGGCTGCCCACCTCCCGCCCGGGGCCGTCTGGGTGGCTCGTCGGGGCTTCTCAGAGGCGGGGCCCTTGAGCCGGGGCCTGAGGCAGAGTCGGAGTCTGGCTGGAGAAGAACGAGGAGGGACCAGGATGTGCAAAGCTGGGGTGTGCTTCCAGGTGGACGGAGAGGTGCTGTGTGTTTTGGACCCTTGACACGGGCAGGTCGGGGACACCCCCTCTGCCCTCTGCCCCCCACACCGCGGGGCATTTACCCTGCACAACTCTTCATCTTCAACCTAACAAAGCAGCCACCAGGATGTGGGGGGCGAGCGGCAGGCAGGTGGGCAGCGAGCAGGTTGGCAGCGCGGGACAGACTCGCGCTCCCGTCCGGCCTGAGACCTTGGCGTGCAGGCGCCTGGACAAACCCAGGCCGAGGGCTACCTGGCTGTCAGTGTGCTGGATCCAAAATCGTTTAGCAAAACTGAAATTCAGAACCCGAGATGTTCTTTTCTTTTTATTATCGAGTTTCCAGACAGTATTTAGTTCTCCTCTAGTCGCAAACAAAATGATAGCACGGCTCCCTCCCAGGCCGCCCTGCCGGTGCACACACCGGGCCGTGCCCAGAAGGCCCCCAGGGCCGCCCGGTGGGCACCGGCACAGCCAGGGGCCCAGGCCCCCAGTGCTCTGTGGGGAGTGCCGGGCCCCCTCCACGGGGCAGGGGCGGACCCGGAGCCCCGGAGCAGTGAGCTGGGTGCGGCCAGTGGAGCTGGGCGTGGAGGGGGGAGGGTGCCCCGCTTGGCCAGGCGGAGAGGACAGCGGGCGCGCCTCCTGGGGCCACAGCCCAGGCAGGACGCGGAGGAGTAGTTCTGGACGTGGCGTGACGAGATCTGGGACGCGATTGTCACAATGGGACCAGCATTCCTGCTGCTGCTGCTGCTGCTGCTGCTGCTGCTGCTGCTGCACAGTGATGACCAGTTGGGCATGTGTGTGACATGTAGGAGCTCAGATGTGGCCCTGCTCTGGCCAGGTGCTGGCTGCATGTGGGGCCTTGGTTTCCCGCAGCAAAATGGGCCGTTTGCTCCTCCCCACCCGTGCGCGCCTGGCCGCCTGCAGCAGGGGGGAGTCACGGTGCCCACTCCTGCCGTCCTGACCCACCAGCATCTCCCTGGCCCCACTGGCAAGTCCTGTCCCGGCCTGAATACGCACGAGTGGGAGGCCCTGGGCAGGCCCCGCCCCTCCGGCCAGGCAGAGCAGCCCCGCCCCTCCGGCCAGCTGGGAGAGCTCCGCTCTGAGTGAGGAGAGTGAGAGGATGTGGTGGCTGGGCTTGGGCTGGGGGGCTGGAAGAGGGCGGGGGCGAGAAGAGGCCGCTGATTGCATCAGAGATTATAGAAGGAAAGGGGCTGGACTAGCCTAATATTGAGTCTTGGTGTTAAGATTTTGTCCTGAGGACAATGGGTAGCCATGGAAGGCTCTTTCTTTTTATTATTAAACTATTCAATAGAAGCCCGGGGCACAGATTCGTACACTGGTGGGGTCCCTCAGCCTGGGCCTCGGGGATTGGGCTGAAACCGTCTCTCCGACATCCCCTGAGGGGTCCTGGATAGCGGGAGGGTGGTTCTCGGGTTCTCAGCAGCTCCTGCATTGAGTGTCTGCCCCTGTGGTCATTGTGCATCATAGTTACCGGTCCGGTGGTCAGAGGTTTGCTTAGCCTTCTATGTATATAGGCTAGGGGCATTCGTGCAAGAATAGGCTTTTCTTCCCCCCCTGCCGGCACTGGCTTCCCTCTGGCACCCGGGACCCGGGCTTCCCTCCAGCCACCAGCACCCGGGACCCGGGCTTCCCTCGCAAAGGGAGGCCCTGCCCACCCACCACCCGCTACAGTCCAACGGTCAGTGGCCTGGGCCTCCCTCTTTGGGGTGATCGTGGAACCCCCCAATTGATTGCCTCGTCAGCCAGTGGCCTGAGCTCCCTCTGCGGGGGATCCTGGGGTGATCATGGGGCGATGGCTGGGCCCCCCAACCAATCACATTACACCCACCTTGGCTGGGCTGGTGCCAGATGGTTATCTGGATGGTGGTTCCGCTGTTCGGCCATTCGGTCGATTTGCATATTATGCTTTTATTATATAGGACTGACTGGGTGACATTGATCACCATGAACATGTAGGTTTCTGTGTCACAAAGATCTCTATAGTGCACTGTGTGGCCGCCACCCAAAGTCGAATCTGCTGTCCACACAGAAGTATATTCCACACCAGGGCCTCAGGTGGGTGTGGGTGGGAAGGACAGCAGCACCCAACATGCCTAAGCTCCCCTCCCACCCACAGGCTTAGGCCTGAGTCAGAGCCGCCTGAGGATTTGCTCCTTAAGTAACTGCAAGAGCAGGGAGGGGACGCAGCGGGAGGAGAAGGGAAGGCTGAGCGGGATGTTATAGAGCAGAAATGGCCCTCGCTGCCCGAGGGGTGCTCAGTGGTTAGAGCGCCAGCGGGGCACAGGTTTGATTCCAGTCAAGAGCATGTACCTGGGCTGCAGGCTCAACCTCCAGCCCACATCGGGAGGCAACCAATCGATGTGTCTCTCTCATATCGATGTGTCTCTGTCTCTAGCCCTCCCTCCCACTCTCTCTAAAAACCCATAGAAAACTGTCCTCAGGTGAGGATTAACAAGCAGAGAGAGGAAAATGCGCTCAGAGAAACCTATGTCACGGTGCCAGGAGCCACGACCAGCATTTTCTGAGCACTGAGCCGGAGGCAGGAGGTGTCAGGAGGAAACGGAGGGTCAGGGAGTGACTTGCCTACAGTCACAGCAAGAAGATGCCAGGTCCCGGGTCCACCCCGTATGGGCCAGGGGTGCTCCCGAGGTCTCCCATGGAGCCTGGCGGGACGCCCGGCCTGCCCTCCCTCCTGCACCGTCTGAGCCCGGGTCTCACCAGGAGAGAGGAGGGCTGGGCCCAGGGTGAGAGGGGGGACGCAGGGCCATGCTGGGCTGGAGCGGTCCTGGCCGTGGACCCAGCCCAGGTGACCATGTCCTCCCCTGCAGCTACGGGGACCAGGTGCAGCACTTCAAGGTGCTGCGGGAGGCCGCGGGCAAGTACTTCCTGTGGGAGGAGAAGTTCAACTCCCTCAATGAGCTGGTGGACTTCTACCGCACCACCACCATCGCCAAGAAGCGCCAGGTCTTCCTGCGGGACGAGGAGCCCCCGCTCCAGGTAGGTGGGCGGGCCGGGCGGGCGCCCCGCTGTGTGCAGGGCCACGGCACCTGCTGGGCCAGGCCCCTGGCTCCCGCATGGGAGGGGCCGGCCAGGGTGTGAGGTTTCTTCTGGTGTCGCTGCAGGGAAACAAGCAAGGCTGCGAAGGAGAGGGGGGAAAAGGGAGGAACAGACTGGCAATTCCCTGGGCAAACCGTGGCTGGCACACAGTAGGTGCTCAATAAACGTTGAATGGCTGAAGGTACTGACACCTACTGAGCCTTCCGAGAGCCACGCACTGGACTGGGCTCTGCTCTGAGCTTCCCTGTCCGCGCCATGCGGGTGAGGCCGCCGAGGGAGCAGAGTGATGTGACTCACAAGGCGCCGGCCGGTAGCTCAGTCCTGCTTCCTGCCCAGAGGTGCCGGCCTTGGGCGGGGGTGGCAGCGTGGGTGAGGTCCTGGCCAGACACGGTGTGTGTGGCGGGGGCTGGCCAGCCTGTGTCCTCGCTCGCGATCCCAGCAATTTGCCAGCCAGCCTTTCATCAGGGGCTCGAGGCCAGCTCTCATCAGGATGACACACGCGCTAATGGGGTTTTAGCCCCGGTGTGCTTTTCCTGGGGGAGGGTGGGGTGTTGGCCAGGCCTGGGCTGGAGGCAGGACCCGCGACAGCCCCGCGGAGCCCGGCTCTGCAGAGGGAGGAGGTGGTGGATGCTGCGGGAAGCCCGTCCTCCTATTCCTGGGCCCCAGCTGCCTTGCCCGGCGCGATGTCAGGGCCAGCTCCTCCCTCTCCTGGGCCTCCGTGTGCCCTCTGTCCCAGAGCGTGTGCCCTGGGATCTGACATTCTGGGAGTCAGCAGTGCCTCGGACATGCCCCCCACCCCCCACCCCGTTTGCCCCCTGCTCCACCGGGAGGCTCCGCCTCCGCAGCCCGACCTGGGTCAGATCAGCCCGAGCCTCCTCTGGGCCTCTGAACCCCAGACCTTCAGCCCCCTCGCCGCCCGGGCCAGCTCTGACTCTGAAGAGTGTGAGCTCCCCACTCCCACCACTTCCCCGGGCCCCGCCCCGGCATGGCCTGCCCTGTGGGGAGATTCCAGAGCTGGCGCGGTCTCTCGGGACCCACCGCCTCCTCCTTCCTGGGCAGAGAACTGCTCATTACAGCCGGTGCCGATCCTATCGCCGTCCTGCCGGGCCTCCTCCGGGCTGGGAGGAGGTGCCCTGGTGTCAGGCTGAGAGCTCCGGTCCAGGTGCCATTCGAAGGCGGGGAAACTGAGTCCCACAAAGGGCGGGGACTTAACCAAGGTCACCCCAGAGTGTGGGGACTTAACCAAGCTCACTCTGGGGCGCAGATGGGACTGGAGGCCAGGCCCGAGAGCTGGGGCAGCTCGAAGTGACGTCTTTTCTCCCAGAGCCTGGCCGAGGGCAGCAGCAGTCACATTACCGGCCGTGTGTGACCCCGGTGGCCTCGGGGCCTGGAGTCCAGTCATCACGGCTGTTGCACAGCCAGGGAACTGAGACCCCGGCCGCAGGGACTGAACCCCCCCTCCCTGAGGCCAGGCTCGGTCCCAGCGGAGCCCAGGACAGCGGGGCTCCGGGGAGTGGGGTCTGTGTGGTGGCCGTGTGGATAGGAGGGTGGGGGCGGGCAGCAGGAGGCCCATGCGGGTGGCCATCCCAGTGACCTCAATTCTGCCTCGAAATCATTGCCCTTCCCGACCACAAATCATTGCCCTTCCCGACCAGCAAATCCCTCCTCTCTGGCCTCTGAGGCCCACTGACACCGCTCTGCTTGCAGCCGCCGCGGGCCAGCTTCGCCCAGGCCCAGTTTGACTTCTTGGCCCAGGACCCCTCCCAGCTCAGCTTCCGCCGCGGCGACATCATCGAGGTCCTGGAGCACCTGGACCCGCACTGGTGGCGAGGCCGGTTCTGCGGGCAGGTGGGCTTCTTCCCCCGGAGCTACGTCCAGCCCGTGCACCTCTGACCGGAGCAGGCTGGGCCGAGCCCGCAGACCACGGCCACAGGACTCTGAGTCCAGAGAGACCGTGGACGCCCCTCCGGGCCCCGGGCTGGGCCCAGCCTCGGTAGGGACGTGGCCTCTGACGGCCCAGCCCAGCCCACTGTTCCACATGAACCCAGGGGGCCGCCCGGGTGCCACAGCCACACAATGTGCAGTGCCCGCCGAGCAAAGCGCTCCCGGTTCCCGCACTGGTCACCAGCACTGTGACACCCGCCAGTGCCCCACCCCCTGGGCCCGCCCGCCCCTCCCTCTAAAGGACCCCGAGGTGTTGGCTAGCGGGAGGTGGCTTCAAGGTGAGGGACGGCGCGGGCACTGCACCCCTGGTGGCCTGGCTCATTGGACAGACCTGGTGGAGACCAGCTTCTCCGGAGCCCGCCTGGGCCCCCCGACGCCGCAGTGAAGGCAGTGGGGCAGCTGCTTCTCACAACGGTCAAGGCCTGAGGGGCGAGCCCTGGACACAGCCACCGAGGGAGCTCAGTTCAGGCCCAGGCTCTGCCCAGGCCCAGGAGCCGGGAGGACCTGTGGGCCAGGGGGAGCAGGGCCTGGGCTGGACTCGGACGCCCAGCAGCATGGGGGGCTGCCTGGGGGGCCCCAGTGGGAGGATGAAATGTGCCCCCAGCAGAGGGTTACTAGGCCACGCCTGCCCGGAGTCTGGGCACCTTTGGGAGCAGGAAGAGGGGGGAACTCGGAAGCAGCTGGGATGCCAGGCTGGGGGGGGGGGCAGTGAGCAGGGGGGCCCTGTGGCCCTGGAAGCAGATGGACCAGTGGGGGGCTCTCCCTCCACCCAGGGGGCCTGACACCTCCAGGCCCCCAGCTCTGGCGACGGCGCTGCTCCTGCCCTGGACCCACGAATGCAGAATAAACACAGTAACACAGGGCGGGATGTCCATGGAATCCCAGTTCTTGCCAAATGACGACCATTGTTCAAGTGTCACATTCTCTTCGCCCACCCCTCCCTGACGGTTCAGGCTCCCGCCTGCGGCCGGGCCGCCCCGGGCACGGATCCGCCACACGCCCGGTGTCCTCAGCAGGGAAGGGGCGGTCAGGGCCGGCCACGTCAGGCGAAGTAGGCATAGAAGAAGATGTTGACGCACATGAGGAGGATGGCATTGAGGCCACAGACCCGGGCCCAGAAAGCTTGCTTCTGGGAGCCACCTGGCACGGGTGGGAGAGAGAGGCCGCTGAGTACCTCGGGGCCACCCCAGGGCCCGGTGGCTCCGAGGCCCAGCCCCAGGGAGGGCGTGAGAGGGATGCCCGGGGTCATGGGCGTACCTGTTTTGGCTCCTGGGGGCAGGTCCCTCCTGAGAGTCCACCAGGTGAGGTTCTGGATCTGCAGGGAATGGGAGGGATGGGGTGACAGGACGGGAGGGTGTGGGGGGCTGGGAGGGGACCCAAACAGGACCAGGGCTCAGTGACGAAAGAGGGCAGCTGAGTGCCAGAAGGGCCAGGGACCAGGGCTGGGTCCAGAGCGGGGGAATTCTTGAGCCAGAGAACTGGGACTGGGTCAGAAGTTGGAAAGGGGCAGAGCCCGGGGGGTGGGGGGGCAGGCTTACCTGCGGCCCGGGGGGTGGGGGCGTCAGCAGGCTGCCGGCCACAACCACGGCCCCGCTGAGCGCGAAGAGGGCCACGGCGAAGTGCAGGTAGTGGATGCTGCCCAGCACGGCAGGCCGCGTGTCCGGGGCGCCGCAGGGCAGGGCCGGGTGCAGGAACTCCAGGACCAGCCTCGTGGCGCCCACCGCCAGCCCGACCATCAGGCCCCAGAAGGCGCCCTGGGGAGGCAGGGCAGCGGGGCCGCTGGGTGAAGGCCCAGAGGCGATCCTACCGGGGCACCCATCCCAGGGGGACCCAGAAAGAGCCGCCGACCGGCCCCACCCGCTCTCCTCGCACCAGTTCTCCTCACACCCGCCCGCTCTCCTCACATCCGCTCTCCTCACACCCGCCCGCCCTCCTCACACCCGCCCGCTCTCCTCACACCCACCCGCTCTCCTCACACCCACCCGCTCTCCTCACACCCGCTCTCCTCACACCCACCCGCCCTCCTCACACCCACCCGCTCTCCTCACACCTGCTCTCCTCACACCCGCTCTCCTAGCACCCGCTCTCCTCACACCGGCTCTCCTCACACCCGCTCTCCTCACACCCGCCCGCCCTCCTCACACCCGCTCTCCTCACACCTGCTCTCCTCACACCCGCCCGCCCTCCTCACACCCACCCGCTCTCCTCACACCCGCTCTCCTCACACCCGCTCTCCTCACACCCGCTCTCCTCACACCAGCTCTCCTCACACCCGCTCTCCTCGCACCCGCTCTCCTTGCACCCGCTCTCCTCACACCCGCCCGCTCTCCTCACACCTGCCCGCTCTCCTCACACCAGCTCTCCTCACACCAGCTCTCCTCACACCCGCTCTCCTCACACCCACCTGCTCTCCTCACACCCGCTCTCCTCACACCCACCTGCTCTCCTCACACCCGCCCGCTCTCC